>NC_047149.1:24526101-24862371 GCF_009829125.3 Periophthalmus magnuspinnatus
TGTGTAAATCCGTAACTCCTGATAAACTGACATTTTAAAACAGTCACACATTTAAATTTACCTTGTCGTGGTCCACATAAAATGACATGGCGGGCCGCATTTGGCCCCCGGGCCTTGACTTTGACACATGTGGTCTAGATACTCTATTCAGTACAATATATGGTTCAGTCCTGATTTATTCCTTGTTTAGTCCTGGTTTAGTCCTGGTTCAGTCCTGGTTTAGTCCTGATTTATTCCTAGTTTAGTCCTGGTTTGGTCCTGGTTTAGTCCTGGTTTGGTCCTGGTTTAGTCCTTGTTTTGTTCTGGTTTAGTCCTGGTTAATCCTGGTTTAGTCCTGGTTTAGTCCTGATTTAGACCTGGTTTAGTCCTGGTTTAGTCCTGGTTTAGTCCTGGTTTAGAACTGATTTAGTCCTGGTTAATCCTGGTTTAGTCCTGGTTTGGTCAATAGACAATGTTTATTAATGGTAAAAACAGATTATTGGGGTCATAATGTGATGAAGTACAGGGAAATGAACCTGACTGTGTCCTGCAGAAATACTTCATTTTGTTTCTGTATAAATGCAAATATTCAACCTGCGAGCAGCCGCTTTACACACAGGAAGTGAGTATGAGCGACTTTCTGCTCTACGGACTCATATTAACCCGCTCCACATCATTTATTCAACATATTAATTCATTTTGTGCATGAAAACGACGTACGCTTTGTAAAAACTGTATCTAGTCTGACACTTACCGGGATAAGGGAAGTTGAACCACGGGGCGCGGTCTAAGACGTCGCCCTTAACGTCAGTCCGAGCCACGTAGCCGTATTTGTCAGGGTCAGAGGGCAGGACGTCGTAGATGGTGAGGAGGTAACACACCAGCCACGAGACCGATATCCCCAAAAGAATCTGTCAATATCTGTCATTAGAAACACTGGCTTTGTGTCAACGTTACAAAAAACAGAGCATAATCTGATTTCCGGAGTGATCTGATTATGGAAAAGTCATGTGTTTTAATGTCGTTTCCTCGTCACAAACAGACCTGGAGTTGTGTTTTGCTTCGTTCACACATGTTTAACGCACAAACACACCTGTATGTTTAGGCTGAGTTCTTCTCTCAAACTGAAAACGCTCTGTTCCACCTTGTGATGTCATCATGTGGTGATACAGGAAGTGCTCCACTGTGTTTTTAAGAGGAGGGAGTAAATGGAGATAAAGAGAGAAGGGAGAGGACAGAGAGAGAGAGAGAGAGAGAGAGAGAGAGAGAAGAAAGAAATAGTGTGGAAAAAAGAGGAGGGGTAAATGGAGGTAAAGGGGAAGGGAGAGAGAGAAAGAGAGAGAAAGAAGAGGCGAAGAGAGAAGAAAGAAATACTAAAGAGAGAGTAACTTGAGATAAAGGGGGAGAGGGAGAGAAAGAAGAGAGAGAGAAAGAAGAGAGAGAGAGAGAAAGAGGAGAGAGAGAGAAAGAGGAGAGGAGGTAAAGGGAGAGAGAGAGAGAGAAAGAGGAGAGAGAGAAAGAAGAGAGAGAAAGAAGAGACGAAGAGAGAAGAAAGAAATACTGAAGAGAGAGTAACTTGAGGTAAACGGGGAGAGACTTTTGACTTTTAACAATACATTTATTTTGTTTCACTTGTCAGTTAAAAGAAAATATTAAAACAAACAACACAATCACACATCCATATTCCAACCCCTCCTACAGATGCAGAATTAACTGCCCCTCCCTCACTGAACACAGCGCCCTCCTCACTGTCCACACCGCCTCAAAATCCTCCACCTGCCCCACCAGTTTGCTGTACATAAACTCCACTTTGAGCCGTGCCCCCACCAGTCTCTTTAACAGGAGCTCCAGGTCTGTGCAGCCTGAGCCGGCCATCTGGTTCCTCCGGGTGAGCCACACGCTCATCTTAGCCTGGCCTAGGATAAAATTGACTAAAACAACAGTTCTACGATTGGCCACAGAAAATTTGGGTCCAAACACAAAGAGTTCCCGGGTGAGTGTTTGTCCCAGAGTCTGCAACCAGCGTCCCAGGAGACTGAGGAGGGGGGCCAGCCGAGGACAAGACAACCACAGATGTTCAAGTGTCTCTTCTTCTTGGCAGAAGGCACAGTGTCTGTCTGATCTTGGGTCAAAGTGGGCCACATGTCTGTTTGTAGCCACGGCCCCATGCACCACCCGCCACTGAAGATCCGCACAGCGTTTCTCCACAGGAGGGTGGTACAGGGACCTCCAGCAGCCTCGTGGAGAAGAACCCGGGGCCAACACAACTGACCACCTGGACTCTGGGACACCAAACAGCTCGGCTCTGTGGAGGACTTTGATGCATAAAGTATGGAGGTCCTTCTTCTTTACTGCAGACATCTCTGGGAGGACAGGGGAGTCAAACGATAGCAAGCCTCCATTGTTGTTCTGTGGTCCTCCAGCGGCCCGCACACACAGCGAAGGAAAGGGTCCTGTCTGGACGGGTGGAGATTGTCCATAGAGCCCCAGTATCTCTCTGAAGTGCACAGGGAGTCCATGCTGCACCTCCCACAGCAGCTTCTGCAGCACACGCTCAGACCTCACCCCGGTCTCCCGGCTCAGCTGGGCTGCACTCTTCCAGCCTCGCTCAGTCCTCAAGTTCATCAGCTTGGTGATCCCTGCAGCCACAAATGCCTGTCTCATGTGGGTAGAGTCCAGCAGGCCGCTCCTCACCACAGGGTTAAAAAACAGTGGCTCTTGCCCCACGCGTCCATATGGCTCCTCCCTGGAGCACTCCAGCACCGAGCTCCAGGCCTTCAGCACACACTGGTAAAACCTTGATGTCCCCGATAAGTCTGCTGCCTTCAGGTCCAAGAGGAACAGGTGCTTATCATAACACAGTCCTCCCACTCGGCGCAGCAGGACAGCTGCCGTCTCTGTCCACAGTTGTTGGGGGCCATAGAGGAAGCGTTTGGCTGTCCACAGACGGAGTGCCGCCAGTCTACTGGAGATGTCCACTAACCCCTGTCCTCCCTCCTCCACAGGTAAGTACAGCACTGCAGCCTTCAGCCAATGATAGCCACCCCAGAAAAAGTCCACCAACCTCTTCTGAATATCTGCCACCACAGAGTCCGGAGGCTGTAAGATGGTAAAACGGTGCCACAGACAGGAGGCAGCCAGAGTGTTGGCCACCAGGGCTCTCCCCCTGTAAGACAGCTGGGGCTGGACCCAGGCCCATCGAGACAATCGGGCACTCACCTTTTCCACAAGACCATCCCAGTTCTTTGTCCGAAACTGCTCGCTCCCCAGAAACACGCCCAGACACTTGAACCCCTCAATGCTCCACTGCAGCCCCCCGGGAAGGACGGGCCTCGCCTGGTGCTCCCATTGTCCCAGGAGGTAGGCCTCAGACTTTGACCAGTTTACCTGTGCGGATGAGGCGCGCTCATAGAGGGACAGACTTTGCTGCACTGTCTCCACGTCCTCCTGCCCTGAGATGATCACAGTAATGTCATCTGCATAGGCCGACAGGCAGAGGGGCTGTGAGGCCTGCTCCAATCTGAGGCCCCTCAATCCTCTGCCGAGCTTCCGGAGCAGTGGCTCTATGGCCAGAACATAGAGCATCCCTGACAGAGGACAACCTTGCCTGATGCCCCTCTTCACCTCGACCGGCCGGCTGAGTCCTCCCCCCACCCTTAGCAACACTGTGGCTCCTTCGTATAGAGTCTCCATCCAGCTGATGAACTTTGTGGGAAACCCAAACGCACCCATAGTCTTGAACAGATAGTTATGGTCTACCCGATCAAATGCCTTTTGCTGGTCGATTGACAGGAGACCGACATTCAAGTCCTTTGTTTTTCTGATGTCTATAATGTCCCGGATGAGAAAAACATTGTCCATAATAGTCCGTCCAGGGATGCAGTATGTCTGTGTTGGTAAAATTATACTGTCCAAGCACTCCTTTAGTCTGTTAGAGAAGACTTTAGCAATTATTTTATAATCTGTACAAAGCAGGGACACTGGCCTCCAGTTTTTCAGCAGAGTCAGGTCACCCTTCTTTGGCAACAGTGCCAGGACCGCTCTAGTGCAGCTGCGTGGAAGCCGACCCAAATCCAGGGCTGAAGTGAAGATGGCATGTACATCCTCCCCCAGCACCGACCAGAACCTCTTGTAGAACTCTGGAGGCAGACCGTCGATCCCAGGGGCTCGGCCACAACTGAGCTGCTGCACTGCAGAGTTCATCTCCTCCTGAGTAACCGGAGAGGCCAGAGCTGCTGCCTCAGAGTCCTCCAGCTCAGGCAACCCCTCCATCATCTGCCCCCGACTCTCCTCGTCACATTCACCGGCCCCAAACAGTTTACTGTAGAAAGTAATGGCCTCCTCTCGCATCAGTGACGGGTCAGAAGTGATCTCCCCGTTAGCCAATTTGAGGTGCATTAGACTATTTGATGCACTACTTTTCTTTTCTAAATTAAAAAAGTAGCGTGTGGGTGCGTCGATCTCATGCAGTCTAATAACCTTCGCCTTGACTAGCGCCCCTTTTGCTCTCTCACTCATAAATGACCTAAGAGCACCCTTCCTATTTGCCCACGTGCTTCTACTCCCTGTTCCCCTGATCAGTCCCTCCTCTATGAGGGCTACTTCCTTCTCTAACTGCTCCAGCTCTTCCCTCTCTGAACGATGTGAATGTGACATGTACTGTTGGACGAATAGTTTGATTTGGGTCTTCCCCACCTCCCACCACTTGAGCATGTTCTCAAAGTCTGCCTTCCTGCACCTCCACTGTTCCCAGAACTCCCCGAAGGCCTGGATGAACCCCCTGTCCTGCAGAAGTCTTACATTCAGGCGCCAGTAGGGGCAGCGTGGAGCACATGCTGGTAGAGTGCACTCCATTGTGGCCAAATGGTGATCTGAAAAACCAATAGGTATTATTTGGGCTCTTTTGAGATGGGTCTTGTGCGATTGGTTGATGTAGATTCTGTCCAGACGAGCTGCGCTCACACTGCCCCCACTGGCGCGGACCCATGTGTACTGGCGTCCCATAGGGTGGCACTGCCTCCATGTGTCCATGAGGTCATTCTCCCTCAGTACACTCGCCAACAGAGCTGCTGTATTTGGGTGGGGCTCTACCGTGTTCCTGTCGTGAGTGTGAGTCGTGCAGTTCCAGTCCCCTCCCACCACTATCACAGAGTCACTGTTAAACGTTTTGAGCTGCCTGTTAAGAGTGTGCACTAGCTGTGTGCGGCTCACAGGTGAGGTGTGTGCATAGATGTTTATGAACACAAAGTGTCTATCCTTAATAGTCCCCTGCACCACCTGCAGCCTGCCTCCCTCTACCTCCAGGTGAGTGGCATTACCCAGCCTCACCCCCTCAGACACCAGTACTGCTACTCCAGCACTCACATTAGTCCCATGGCTCATAAAAATTGGCCCTGACCAAGCCCTGCTCCAGTCTGTCTCATTGTCTCCTGTGCTGTGTGTCTCCTGTAGGAATAACACATCAATATGTTTAAGTTTAACCATTTCAACCACCGCTGCTTGCCTTTCTCTGTCCCTGCCCCCATTAATGTTCAGGGACCCTATCTTGAGGCTCTCCATAGGAAAATAGAAAGGAAAATAGAAAACAGTAAAAAGATGCAAGCTGAGAAAAAAAACACCAAAGTGCACCTCCCATTATTTCAGTTTACTGGTCCCTGCTCCTTTCCTGCCCTTACTGAGCTTTGCTAAAAGCTTTGCCAGTCTATACCTTTTCTTTTGACTTAACTGTTTGATACCAACCTGCCTTTTCAATTTCCTGACTGAGTTGATGAAGCCATCAACATCGGGGAAGAAGTCTTGTACATTAACTGCTTTGTTTCCATAAGTGACATCCAGGAACTCATTAATATCTTTAATAGAGTAAGGAGCAGGTTCATCTGGCCCCGCCTCCTGAGACATATCTGAGAACTGTGACAGTGTGTCCTCCTCATCCCTGTCCTCTCCGTCCTCACACTGCTCACTGTCCTCTCCCGCTACGTCCCTGTCCTCTACGTCCCTGTCCTCTGCGCCCCTGTCCTCTGCGCCCCTGTCCTCTGCGCCCCTGTCCTCTGCGCCCCTGTCCTCTGCGCCCCTGTCCTCTGCGCCCCTGTCCTCTGCGCCCCTGTCCTCTGCGCCCCTGTCCTCCGCGCTCTCAGTGTTCTGTGACGGGGCCGGGGCAGTGGTTACACTTTCTCCCAGCATGTCCGTCTCCTCCTGCTGTGGCTCACTCTGCATCTCTGCCTCAGTCTGATCATCTGTTGCTCTGGAGGGCCCTGGTTGCTCCTCCACTGTCTCGGGAGTGGCACCGGGTGTATGGGCTCTCGGTGCGCCCGCCTCCCGCTCGGCCTCCCCGCCCCGTGGCTCTCGGTGGGGGCATGACGCGCGCTTGTGCCCTACATCTCCACACTCAAAACACTTCATGCTCCCTGAGCTCACATATAAAGTGTAGTGTCTGTTTTCAAACTTAACAGCAAAAGACAGCTCAAGTGCACCGCTCGGATCATTTAAATACATGAAGCACTGGCGTCTGAGCGACTGTACGTGCTGCAGACGGGCGTCTTTACAGCCCAGACGCACCGGCCTTAAACCACTGGATATTTTACCAAAGCGCACCAGCTCCCTCTCAATACACTCATTAGATATGAACGGTGGTACACCGGACACCGTCACCCTCACAGACGGCACAAACAGTGGAGACACCGACACGAACTCGTTCTCCAGCACCAGTCCGCTCTCTACGGCGTCATGAACGAAACGCGTTTCACGTAAAAACGCGACCACCGCCCTGTTCATACGTGAACCAAACACAATATTTTCATGGCCCACCTGCTCCCCCAGGGCCAACAGCACCTGCTCTACAGTGACCCGCGGGTCAGTCACTACTCTGACCCCGTGTTTGAGTGACAGGGCCTGCGCGCCCTCCTCCGGGAGGGACGCCATGCCCGACACCACCGGGCACAGGACACCGGGCACCGGACAACTCGCTCAAAGTTTAACACAAACCAACACAATAAAACCCCCTTACCTTCTACTGAAGAGTGACAGCAGATAGATGGAGAAAAGTGTCCACTCACACACGCAGTTCTCTTCCTCCTCAAACGCAAACCTGCCACACGCTCACACGCACACGTGCACCCAGCATGCAACAGGAGAGAGAGAGAAAGAAGAAAGAGAGAAAGAGGAGAGAGAGAGAAATAGGAGAGGAGGTAAAGGGGGGGAAAGAGAGAAAGAAGAGAGAGCGAAAGAGGAGAGAGAAAGAAGAGATGAAGAGAGAAGAAAGAAATACTGAAGAGAGAGTAACTTGTGGTAAAGGGGGGGAGAGACAGAAAGAAGAGAGAGAGAGAAGAGAGAGAAAGAAGAGAAAGAGGAAAGAGAAAAAAGAGAAAGAGGAGAGAGAAAAAAGAGAGAGAGAGCGAGGGAGAGAGAAAGAAGAGACAGAGAGAGAAGAAAGAAATACTGAAGAAGAAAGAAATACTAAGATAAATGAAGAGAGAGTAAATTGAGGTAAAGGGGGAGAGAGAGAGAAAGGAGAGAGAGAGAAAGAAGAGAGAGAGAGAAAGAAGAAAAAGATAATTTGATAAAAGAGGAGGGAGTAAATGGAGGTAAAGGGGGAGAGAGAGAAACAGCAAGAGAGAAAAGAAAGAAAGAAAGAAAAAAAGAGAGAAGAAACAGATAGTGGGATAACAGAGGAGGAAGTAAATGGAGGTAAAGAGAGGTGTGGAGACAGGATAGAGGGAGAAAAGAGACAGAGGTAAACAGAGATAAGAGGGAGGGAGGAGAAGAAAGAGATGGGGGATAAGAGAGGAGGAAGTAGAGATAAAGAGAGAATTTCAAATCTTTACTCAACTAAAGGTAAAAGAAGCTGCTGAAAACTACCACTTGATGACATCACAAGGTGGAACAGAGCATTTTAAGCTCTAGAGATATAGACAGACTAATAATAAAGTGTTACTCAAACATGTGTGAATGAAACAAAACACAACTCCAGGTCTGTTTTTGAGGAGGAAACAACATTAGAACATGGCTTAAATCTCACAAGAGTCACTTTTGCGTAATAAGGAACCTTTAAATTTATTACAGTTATTCAGTGACTACATTTATCTTGTGCTGTAAACGGATCAAAATCTAATCTAGATTTGTTTATTGGCCTTATCTGATTATTCTAGTCATCTGGTTTTATACAGGACACCATAAAGTGTTTATATAAATGGACATAGCTAACCTGCTAGCCGCAGCGTTCCAAACAGGAAGTGATCGTGGGCGCGCGTTTGGCTCCATTAACTCTGGCTCCAATTCACTTTCTATTGAAAAACTGTGTCCTCTCTCTGTCTCTGCTGCTGTCAGACGCTTCAATTTGCTCTTAAATGTTCGTATTAACCCTCTACATGATCCTGGCGTTTTTATTTCACTTTTGTGTCTGTAAATAAAGATATGAACATTAATAACAGACAAATCATGCACCTTCTTTCCTCAAGGTGGTTTCCGCTACCGTTAGCAACAGGTTTGATTGACAGCGTTACTAAGCAAGGTGCGGACTGGAAGGGGCTTTACCTTCAACAGCTTCGCTCCGGATTGGCTCTTTGGTTGCTATGATACTCGCGGTCGGAATTCCAAATATGTAACTTAGCTCCAAATTAGCCGCTATTACTGTTAGCCTTGATTAGCTTCATTTGACTGGAGTTGAACGCACTCAGTCTCACTTCTTTATACAGTCTATGGTTCCCACTGAACTGAGGATAAATATTATTCTAAACTGTTTTCAGGCTGTGGTCGTCCATGTCTGGTTCTGGTTTGATCCTGGTTTAGTCCTGATGCACGTTTGGTTCGGTCCTGGTCTAGTCCACGTTTAGTTAGTCTCCTTGTCAATCTTGAATTCTTGTCAAATCAACACAAATCAATCCCAAAACTCGGATATTTAAAAGCGCTTTGGATGTATCTGTTCTGCAGCGTGCGACATACGGGCATGATCTGGAAGATGTAGAACTTGGAGGTGTGCAGTTTCCTGGTTCTGCTGTACGTGGGGATGGGCAGAGGAACCCGACAGAGATACTGAGAGAAGAGGACGATCAGCACCGTGGTCCTGCGGAGGGAGTAATACCATTAAATCATTTGTGCAGTTGGTTCAGTTAAATCAGCACTCCAAAATGTGACAGATGAAAATATTTTTACTATGAAACTACAGTTTTTAGGCAGTAGATCAATAATAAAGTTTGTACCCACTGTAAGGCCTGACTTAATCATCTTTTCTTTTAAACTATGAACCCGATATTCTGTTTTCTTAATAAAGATTGAATTGAATAAACACGGTGTTAGTTTTATAGTCAAATTTTAGTGTTTTAAATAACTTCTTTGACAAGTAGTTAATTTGAACATTGTTGCTGCTGGACATTTTCTTAAGTTTTAATTACTGCTTTCACATCTTGTAGAAAAAAATTAAAAATAAAATAAATAAATTAATACAATAAAAAAAATTTCTAATTTAAAAATAAAAAATGAAAATAATTAAAAATTAAAAATAAATAAAAAATTAAAAAATTTAAAAGTAATAAAAAATAATGAAAATAATAAAATAAATAAAAATAAATAAATACAAAATAATAAAATAAATAATAAATAAATAAAATAAGAATAAATAAGTAAATAAATAAATAAGGGTTCGTTAGTGTTGAACCATAGCCCTCAGTCAATGGCTCAACTAGGACAACGACACTCACTGCGGAAGTCGTTCTGTTCCCTCTCAGAGATTTTAACATCATGTGACTCACGCGGAATGGACTTTTATCTGTTTTTTAAATTTTGTTTTATTGCTGTTTTATTCTCTTGCATGGCGTGTTATAGTGCAGTGTTTAATTCCACCTTAAACACGACGATGGGATGGAGATGTGCCAGTTTTTATTTCATGTGGACAAGCCCAGAAATGACAGAGAGATAGCATCGCCATGGAACCAAGCAGAAATGTTACGTAGTGCAGCTTTAAGCGTTGTAGTTACATACATTGCAGAGATGCCCCAGTGGCTTCCCGCTCTGTCTCCGGCCGAGTCGTACAGAGACAAACCGATCAGAGACACAGTGGGAGCGATGGTCAAAGGCCCAATGAACCTCATCAGGAAACCAATGAGACCAGAGAAACCAACCACCACCTGCAGCACCGACGCCACCATGATGGAGCCCTGCAGCTGAGAGGAGGAGGTGGGGGGGGGAGAGAGGAGGGGGAGGGGGGAGGAGGTGGAGAGGAGGGGGGAGGAGGAGGAGAGGAGGGGGAGAGGAGGAGAGGAGGAGAGGAAGGGGAGGAGGAGGAGGTGGTGGGGGGAGGGGGAGGAGGGGGAGGAGAGGAGGGGGGAGGAGGGGGGAGGAGGGAGAGATGAGGAGGGGGAGGAGGAGAGGAGGGGAGAGGAGGAGGAGGAGGGGGAGAGGAGGAAAGGAGGAGGGGGAGGAGGGGGAGAGGAGGAGAGGAGGAGGGGGGAGGAGGGGGGGAGGGGGAGAGGAGGAGGAGGAGGGGGAGAGGAGGAGAGGAGGAGGCGGAGGAGGGGGAGAGGAGGAGGGGGAGAGGAGGAGGGGGAGAGGAGGAGGGGGAGGAGGGGGGAGGAGGAGAGGAAGGGGAGAGGAGGAGAGGAGGGGGAGGAGGAGAGGAGGACAAGAGGGGGAGAGGAGGAGAGGAGGAAGAGAGGAGAAGGAGGGGGAGAGGAGGAAAGGAGGAGGGGAGGAGAGGAGGAGGAGGGGGAGAGGAGGAAAGGAGGGGGGAGGGGGAGAGGAGGGGGGGAGGAGGAGAGGAGGAGGAGGAGGAGAGAGAGTTGGAAAGAACAAGAAGAAGCAAAACAGAAAAGTGTGTTATTAGAATCATTTCCTCGTCACATTTGTGTAAATAATGTGACGCTTTTATCTGTTCTAAACCATAAAAACATCATCAAATCAAATCGTTCTTATCTGTGTTAATGAGACGCCCGATGGGAAACTCACCGTCCGTAAACGACTCTGCCACACCTCGATGAAAACAGGAGACGACGTGTTCACCAGGCTGGAGTTCTGAGTCCAGGCCGGGCACTCGAACTCGGGCAGAGACAGTAACGCCATGGCGGGGGTCACCAACGTGAACGTCCCCCCCTGGAGGATGGGCAGTCTGCAGTGAACGGAGGAGACGGGAACGAATACAGATGTGAACTCTTACAAAACCAAACAAGAGGAGGAGAAGAGGAGGAGGAGAGGGAGGAGAGGAGAAGAGGGGGAGAGGGAGGAAAGGGGATGAAGAGGGAGGAGGGGAGAGAGAGGTGGAGAGGAAGATTAGGGAGGTGGAAGGAGATGAGGGAGCTGAGGGAAGTAGAGGGAGGAGAGAGGAAGAAGAGAGTGGAGAAGGGAGAAGAGGAAGAAGAGGAGGAGACAGGAAGAACAGGGAGGAGAGGGGAGGAAGAAAGAGGAGAGGGGGAGAAGAGGGAGGAGAGGAGGAGGAGAGGGAGGTGGGGAGAGAGAGGTGGAGAGGAAGAATAGGGAGGTGGAAGGAGATGAGGGAGCTGACGGCAGTAGAGGGAGGAGAGAGGAGATGGAGGAGAGAGGAAGAAGAGAGTGGAGAAGGGAGAAGAGGAAGAAGAGGGGAGATGGAGGAGACAGGAAGAACAGGGAGGAGAGGGGAGGAAGAAAGAGGAGAGGGGGAGAAGAGGGAGGAGAGGGAGGAGAGGAGGAGGAGAGGGAGGTGGGGAGAGAGAGGTGGAGAGGAAGAATAGGGAGGTGGAAGGAGATGAGGGAGCTGACGGCAGTTGAGGGAGGAGAGAGGAGATGGAGGAGAGAGGAAGAAGAGAGTGGAGAAGGGAGAAGAGGAAGAAGAGGGGAGATGGAGGAGACAGGAATAACAGGGAGGAGAGGGGAGGAAGAGAGAGGAGACGGGGAGGAGAGGGGGAGAAGAGGAAGGAGAGGGGAGATGAAGGAGAGGGTAGGGGGAAGGAAAGAGGGAGGTGGGGAAAAAGAGGGATAAGAGGGGAAGAGGAAGGTGGAGGGGGAGACGGAGGTGAGAGAATAAGAGGGAGGTTGGGAAATAGGGAGGAGATGGAGGGGGGAGGAAGAAGAGGGAGGAGGAGGAGAGGGAGGTGGAGAGGAAGAAGAGAGTGGAGGGACAAAAAGAGGGAGGTAGGGGAAGAAAGAGGAGGGAGAGAATGAGGGAGGAGGAAATAGGAATAGGGAGGTGGAGGTTTTTTCTTGTCCAAACTTTTGACTGTACGTGTTTATATTTGTAAATTGACTTGTGTGTGGGGCATTGTGTGTGTGGGATTTTGACTTCTTTTCTTTTCATCAATAAATATTTGAACAAATCCGCCTCCACACCTCCGTCAGTTTTTCTTTTGTTTATTCAAACACATTCTAAACTTTTAACTTCACTTTGCAGCTAAAAGACAAGGCTTAGGACGAAAAAAACGAAATGAGATACAAGGTTTAGTCCAAACTCAGACTTTAAGTACAGAGAGAGGATGGAGAGAGTTAAAGGAGTGAAAGGGAGAGAGGGAGAAAGAGTGAGAGGGAGTGAGAGTCATACCTGACGCCCAGAGTGACCTGCAGCAGCGTGCACAGCCCAGACACAAAGAAGATGGTGTTTATGAGGCGTCCCTGTGTGAGGGGGTCGTTCTGCAGACAGAGACGCTCCGAGAGGATCAGAGGGATCGAGATGATTCCTCCAAACGCTGTGAGGTAATGCTGAGGAAAACAGGAAGGAACTTTAAAATGTTACATAGACTCTGTGCAGGGGCGTCACTCGACTGAAGCCTGGGCCCCGGACCCTTTATTTGTACCTACATTTTCACAAAACAGACAGTATTCCCTGTAATCCTGTAAACTGAGAATTATCTCCCAAGAGACTTTAACCTGTTTTATTATTAGTACAAATATACGATGCTCTTGTCAAACTTAATGTGCGTTTTACACAAACTACTGACCATTTGTGTCTAAGTCCTGTGTCAGTGGTAGTGGAGCCCCAGCCCTCTGCTCCCTCTCTTTGCTCCGCCCCTGCTCTGCAGCACACTCAGCACTGAGCGCCCCCTGTCTGTGAGTCGCAGCCTCACACTGGGCTGTGGACAGACCCGCCAGAGTCTCAAACACCTGTGTGACACCTTGTCTCACGTTTTACGTTGCTTTTAATCTAACTCAAGTACAGAGAGAAACTTGGCCGTGGTACTTTGTACTGCTGAATCCACACAGCTGTTCTGTCTAAATCGTTCATGCATCAAACTTCATGAATATGAGGCAGACTTTCAAAATATTAAAAGTGACTAAAATCGGATTGATCGATCGGATAATAGCATTATCTGCAACAGTCATGGATAAAACAGCTAAATATTTAGTTTTTATCATGTGGTGATTTCATTTTATTAAATTAAAATACACTTTACTGCTTACAGAAAGTTTGTATAAGTCGTCTCCAAACTTCAGGAGATGATTATTGTGCTGACCTGCCACAATAAAGTGGAGGGTCCACATGCACCCGACCCGCCCGCACCCGCTTTATCTGACCCACTCGGCCCTGCTGTATCTGACCTGCTGATTACAGTCGACACACATCACAGAGACGTGCCCTGTAATCTGTACCTCTGCACAGTCGAGTTCATACTGTGACACAGGGGCCTCATGTCATTCTGACTCTTGGCACTTGCCTCAGTCTGGGTCTTTCCAAACTGGGGCACAACTGATTTATACAGGGGCACGTGACCCATTAAAAAGGGTTTAGTGACGTCCCCGGTTCTGTGCAAAACAGCGCCCTCAACCTCACTGTTAGCGTCACTGCTTCCCGTCCAATTTTATCTCTTTGAGGGTTTTTCCAGAGTCACACAAAAATGAATAAATATTTAAAGATCACACAGTGGACAGGGAGCTGCAGGTGGGTTAGGGGTCAGAGGTCAGAGGTTAAGGGTTAGGGTCACAGAGTGGACAGGGAGCACATCAAGTGTTTTGCCCGTGGACACAACAACAGTGCGCACAGGAACGAGAACAACAAGAACAAATTCAACCTTGATTTCGACACTAAAGCATAGACTCGATACTCGATACTGATTTTAATTCACCAACGATCTTTTTGACAGCTCTTTTTGACAATTTTGTAATTTTAAATACCAAATAATAATAATACTTTACGTTTATTGTACCATGTGGTCTTACATTAGTTCTGATAAAACTCAAGATTAGGCTGTTCAAGGAAAGTTTTGAGTATCTAGTTTCAACACTTTTCAATTCTCGTTTTAATTCCGATTACTATCTGATTTTCTATACTTTTAACAACTGGAAATGTTAACCTTATGGTCCACGGGTTAAGTTTTGAAGTTTTTTGATAATCTGTACTTTGAAAACTCACCTGAAGAGCCAGAAGTACACACAGGTACCAGGGCGGGACGTCAGTGACACAGTAGGTTGGTTTGTTCCTGTGTTCTTCCTCCTCCTCTTCCTCCCTCCTCTGCGTGTGGACATGTTTCCCTGTAGCGTCTTCACTGCCGTGTTCATCCATCTATAACGACATCCAGACCACAATCAAACCACTGCAGACCCAAACACACCAGCGGCGCTTCAGGCGTTTGTGCGCTGACTTCAGCTCGTACAGTAAACGCACAACGGACAAACACGAGCGAAGAGGGACGTGAACGGCCCTGAATCACACACAATGTACTCATGTTGTACTAGAGTTGTGTTTTGTTTCATTCACATGTTTGAGTCACACTTTATTATTAGTCTGTTACATCTTCAAAGCTCAAAACGCTCTGTTCCACCTTGTGATGTCAGAAGATAAATAAGCAACAGTGGCTCAGTTGGTAGAGTTTGTCCACTGATCTGAAGGAATGTGTGTGTGTGTGTGTGTGTGTGTGTATTCAAATAAAAATAAATAAATTACAGCTAATTTCTGTAAAATAAACACTTTTTATTTTTGATGCTGTACTTTGCATCACAGTACAACTTTATACACACAGTACACTGTATATATACTGTACACACACAGTATCACTACTGCCATTATTACTGTAGTGGTTCTGTACATTCAAAGTACAGTAGTACTGTAAACTCAATCTGCAGTATCACTACTATCATCCATTTGTACAGTACTGCAGTGATACATTATCACTACAGTATCACTACAGTATCACTACAGTATCACTACAGTATCACTGTACTACAGTAAGTAAAATGGGTGACAGTGGTGATACTGTGTGTTTAACATCCAACATTTGTGATTCTGTAGACCCACTGTACAGTCATAAAGTACATGTATGATGATGAAGTCCATGTACAGTATCACTATTATCACTGCAGTATCACTACAGTAAGTTACTGTAGTATCTACAGTAAACTGTAGTGTAAGTGAACAGCTCCTTTTACCTTTAGTTCAGTCGAGATGGGAAATTCCAGGACTGAAATCATCCAAATGTGAAGTGAAGGTGTGTGGGGTTTAAAAACACAGTGGAACACTTCCTGTATCACCACATGATGACATCACAAGGTGGAACAGAGCGTTTTCAGTTTGAGAGAAAAACTCAAACTGTGTGTTAAACAAGTGTGAATGAAACAAAACACAACTCCAGGTCTGTTTGTGACGAGGAAACAACATTAGAACAGATCAGAAAACAGTGTCATGGGCCTTTTATGGGACTACTAAAGTTCCACTATCTACTTATCCCCATGGAGATCTTGCTGTTTTTCCTGAAATGTTCCACAGTATAGAAACATATCTGTCTCCATGGATACAAACAGGTGGCACCATCAGGGGAAATTACAGGTCAGATCTGTGGAGAGGTGACGTACTAGCACACTGTGAGACTGGATGGTTTTTGTTTTTTTTTGTGGAATAAAACACCACAGTGCAAATTAGATCAGTTATAATCATATGTTATGTTACAAATCAGCAGCATATCCATGGAGACAAACAGGTAATGCACCCGGTACCAGAAAAGTTACACAGTGCATCTTTAAATCACCAAAAAAATGCAAGTACTCACATGAAACGCATGGTTTTCAACGCCTCCGTTTTCCATTTAAAATCCCGAGAAGGAGACAGTGATCTGCTGTGAGTCGAGTCCTTCTGTCTATGGCACTTCCTTCACACCTGTTTTAAGGCGGCGTTATCTCGTAGAATTTACACTCAGAGCAAAGTCCACCCAAATTTTATCATTTAGTTAAAGTGTTAATCATTTATAAACTATTATGTTAAACAAATGGGTGTTTTTGCCTGTTTAGGATGCGCAGGTGATGAGTAACAGGTAATACTTCACTACCTGCTGTTATCGTTCTCGTATATCTGGATCATTTCAGCCCTGGATTTCCCCTCTCTGAACTAAAGGAACTGAACTAAAGGTAAAAGGTCGCTTGAAAAACGACCACTTCATGACATCACAAGGTGGAACAGAGCATTTTGAGGTCTGTTTTTGAGGAGGTAACAGCGTTAAAACATGACTTAACGCGCACAAGAGTCAGTTTTGTGTAATAACTCAGTTGGTAGAGTCTTTATCCACTGTCCCACAGGTCAATACTGCCATTGTGTCCTTGGGCAAGACACTTCACCCACCTCGTCCTCATTGTCTGTGCACACCGGTGTATGAATGTGTGAGTTGTTATTTGATGTAAAGCGTTTTGATTGACTTAAAGGAGGAAAAGCGCTATATTAAAAAAGTAACCAACCAAATGTGACCAAGTAGTTTAGTATCCAGTGATTAGGAAGTGAACGGTTAGCATGCTGATTGTTGTTTGCTTTACTGTCAAGGCAAAACTGCGTGGGAAAAGAATGTATTTTTATTTATGACGCAACTTAACTGGCACGCAAATATTTACAAGTTATTATCGAGCTGGATCTCTCATAAACGGATTGGATTATTCATTTTTTTGTCTGAGATGTGGAAATAATCGCTCAAGCTTAAGTAAGTAACACAACTTTATACAGCAACAGTTTATTTTTATTTTTTGTGATCAAATTTTTATTAAAGTATCAGTCTCAGGTGCAAATATACAGGTTAGAATCTGATTACCTTTTCCCCCTTCTTTTTTCCCCAACCCCCACCCCGATGGGCATATAGACAAAAAAATAAAAATAAAATAAATAAAAGAAGATAAATTAGTCAATAAAATTAATAGTAATAATAATAATAATAATAATAATAATAGTGACAAATTAAATACAAAATAAACATATAAAAACAATACAATGTAGTAGTAATAATAATAATAATAATAATAATAATAATAATAATAATAATAATAGTAAAAGTAAAAAGTTAAATAATAAAGATAAAAATAATCCCGTCCAGGTTTGAGTTCTTTCCTTATACAGTAACAGCAAATTTCCTCCATCAAAAGACATCAGCAGAAATTGGATTATACATATTCATTATGTACTATATATATAAAAAGGACCTGAGCATACAGCAGCGGTTTATTTAAGAGTGTTTAATTCATAATCAGCGATAAACCAGTGCTTCATTCAGCCGCAGTGCATTTTGGTCTATACTGACTAATCTAGTGACAACCATTGATGCCCACTTCTTTTCAAGGTGTTTTAGTGTGGTTCTCCAGCTGCACTAAGGCTGACCAGCAGGCACTCCAGCAGGTGGTGAAAGCAGCCGGTAGAATCATTGGAATGACTCTGCCAGAAATCAGCACCATCTACTCCACTCGCTGTCTGAGAAGAGTGCACAACATCCTGCGAGACCAACATCACCCTGCGCATCATCTTTTTCACCTGCTGCCCTCGGGGAGAAGGTGCAGGTCCATACGGGCCAGAACATCCAGCCTGGCCAACAGTCTGTATCCACAGGCTGTGAGGCTCCTGAACTCTGCCCCTCTCCCCTCTCGGCCCCTCTCTGCCCCCCTCTCACAGACAAAAACCACATCCAACTCTTAATAACACTGAACTGGTTGCATTGTTGCATTTTGTCATCATTCTCAGGTCCCTGTCTGTTTTGTTTTGTGAACCTCACTGACACCATCACGCTGCTACAAGAACTGTCTCATGTTCTACTGAAGCCACACTGGGTCAATGTTTACACTTGGGTTTAAGGGTATTTATTATTTATGGGTTTGCACTTTATGGGATGCTCCAAACGTAATTTCGTTGTTCTTCTGTGACAATGACTACAAATAAATTGAATTGAATTGAAGGTGCATTGTGAGAAATTTTGAGTGCACTACACACTTTTTTTAACTGGACGTTGAGACACCACTAAAAATAGCGTGACCCCCGAATCCAGTAGTGGCCTTACTAGAGACTAGTGTGGACATGAGGTCAAAGTTCCTCTCTGGACTAAGAAAACTGTGAGAAGTGCTTATAAACTCATCGCAGTGACTAATTACGATGTTTGGATTGCGTAAGGTCAGTGAGGAGTAACTTCGGAGTCTGTAAATGTTTTAAAAATGAACAGACGCAGCATTTTTTTAGAGCTCAGAGAAGCCGCGTTTGGATGTGTTTTAGTGAGGGGTGGGGTCCGCAGGGTAACGCTCTGGGTCCGTTACTATTTAACATCTATACAAATGATTTTCTACTGGTTTTGTCAAAGGCCAAGGTTGTTTTTTTATGTACGACGATGACGTTTGGACAAAAAGGGTGAGACTGACTGACTGAAACTGTTGGCTAACGCTAGCTAGCTTGTGATATTCATGCAGTTTGAGAGGGATTTGTTTAACTGCGCAAAATCAGCTCAAGTCAGTTCTTTCGGGTCAGATTGCGTTAAAACAAAGATCAGATTAACAGAGCTTCTTACAGAGCAGTGCCTCCAGCTAGCTTAAATTTTAAACTACTGTATTTTAAATCTACGGAGCTCAAAGTAAATTTCCCATAAAGTTTTTTCCCATAGACTTTCAGGAAAAAAACGTATACTGTAAGTTTGAAAGTTCAGGGCTGATCAGCGCTGTGGTAACTAATGGCAACAAGAACTATAATGTTACGTAAAGTCTATATCTGAAACATAGACTGTGTAAAGAAGTGGTTTAAGTGAGTGTGACGTCACCCACGGCGTTCAGCTCCAGGCAAATGAAGCTAATCGAGGCTAGCAGTTATAGCGGTGAATTTGGAGTCAAGATCCAACCGTGAGTATCATAGCAACCAAAGAGCCAATCAGGAGTGAGGCTGTTATTAATGTTCATATCTTGATTTATGGACAAAATAGTGTAAATAAAAACACCAGGATCATGTAGAGCGGGTTAATACGAACATTTAAGACCAAAATGATGAGTGTCTGTCATGATCCCTGTCTGTCCTGCTCTTTTTTTTGTTCTTTCTCCCCTTCCTTCTGTGTCTGAGCCTGGAACTGGGGCGGAGATCTTGGCTCCTCCCACACACACCTGGAGCTAATCCGCAATCTGCTGCACCTGGGGGGGATAAGAGGAGCCAGGACCTGACACTCAGCGCCAGATCGTCTGCGTATCTCTGTGGTACTCCCTGCTTGTCTCAGTTCATGTTTTTTTTTTTGCTCTTTGACTTTGCTAACTGGATAATTTTGCTCCTCACCAGATCCCGCTCAGCTCTCTCGTCTCTGACCCTGCTCTTCTCTACCAGTACCGTCCGTCCCGTCTCAGACTCTGCTACTCTCCGCCTCTCTACCCCCGGACCACGGCAAAACACCTCGCTCTCGACTCACCGATTTATCTACCGTCATTTTGCACTTTGCACTTCTGTAAATAAACACTGTTAAACCTTTCCGAGTTCTGTCTTTTTGGTCCCTCCTGTCAAATGTTACGAAAGTCTCACAGCAGCAGTTACAGAGAAAGCGGTCACAATTTTTCAATATAAAGTGAATTGGAGCCAGAGCCAATGGAGCCGGAAGCCCAACCCATAATCAGTTCCTATTGTATTTGGAACGTGGCAACTAGCTGTCGTAAAGACTGATGGAGGGCCGAAAGATTCAGACTTGGGTAAAGTTTGAACAAAGTTTATTGCAAATACAGGAATGTGAATGAAGGTAGACAGAGCAGACAGTTGGGAGTGGTGTCGTAGGCATCGTTTTGGAGCAAGTCGTGGGTCGCAGGGTCAGAGGCTGAGGTGTTCGTACCAGCCGAGACGAGCTGGATCTGAGGCTAAGGTGTTCGTACCAGTCGAGACGAGCTGGACCTGAGGCTGAGGTGTTCATACCAGTCGAGGCGAGCTGGATCTGAGGCTGAGGTGTTCGTACCAGTCGAGGCGAGCTGGATCTGAGGCTGAGGTGTTCGTACCAGTCGAGACGAGCTGGATCTGAGGCTGAGGTGTTCGTACCAGTCGAGACGAGCTGGATCTGAGGCTGAGGTGTTCGTACCAGTCGAGACGAGCTGGATCTGAGGCTGAGGTGTTCGTACCAGTCGAGACGAGCTGGATCTGAGGCTGAGGTGTTCGTACCAGTCGTGGAGAGCTGGGATCGGAGACGGAGGTGCAGAGTGGTTCCAGGGAGTGGGATCACGGTGGATACGCGGAAAAATAAACCGCAGCATGACGTGAAGAACGACTTGTGGAAATACCGACCGAAGATGACGAGACCATCTGGCTCCAAGTGTCAAGTCCTCAGTCGTTTTATCCTCACAGGTGCAGCTTGATTGATTGATTGATCAGACGCAGGTGTGCAGAGGTGGTGCCAGAGTCTCCGCCCAGCTCCAGGTTCAAACTCAGAAGGGAGGGGGGGAAAACAGCACAGAACACACAAAAAACCCAAATCCTGATGCTAGCAGGTTAGCTACGTCCATTTATATAAACAATCTGTGGTCTGAAACTGTATAAAACGCAACGTTACTAAAACATTTTACAGAATCTTGTGTTTTAAACGTGCTTTGAACTCTTTATACTTAAATTTTCGAAAAGTCTTTGGAAAAATTGAATGGAAAATTGACTTCTGGGACTAGAGCGGACTTGGAAACGGACCGGACTGTTGCGCTCCATTAACGGCGTTGCTAATCCCACCAGTCGTCCAACGCAGCGTGACCAGTTTCTGTTTTTCACTCTCCAAATTAGCTCATAATTTTCTTAGGCTTTTCTCACTATCTTCTGGCCCAGTTTGTTTACCTCGGGATGGTTTTCCGAATGCAAAACCGAACGCCGTTGTCTGCAATGGAGGACATCATTTACTCCCTGAGACAGTTTTATGGATAAAGCCAGGCTATGGAATTTGTGGCTTATTGGCTCGATTTGTCATGTTGTAAACTATGGAGAGGAATCTGTGGGAAAATAATGATAGTTTCAGATTTCACTTAGCACTTTAATGAGTTACAAGAATAGATGGGGTCATTAGTAGAGGTTCAGTAGTTTTATCTGCCTGCTTCGTGTTTTCCATCGAGGGTGTACCGCACAAGTTATTGCCGTGTCTTGAATGTTCCGCAGTGTGGTGGCAAACGTACGCGTATCCATGGAGACAAGCGAGTGGGTGGCACGAACAGGCCAGGTCCAATCCGAAGAGAGACTTAATGGAATAAAGTGCACGATATAACGTTGTATAGTTTAAAGCCGTACTGTGAGTGTTCCTGGTGTAGCTATAACATCGCCATGGAAACAAGATGGTTGCAGAAGCCCAGTTTTTAGCAATGTTTTAATGCTGTTTCCTTCTCAAAAACAGACCTGGAGTTGTGTTTTGTTTCACTCACACATGTTTGAGTAACACTTTATTATTAGTCTGTAACATCTTCAAAGCTCAAAATGCTCAGTTCCACCTTGTGATGTCATCAAGTGGTAGTTTTCAAGTTAACAGCTACTTTTTTTTTTACCTTTAGTGCAATTCCAGAGCTGAAATCATCCAAATGATTCTAGAAATGAAGGTGTATGGAGTTTAAAAACACAGTGAAGCACTTCCTGTATCACCACATGATGACATCACAAGGTGGAACAGAGTGTTTTCAGTTTGAGAGAAGAACTCAGCCTAAATTTGCTTTGTTTCTTTGTGTGTTAAGCATGTGGGAATGAAACAAAACACACCTCCAGGTTTGTTTGTGATGAGGAAACATTATAACACAGATCAGAAAATAACCGTAACATGCTTAAAGCCATAATGCGTAACTTTTTAGCCAAAATTTACTATAATATATATTTTGTTTTGTTTGTTTTTCCTTTGTTGCTTAGAAAAACTTACTCCTTACTCTGAGCGGGCTTGCATCTCCACAAACCTGACTCTTATTTGACCTGGAAATGAGCCTCCTCCTGCTTGTTTCCGTGGAGATGTCGTTTCCATGTGCCACTTGCGGAAAGTTACACACTGTACCTTTAAATCTGACACATATATAATGAATTCTATCAGAAAAATCTTGAAAAAGTCAATTTCTTTGCGATTTAAAACCTTCTCAAAACAACATTTTAATCAGCCGAGTCATCTCCCTAATGCGCTCGTGTGTTTGTGCAGTGTAAGACTAAAAAAACAGCCACATTTGCACAAAACCTCATTTACAACAGAAATCAGCGTGAACAGATGTGGTCCCGGGCGGAGCAGAGTGGAGCGTCACAGCACATAAAGCATCTAAAGAACAGCTACTATCACCAGAGCCGCAGGGGAACAGTGGGTTTCTGCGGGGTTTTCTTATAATGTAATTGTTTTAGAGCAAGTTTATTGAACTTAGCGTGCTGTACGTGCGTTACTTTATCCTTGTACCCCAGGATTTGGAAAAAAAAAATAGACATGGTTCTACTTTGCAGCCTGTTAAAACTATTTTGGCGCTGGAGTGTTATGTTTAGGTCGCTAGTAGTAAGTACGTCACTGGAGGAAGCGTCTGTGTTTATAAAAGTATGTGTTTGTGTCTCAAAGCTAATGCTAACTCAAATTCAAATGTGTCGTACTGTGTTTTCCGGAGTATAAGTCACACTGGAGTATAAGTCGCACCAGTTTGTATTTTTTTTAATATATTTTGCCCCGGGGCGCCCATGAAAACAAGAGTCTAAGTGCTCTCATTTGGTCTCCCTGTATAAATAAAGATAAGTACATAAAATAAATTTGCAACTTTACAGCTAATTTCTAGACAATTACCGTATTTTCTGGATAATAAGTCGCTCTGGAGTATAAGTCGCACCAGTCAAAAAATGCATAATAATAAAGAAAAAACATGTATAAGTCGCACTGGAGTATAAGTCGCATTTTTTGGGGAAATTTATTTTACAAAATCCGAAAACAAGAACAGACATTTTATCTTTAAAGGCAAGTTATAATAATAAGGATAAAATAGAGAACAACAGGCTGAATAGCAGTACAACACGCTAACGTATTTTTGTTCAGTCTTTTTCAGATGTCTTTTAAATAACCGTAATGTTGAAATTTTACATTTTCAGTGGTACAGGAGTAGATACTGGTACACAAGTCTAGAAATGAGATATTTTAATAGTTTCACATATAAGTCGCATTAGAATATAAGTTGCGCCCCTGGACAAACAGTGAAAAAAGCGCAACTTATAGTCCAGAAAACACGATAATTACTGATCTCTGGGTTCGACTCCCAGGCCACCCGGACGTTTCTGCACAGTTTATAATACAATACAATATTTAAAATCCTCCAGCTAAGGTAGTCCTGACCAAGAGTAGCTCAAGATCTAGAGATGGGTCCCCTGCTCTTAACAGGTCGACCCAGTGGCATTGAAGGATGGGTCAAATGCAGAGGACAAATTCCCTTGCGGTGTACTTGAATCTTTACCATCAAGTTCCATCCAAAATTATGACATAATCAAACCTACTGCTGCAAAACAATTCAAATAAGGCCAAAAGCAATAGCCACTGTTCACGTTCACGATCCATGTTGTCTAGTGAAGGCAATTGGAGGAATGAAATGATTATTAGTAGCAATTAATGTATGAACAAAACACATAAAAAGAACATCACCTCACGACATCAGCTGGTTGAACAGTGTTAGCTGAAGTCCAAAAGACCATAAACTATACTCACCTTAGTCCAGAAGTTGCGCTGCGCTGAGTGTAATATTTAGCATGAAACTGCCGACCTTAACAGAAAATACATTTTATATGGACTACAAAGTCATTTTAAAGCCTCCAGTAGAACCAGTGTATTATTGGCTTGTTGGTCACATAAATACTGAACATTTTACACAAATCAAGCAACTTTATATCATTTTTTAGCGGCATTGAAATAAATGGGATTCTCACATAACCGGAAGCATGGACTGTGTATATAAATGGACATATCTGTGTAATCCCCAGTCGTCCAGGTATAATCCATAGTAAAAGGAAAATTCAAATCTGTCAACTGAGCAAAAAAGTTGTTGGAGCGAAATGTTGGAGCGAAGCAGTGGAGGAAAACGTTAGAGCAAAAGCTTGGAGTGAAACAATGGAGCGAAACATTAGGGCGAAACCTTGGAACGAAACATTGGAGCAAAACGTTGGAGCAAAAGCTTGGAGCGAAACAATGGAGCGAAATATTAGGTCGAAAGCTTGTAACGAAACATTGGAGGAAAACATTGGAGCAAAACATTGGAGCAAAACATTGGAGCAAAACATTGGAGCGAAACATTGGTGTGAAACGTTGGAGCGAAGCAGTGGAGGAAAAACGTTAGAGCAAAAGCTTGGAGTGAAACAATGGAGGGAAACATTAGGGCGAAACCTCGGAACGAAACATTGGAGCAAAACGTTGGAGCAAAACATTGGAGCAAAACATTGGAGCGAAACATTAGGGCGAAACATTGGAGCGAAACATTGGAGCAAAACATTGGCGCAAAAGCTTGAAGCAAAACAATGGAGCAAAACATTAGGTCGAAACCTTGGAGCGAAACAATGGAGCGAAACCTTGTAACGAAACATTGGAGCAAAACATTGGAGCGAAACCTTGGAGCAAAAGCTTGGAGTCAAATGTCTTCACTCGAGCAACTTTTTGTCCAGTTGACAGATTTGAATTTTTTTGATATAAATGGACATAACTAACCCACTAGCTCCCATGTTCTGAATAGGAAGTGCTCATGGACGCGCTTCCGGCTCCATCGACTCTGGCTCCACTTCACTTTCTGCTGTCAGACTCGACGTGATGCTGTTTTTTTTCTTTTTGAACATTAAAAACAGACAAATCAGGCACCTTCTTTCCCCGAGGTCACCCCCGCTAGCGTTAGCAACAGGTTTGAGTGACAGCGTTGCTAAGTGGCCACTCCCTGCTAAACCAGCGGTGTGGGCCTTAAGTGCCGTCACCTTCAACATCCTCTCTCCGGATTGGCTCTTTGGTCGCTATGATAGTTGCGATCAGGAGTCCAAATATGGAACACAGGTCCAAATTCGTCGCTATACCTGCTCAGGCTCACTTAGTCCTTCGTTAGTTCCGCTTCTTTGCATAGTTTATGACCGCAAGATGTCGCGGTTCGGAGCATTTAGACGCAAAACTGGGCGGGAGCGTGAAATAAGGTCAATAGATAGTTCCATAACCAATTCTTCAACCTGTCCAGTGTTTGATTTGAACACTTGTCAAATCTAACACATTATGACATCAGTTTGTGCTTAAGGACACTCAACCGCTTCATCCATCCATCACCCATGCATGCGTTTAACTAGCGCCCGGGGCAAACTGGAATCACATTAAGCCTTCATAGTTAATACTTGTCCTCAGCTGATCCCAGAGACCTTTTCAGAAACGAACAACAATTTGCCAGAAACAATTTACTCTACAAAGATGCCGATGTCGAAATGAGGAGCCCAACTAAAGGAAGGTATTGATCCTGACACCAGTGAAAGAAGCTGCTTATTGATTTAAAAAGAGAGTGAAGGAGAGGGGAAACTGGCCTGAAAACGCTGGGTCTTTTCACGCTTCGCAATTAACTCCATGGATGCAGCGGTAAATCTATATCTCGCTTTTACATGTCTCCTTGAACGGCTTAATACAAAAATCCAATTTGGTTTTGAAATTGTCCGTGTATGACTCTAAAAAGGTCCAATTGTTCAGGTGTTTTTTTTGTATATATTACACAAATTTGACTCTTGTGAGCTTGAAGCAGTGTTATAAAGTCGCTACCTCATCGAAAACATACCTGGAGTTGCGTTTTGTTTTTGTTATTATTAGTCCGTCGATATCTCTAAAGCTCAAAATGTTCCACCTTGTGAGGTCATGAAGTGGTAGCGTTAAGATCCCGTGCGTATCATCTCAGTACTCAGCTGTTTTTTATCGTTTTTTTTTTTTTTTTTGCCAGATCCCGCTCCTCTGGAACCGCTCCTCCGCCTCCGACCCAGCTCACCACGACCGGTACGAACACCTCCGTCGCTATCTGCTCCGTCAATCCACATTTACATTTCCGTGCTTGTAAATAAACTGTTCAACTTTTTACCCCGAGTCTGTATCTTTGACCCCTCAGCCATCAGGTAGTTTTCAAGTTAACAGCTGCCGTTTAGCTTTTCCAAACAATTCCAGGGCTGAAATTATCCAAATAATTCTAGAAACGAAGGTGTATGATCTGTTTGTGATGAGGAAACAACATTATAACGTCAGAAAATAGTGTAAAATGAACTCGTTAAGTCAAAACTAAGTCAAAACTTTTTGCACAAAGGGCCAGATTTGTTGAGGTGAAAAGCTGAACCATTAATATTAAATGCACATGAACTATTTAATTATTTTTTACCTTTTATTGCAAATGGCTTTCACCTTTCAAAAACAAAATAAATTATACACAGATTATAAATATGAAAAAGTGAAACATTTAATCTGTGGTTTTGATTATCACAATAAAATTAATTCACGAAGATTTTCAAATTTATTCACCTCAGAAGGCGACAAATAAAAAACAGACACAAACTGAGATCTGGACTGTAGTAAATGCGCCCGGTCGTGGGCGCAGACGGTGGTTTGGACGCACAAAACGTCACGCGGGTCAGTCGGTCTTGTCCTCGCACGGTTCTTGCTAAAGTTCATAACCGAGAACCAAACAAACTCATTTTCTTAGCAAATGTTTGAATTTCTTTAAACTTGTCTTTATCAAGTTGGCGATAAAAGTCAGCGAGAGCGCGACCTCGGAGCACGGCCCGGATCTGCTGCCATCTTCTGGTGAAATATAATATTGCTTGTACATGTTTATTTTACATTGGTCAACAGGGCAACGGGCCACATATAGCACAATTCGTACACAAGGTAATTCAAAGTGCTTTACAGAATAAGAAAGACATTAAAATCACACAAATCAAAACATAAATAATCACAAATAATCATCATAAATTTACCATTAAAAAAGAAAAGTGCAGAATAAAAACCTTTCAGTCGTATGCACAGCTGAACAGAACCGTTTTGAAATATTGTCTTTCGCGTGAAGTCCGAAGCCTGTGGACAAAAATTTGGAGACTTTGGAGACCTCGAATATAAATGAAAAGGAAGAGGGTCAGATTCTGGGCCCCCTAAGACCCTGGGCCCCAGACAACAGACCCCTTTGCCCTTCCCTGTCGGCTCCCCTGGTCTGGTCTGAACTGCCTTTGTAACTTATATCCCAAAGCAAAAAAAAAAACAAAAAAATAAAGCCGTTTGTGCCCGAGGTGCCAGACTAGATGAGGCGGGATCGGATCTGAGCTGTGCAGAGCGTTTAGTGTCAGTGTCAGATAAAGAGAGCAGTTAGAAAACACAAAAGAACAAAAGATTACGGGGTTTTTCAATTATTTACAGCGGCATCAAAGTGAACACAAATACTCAATCTGGGACGATGTCGGCTCTGAATGTTTCATAAGGATCAAAACCTGATCAAAACGCTCCGTATCGTAAAACAAAATATGCGATTAAAGCCACAGTGTGTAACTTTTTAGCCAAAAACAGATGACATTTTTATTCGTTTTAGGTCTGTTGATTTAGTTGCTCTGATAAATAAAACGTGTGTCTTGCGTCTCCACAAACCTGACTCTCATTTTTCCTGGTTTGTCGTCTCCTCCTGCTCCACCGACACCACCGACCACATCTTTTGTACCAACCCCACCAACCGAAACCAACTACATCAACCCCAATCAACTACACCAACCCCACCAGCCCCAATAACCCCAACAACTCGAACAATCCCACCAGCCCCACCAAGCGTACCAACCGCACCAACGCCACTAACTCCACCGACCCCAACAACTCCACAGACGCCACTAACCACATCGATCACACCAACCGCACCAACCGCACCAACAGCAAACGACCTTATCAACCCACCGACCCCACAAACCTCACCAAACCCCACCAACCCCACTGACCCCATAAACCCCACCAAACTCCACAAACCCTGCTAACCCCAACAACTCCACCAACGCCACCAATTGCACCAACCCTACCAACAGCACCGACCTCACCTACCCACCGACCCAGCAAACCGCTCCAAACTCCACCAACACCAACAACACCAACCATACCAACCGCACCAACCGCACCAACAGCAATGACCTTATCAACCCACCGACCCCACAAACCTCACCAAACCCACTGACCACGTAAACCGCTCTAAACTCCCTCCAACAACACCAACTACACCAGGGGTGTCCAAACTTTTTTTTCACCATATTGAAACATATTTGAAGCAAAGGGCCACAAACCAGTGTAAAATGGTGCATTTAACACAGTTTTGAAATAACCATTTTACCGTTATAAGACTTGGATTATTATTTTTAGCTCTGTGTCACAATTTAGTGTGATGTTTTTCAGGTTATAGAGGTAGAATCTGTTCAGTTTGTAGTAAAAAATACTTCCTGATCAATTGGGCCAGTTTAGGAGGAGGCATGAGGGCCAACAAAAATTGGTCTGAGGGCCGCATTTGGCCCCTGAGCCGTAGTTTGGACATCCCTGAACTACACCAAACCCCACCAACCCCACTGACCCCATAAACCCCACCAACTCCACAAACCCTGCTAACCCCAACAACTCCACCAACGCCACCGATTGCACCAACCCTACCAACAGCACCGACCTCAACAACCCACCAATCCCACCGACCCCACAAACTGCTCCAAACTCCACCAACACCAACAACAACACCAACCGCACCATCCACACCAACCACACCAACCGTACCAAACCCCACCAACCCCACTGACCCCATAAACCACTCCAAACTCCACCAACAACAACACCAACCACACCAACCGCACCAACAGCAACGACCTTATCAACCCACTGACCCCGCAAACCTCACCAAACCCCACCAATCCCACCGACCCCACAAACCGCTCCAAACTCCACCACCAACACCAACCACACCACCCACACCAACTACACCACCCGCACCAAACACTCACATACCAGATTCACAGTAGGCAAATGGTATAAAATGTCTTGCCTAAGGACATAACACCAACAGTCTGCAATGATCGAAGTGAGAGTCAGTCAAGATGGAAACACAGATCCATATTAACAGATGTACTAATGTCCCAGAACCTCATTAAAATACAAGTTTAATTGCGTTCATTAAGTGAGTCATTTGTCATCATCTTTTGCATTACTTAGCTCCATAAAAGCACAAATCTGCATACGGCGCTGCATCAGATCAATTCTCCTCACACAGTCCATAAAACTCACACGAAATAATGACGCGATTCGATTGTGCGCCTCAGCGGAGATCAATACTCATGATGGACACTAGGAGGAGGAGTGGTGCCCTGCTCAACTCACTCCCACTGCAAAAAGAAATATCTGCATGAGTTACACTTATATTTGAGAAGTTTTTGTTCAAGTTTTTGTTCATTTTAACCAAGAAAATTGATTTGGTAAATAATCACAGTCTCTATTTGTCAGTTTTTTTGAATATAACATTATATTTTCAATGTCGAATTGTGCTTAAAATGTGGTATTTTGGGAGAAGTTTGCACAATTTGAACTAGTCAGTCTTCTCAAATCATTATTATTTTATATATTTGTCACTAATTCATGTATTTTGGACATTTAAAACCACAATACTGTCCTAAAATGAGCTGCAAAACAACTTTGAACGAGTACATGAGAAGAAATCCAAGTGTAACATGGTTGAAAGGTCATAAAAGTTCATTTTAACAGTAAAATGAAACGATGTGGAGTCTCCCGGGTCCTGGTCTGGTCTCAGCCCTGGGTCATCGGTGGATTTTTATGAGTTTTGTCATTTGCAGTGATCCAGGCGAAGGACTAGTGTAGCATGAGAGAGGAGAGAAGAGAAGAGGAGGAGAAGAGGAGGGGAGGAGGAGGAGAGAAAGGACTAGTGTAGCATGAGAGAGGAGAGAAGAGAGGAGGATGGGAGGAGGAGGAGAGAAAGGACTAGTGTAGCATGAGAGAGGAGAGAAGAGAGGAGGGGAGGAGGAGGGGAGGAGGAGAGAAAGGACTAGTGTAGCAAGAGAGAGAGGAGGAGGAGAAGAGGAGGGGAGGAGGAGAGGAGAGAGGACTAGTGTAGCATGAGAGAGGAGAGAAGAGAAGAGGAGGAGAAGAGGAGGGGAGGAGGAGAGAAAGGACTAGTGTAGCATGAGAGAGGAGAGAAGAGAGGAGGAGAAGAGGAGGGGAGGAGGAGAGAAAGGACTAGTGTAGCATGAGAGAGAGGAGAGAAGAGAGGAGGAGAAGAGGAGGAGGAGAGGAGGGGAGGAGGAGAGAAAGGACTAGTGTAGCATGAGAGAGGAGAGAAGAGAAGAGGAGGAGAAGAGGAGGAGAAGAGGAGGGGAGGAGGAGAGAAAGGACTAGTGTAGCATGAGAGAGGAGAGAAGAGAGGAGGAGAGGAGGAGGGGAGGAGGAGGGGAGGAGGACAGAAAGGACTAGTGTAGCATGAGAGAGGAGAGAAGAGAAGAGGAGGAGAAGAGGAGAGAAAGGACTAGTGTAGCATGAGAGAGGAGAGAAGAGAGGAGGGGAGGAGGAGGGGAGGAGGAGAGAAAGGACTAGTGTAGCATGAGAGAGGAGAGAAGAGAGGAGGAGAAGAGGAGGGGAGGAGGAGGGGAGAAAGGACTAGTGTAGCATGAGAGAGGAGAGAAGAGAGGAGGAGAAGAGGAGGAGAGAGGACTAGTGTAGCATGAGAGAGGAGAGAAGAGAGGAGGAGAAGAGGAGAGAAAGGACTAGTGTAGCATGAGAGAGGAGAGAAGAGAGGAGGAGAGGAGGAGAGGAGGAGGGGAGGAGAGGAGGAGGGGAGAAGGAGAGAAAGGACTAGTGTAGCATGAGAGAGGAGAGAAGAGAGGAGGAGAGAGGACTAGTGTAGCATGAGAGAGGAGAGAAGAGAGGAGGAGAAGAGGAGGGGAGGAGGAGGAGAGAAAGGACTAGTGTAGCATGAGAGAGGAGAGAAGAGAGGAGGAGAAGAGGAGAGAAAGGACTAGTGTAGCATGAGAGAGAGGAGGAGAAGAGAGGAGGAGGGGAGGAGGAGAGAAAGGACTAGTGTAGCATGAGAGAGGAGAGAAGAGAGGAGGAGAAGAGGAGAGAAAGGACTAGTGTAGCATGAGAGAGAGGAAAGAGAGGAGGAGAGGAGAGGAGAAGAGAGGACTACTGTAGCATGAGAGAGGAAAGAGAGGAGGAGGAGAAGAGGAGGGGAGAGGAGGAGAGGACCACTGTAGCATGAGAGAGGAGAGAGAGAGGAGGAGGAGAAGACGAGGGGAGGAGGAGAGAAAGGACCAGTGTAGCATAATAGAGAGGAAAGAGAGAGGAGGAGAAAGGACTGGTGTAGCATGAGAGAGAGAGAGAGAGAGGAGAGGAGGAAGAGGAGAGTGCAGATCAGAGGAGAGGAGGAGAGTGAGGAGAAGAAGAGTAGAGAGAGGAGGAGAGTGAGGGGTAGAGAGAGGAGGAGAGTGAGGAGAAGAGGAGTAGAGAGAGGAGGAGAGTGAGGAGAAGAGGAGTAGAGAGAGGAGGAGAGTGAGGAGAAGAAGAGTAGAGAGAGGAGGAGAGTGAGGAGAAGAGGAGTAGAGAGAGGAGGAGAGTGAGGAGAAGAAGAGTAGAGAGAGGAGGAGAGTGAGGAGAAGAGGAGTAGAGAGAGGAGGAGAGTGAGGAGAAGAGGAGTAGAGAGATGAGGAGAGTGAGGAGAAGAGGAGTAGAGAGAGGAGGAGAGTGAGGAGAAGAGGAGTAGAGAGATTAGGAGAGTGAGGAGAAGAGGAGTAGAGAGAGGAGGAGAGTGAGGAGAAGAGGAGTAGAGAGAGGAGGAGAGTGAGGAGAAGAGGAGTAGAGAGAGGAGGAGAGTGAGGAGAAGAGGAGTAGAGAGATGAGGAGAGTGAGGAGAAGAGGAGTAGAGAGAGGAGGAGAGTGAGGAGAAGAGGAGTAGAGAGATTAGGAGAGTGAGGAGAAGAGGAGTAGAGAGAGGAGGAGAGTGAGGAGAAGAGGAGTAGAGAGAGGAGGAGAGTGAGGAGAAGAAGAGTAGAGAGATGAGGAGAGTGAGGAGAAGAAGAGTAGAGAGAGGAGGAGAGTGAGGAGAAGAGGAGTAGAGAGAGGAGGAGAGTGAGGAGAAGAGAGAGGAGGAGAGTGAGGAGAAGAGGAGTAGAGAGAGGAGGAGAGTGAGGAGAAGAAGAGTAGAGAGATGAGGAGAGTGAGGAGAAGAAGAGTAGAGAGAGGAGGAGAGTGAGGAGAAGAGGAGTAGAGAGATGAGGAGAGTGAGGAGAAGAGGAGTAGAGAGAGGAGGAGAGTGAGGAGAAGAGGAGTAGAGAGGAGGAGAGTGAGGAGAAGAGGAGTAGAGAGGAGGAGCGGGTCGGAGCTCTGTACACGCTCCATCAGTTCTTATGTTCGGCCTCGAGGAAACACAGGGGAAATATCACTGCAGACGAGTCCAACATTTAAATTAGACACAGAAGATGAACAGGAAACAAAACACTACAAGAACAAAACGATGCAAACGTATTGACTGATGGGAATGTTCCACAGTATGGCATTAAACATGTCCACGAGCAGGTGACACAATTTAAGCAACCTTCGGGATTCAAACCACCAACCTTCAGATCAGTCTCTTTCACCACATTTCACCAGCTGAGCTACTGTCGCCCCTGGTAATTTAACGCCATAGTGTGGAACATTAAAGGCAACTCTCTCGTCGCTCTCGTCGCTGTCTTCTCTCTCACTCTCTCTCACTCTCTCTCGTCTCTCTTGTCTCTCTCTTGTTGCTCTTGTCTCTCTCGTCTCTCTCATCTCTGTCTTCTCCCTCACCTCTCTCATCTCTCGCGTCTCTCTCATCTCTCTCGTCTCTATCATCTCTCGCATCTCTCTCAACTCTCTCGTCTCTATCATCTCTCGCGTCTCTCTCAACTCTCTCGTCTCTCTCATCTCTCTTGTCTCTATCATCTCTCTCATCTCTCGCATCTCTATCATCTCTCTCGACTCTCTCGTCTCTATCATCTCTCTCATCTCTCTCGTCTCTCTCATCTCTCTCATCTCTCTCGTCTCTCTCATCTCTGTCTTCTCCCTCACCTCTCTCATCTCTCGCGTCTCTCTCGTCTTTCTCATCTCTCTCGTCTCTCTCATCTCTGTCTTCTCCCTCATCTCTCTCGTCTCTCTCATCTCTCTCGTCTCTCATCTCTGTCTTCTCCCTCACCTCTCTCATCTCTCTCGTCTCTCATCTCTCTCTTCTCCCTCACCTCTCTCATCTCTCTCATCTCTCGTCGCTTTTGTGCTCTCGTCTCTCTCATCAGACCATATTGTGGAACATTCAAGGCAAATCAAAAATCGACCTATAATTGAGCCACTGCAGGACGTTTGTGGCTCAACACTGTTATTAAAATGATTTGACCTCAGAATAATTTGTTGTGAAGCTCAGAATTGACTTCATTAGATAAGAGGTGAAGAATTCATTTTATTTTGACAGGAAGTAGTGACGCTAACAGTGAGGTTGGGGGCGCTGTTGTGCTCAGAACCATAGTCATAATGTTATACTCGTTTATTGCCATGACAATGACACCAAAGCTCTTTCCAGGGAATTCAATATGACAATTTCTCTGTATAATTCTACAATAACATGTTAAATCCATAAAGTGTGAAATTCGATGTTTCGCGCTGACAGTCGACGTCAAACGGTGATGTGTGTTTTGTTTATTAGGTTGTTTTGTTTTTTATTGTGTTACAGTGTTGTGTTCTTTGGTCCGTTGAGCCGTTCATCCACATGATGTTTGTGCGGACATGTTATTTAAAGAGAACACGCCTCATCCGCTCACGAGGTTTGAACACGGACAAACCTGAGCATTTGTCAGAAAACCTGGTGATAAAACGTTAAAGGTGTAAATAAACGATGTTGCTGTTCTTGGTGTGAGGCTGTAGTTTTGTCGTCTTGTTGTCAAATTTGGGATCAAGGACTCGTCACTGCGTTGACCTCAACACAGAGGGACGTTGTAGCGCTTACGTCTCTAATTTAAAACGTTTTTTGTTATTATCTCGTCCCTCTTGTCCCTTTCGTCGCTCTCGTCTTTCTTTTCACTCTCGTCTCTCTCGTCACTCTCTTCACTGTCGCCTCTCTTGTCTCTCTTGCTGCTTTTGTCTCTCTCGTTGCTCACGTTGCTCTTGTCTCTCTCGTCTCTCTCGTTGCTCTCGTCTCTCGTTTCTCTCATCGTTCTCGTCTCTCTCATCTCTCTTGCCGCTCTCGTTTCGATCATTGCTCTCGTCTCTCTTGTCGTTCTCGTTTCTCTCATCTCTCTCGTCTCTCTCGTCCCTCTTGTTGCTCTCGTCGCTCTCGTCTCTCTCATCTCTCTCGTCTCTCTCATCTCTCTTGTCTCTCTCATTACTCTCGTCTCTCTCATCTCTCTCATCCCTCTCATTGCTCTCGTCTTTCTTGTCGCTCTTGTCTGTCTTGTCGCTCTCATCTCTCTCGTTGCTCTCATTTCTCTCCTCTCTCTTGTCTCTATCATCTCTCTTGTCACTCTCGTTACTCTCGTCGCTCTCATCTCTCTTGTCGCTCTCATTACTCTCGTCGCTCTCGTCTCTCTCGTCGCTCTCATCTCTCTTGTCTCTCTTGTTGCTCTTGTCTCTGTTGTTGCTCTCGTCTCTCTCATCTCTCTCGTCGCTCTCGTTTTTCTCGTCGCTTTTGTGCTCTTGTCGCTCTTGTCTCTATTATCTCTCTCATCTCTCTCATCACTCTCATCTCTCTCGTCACTCTCGTCTCTCTTGTCGCTCTTGTCTCTCTTGTTGCTCTAGTCTCTCTCATCTCTCTCGTTGCTTTTGTGCTCTTGTTGCTCTTGTCTCTATCATCTCTCTCGTCTCTCTCGTCGCTCTTGTCTCTCTAGTCACTCTCGTCTCTCTCATCTCTCTCATCGCTCTCATCTCTCTCGTCGCTCTCGTCTCTCTTGTCGCTCTTGTCTCTCTTGTTGCTCTAGTCTCTCGTCGCTCTCGTCGCTCTCGTCTCTCTCGTTGCTCTCGTTTCTCTCGTCTCTCTCATCTCTCTCGTCTCTCTCATTTCTCGTCGCTCTCGTCTCTCGTCGCTTTTGTGCTCTTGTCGCTCTTGTCTCTATCATCTCTCTCATCGCTCTCGTCTTTCTCGTCGGACCGGACCGGATGTACGTAGCCGCTAAAGCCTAAACTCGCGACATACATCAGTGAACACGGTACACTGAGTTGAACGGGCGGCCACGTTTAGACCGCGGGGCGTGATCTGAACCACTGACATTTTATCTGTTGAGCACAACCGCTCCCAAACTACTCCACTAACATTTATAACAACATACAAAGAAAGTACCACATTTCTGTCTCTGTTACACAAAGAGGACGCACACGGTAGATTCCTGTAAACATTAATAGCAGTGGTAGAACAGTTTAAACTACGTCTCACCAATTACACAAACATCTCGCCTCTTCTTTTTGTCCCGACCACTGGCATCTCTTTTCTCAATGCATTGTGGGTAATGCTGAGTGGTTGTTTAGCTCTTTGTTCAGCTAGCTTCCTCTTGACGGGCTAATAACATTTTACTTGTGTCTTTTTTTCGTAAGTACACGTTGCGTCGCGCGTTGTTGATGTGACGCTTCAGGAGTCAGAAGCACAAAAGCCTGAAAACCCCCAGAGTCAGTTTCAGTGGGACGCCAGAGAAGCCTGTGTTTTTGCGTCGTTAATGGCGTTTGTGAGCGACGCGTTTGTGAGCGACGCGTTTGTGAGCTGTTAAACTGCAGAGGTTTGAACAAATGACGAATGTGGAGAGAATAAAAACATCAAACTTCATTAGATTGTGCTAATTATGATTAATTAAGGGGAAAGTAATTAGTGAACAGCTTGTTTCTATAAAGATGTTATTGGTTTACCTGGAATGTTCCTCAGTGTGGCATTTATGATCATGAAAGAGGAGAGGAGGAGAGAGAGGGGAAAGAAGAGAGGAGGAGAGAAGGAGCGAGAGGAGGAGAGAGAGGAGAGGAGGAGAGAAGGAGAGAGGAGCAAAGGATGAGGGAGGAGAGGAGGAAAAAGAGGGGAGAGAGGAAGAGAAGAGAGAATGAGAGGGCAGGAGGAGAAAGAGGAGAGAAGGAGAGAGAGAAGGAGAGAGAGGAGCAAAGGATGAGGGAGGAGAGGAGGAAAAAGAGGGGAGAGAGGAAGAGAAGAGAGAATGAGAGGGCAGGAGGAGAAAGAGGAGAGAAGGAGAGAAAGGAGAGAGGGGAGAGAGGAGGAGAGAAGGAGAGGAGGAGAGGAGGGGAGGAGGAGAGATGGAAAGGAGGAGAGAGAGGGGAGAGAGAGAGGAGAGGAGAGAGAGAGAAGGAGAGGAGAGAGAGGAGCAAAGGATGAGGGAGGAGAGGAGGAAAAAGAGGGGAGAAAGGAGGAGAAGAGAGAATGAGAGGGGAGGAGGAGAGAGAGGGGAGAAGAGGAGAGAGAGGAGAGAGAGAGGATCAGAGGATGAGAAAGGAGAGGAGGAGAGAAGGAGAGAGAGGGGAGGAAGAGAAAGAGGAGAGGAGAAGAAAGAGAGAAGTAGAAGAGAGGAGGAGAGGAGAGAGATGAGCAGAGGGTGAGGGAGGAGAGAAAGAGAGGAGGAGAGAGAGCGAAGAGAGGAGTGAAGAAGAAGAAGAGAGGAGGAGGAGAGGAGAGAAAGGAGAGAAGGAGAGGAGAGGAGAAGAGAGAGGAGGAGAGAAAGAGAGGATGGGAGAGAGAAAGGACAGAGAGGAGGAGGATATAAGGAGAGAGAGGAGAAGAGGAGAGAAGAGAGAGAGGAGGGCAGGAGGAGAGCAGTGGAGGAGAGAGGAGAGAAGGAGAGAAACGGGAGAAGAAAGAGAGTGCAGACATTTCGGGTTACAGAGCAGCTCTGTGGAGAGGCGGTCCCCACTCAAAGTGAAAAGAATATTTTTGAAGTCATTGTTGTGCATCAGAATCACCAGCAACTAAAAAAACCCAAAAGATAGATCAGTTTAATGCCATATTGTGGGACATCGCAGGCAAAACAACACCTCACGGAGATCGGCAGGTTTATTTTTTATAATTTATTTGAATATTTACACTAAACCCACCTCACCCTCAGTGTCCTTGTCTAGATTCCTTGATGCAAAGCTCTATATAAAAATGTGTCTGTTTATTTATATGTGAAACTTTTGAAATGATATTTAGTTTGAAATTGCTTAACAAAAATCCATGGAAACAGGATGAACATTATATAAAACCCAACTGTTAATACCTCACGGAAAACTCTTCAGTCACAACAGGCGCCTCACAAATGTAACTCCAGATTGAGTAAAGGGCCGATCCCATTTGGCGTCATCGACCTCAGAGTTTTACCGTTTATCCAATAGTGAAAGAGTTTAATTATACATACAGCCTTAAGCTCATCCAACACTATTTCCCATCGGAGAAGCCAAACAGGGTAAAGGAAACTCGGATCGATTCTAGTCTGGGATTTTAGCCTGTTTTATTCATTCATTAAAATAAGAAAACAGTGAGAAAGACGAGGAAACGACTCTGAACTCTGACACATTTGTATTGAGTATTTTAAACCTTTTATCACTTTAAGGATGAATAAAAAGTTTTTATACTTTTTAAATGTTTAGGAAGTTGAGCGATAAGATTAAGTGCCTGATATTGATGTTTTGGAGATGAAAAACTGCATGGCTAAGACGGCAGGACGCGAACAAATACACACAAGTAACACGTACTTTCTGCTAGATGTGAAAGGTAGTGAAGTACAAGTACAAGTACAGTTCATCCTTTCACTACATTTGAGAGCAGTATCTGTACTTTCTCCTCCACTATATTTTTTTAACTGGACTGAAAATGCAGTTTTTAAGCCGATAAACCATCACAGAGTTTTACCAGTTGTGATGGTAACGCAAATAACAACTAGCATGCTAACCATTTACTTCCTAATTATTGAACAATAAAATACTCGGTCGCATTTGGTCACATTTAAATATATGGCACTTTTCCTCTTTCAAGGCACAAAAACAGACCTGGAGTTGTGTTTTGTTTCATTCACATGTTTGAGTCACACTTTATTATTAGTCTGTAACATTTCCAAAGCTCAAAACGCTCTGTTCCACCTTGTGATGTCATGAAGTGTTAGTTTTCAAGTTAACAGCTACGTTTTACCTTTAGTTCAGTTGAGATAAGTGGCAATTCCAGAGGTTGAAATGATCCAAATGATTCTAGAAATGAAGGTGTGTGGAGTTTAAAAACACAGCGGAGCACTTCCTGTTTTACCACATGATGACATCACAAGGTGGAACAGAGTGTTTTCAGTTTGAGAGAAGAACTCATCTTAAATCTGCAAAGTTTGTGTGTAAGACATGTGTGAATGAAACAAAACACAACTCCAGGTCTGTTTGTGACAAGGAAACAACATTAGACCAGATCAGAAAACAGAATAATATGTGCTCTTTAAGTCAAAGTTTCTCTCTGCAGATCTGTGTTTTATCGTTTATTTTCACACAGGCAGCTCTGGTTTTTCTAAACGAGAAGAAACATTCAAATTCAATCTTGTCTCGAGAACAAAAACAGCTGTGAGCAAAACAAACAAGAACACGCTCCATAAATGTGAAGTTTGTGTCTCTGCAGCTGCTCTGGAAACTGAAGCATCTGTCACTGACCAGAGAGAAACACACAACAACAACAACAACGTGAAACACAACAACAACGTGAAACACAACAACAACAACAAGAAACACAACAACAACGTGAAACACAACAACAACAACGTGAAACACAACAACAACGTGAAACACAACAACAACAACGTGAAACACAACAACAACGTGAAACACAACAACAACAACAAGAAACACAACAACAATGTGAAACACAACAACAACAACGTGAAACACAACAACAACGTGAAACACAACAACAACGTGAAACACAACAACAACGTGAAACAAAACAACAACAACATGAAACACAACAACATGAAACACAACAACAACGTGAAACACAACAACAACAACGTGAAACACAACAACAACGTGAAACACAACAAAAACGTGAAACACAACAAAAACGTGAAACACAACAACAACAACATGAAATACAACAAAAACGTGAAACACAACAAAAACGTGAAACACAACAACAACAATGTGAAACACAACAACATGAAACACAACAAAAACGTGAAACACAACAACAACATGAAACACAACAACGTGAAACACAACAACAACCATGTGAAACACAACAACAACAACATGAAACACAACAACAACGTGAAACAAAACAACAACACGAAACACAACAACGTGAAACACAACAACAACATGAAACACACATTGGACAGTTACCTCAGTGTGGGGAGAGAGATCGATCTGAGAGAGGGAGAGGAGGGAGAGAGGGAGAGAGGGAGGGAGAGAGGGGAAGAGGAGGGGTTGAGAGGGAGAGGAAAGGGGGGGGCTGGACAAGGGAGGGAGAGAGGGAGTGGTAAATAGGGACGAAGGGAAGCAGAGAGGGAGAAGGGGGAGAGGGAGGGGGTAGAGAGAGAGAGAGGGAAGAAGAGGAAGGGAAACAGGGCAAGAAAGAGAGTGAAAGAGGGCGGGAGAGGGGAGAGAGTGAGGGTGGAAGGGAGAGAGGCAGGGGGTGACAGGGAGAGAGGGAGGGAGAGGAGGGAGGGTGGGACTGAGCAAGGGAGGAAGGGAAGGGAGGGAGAGAGGAAGGCAGAGAGGGAGGGAGAGAAAGAGAGAGAGAGGAAGAGGGAGGGAGGAAGGGGGAGAGAAAGAGACTGAGTGAGGGAAGGAGAGAGAGAATGGGGGAGGGAAAGGGAGGAAGCGGAAGGCAGAGAGAGAGGGAGGGAGGGAGAAAGAGAGAAATATGGAAGGAGAGAGAAAGGGAAAAAGGAGCGAGTCATAGGGAGAGGGAGAGAGTGAGAGAGAGAGGAGGAGGAGAGAGCTGGTGCGTCAAAGAGAGAAAGTGAGGAGGGAGAGAGAATGACACAGAGAGGGGGAGGGAGAAGAGAGAGGGAGACAGAGAGAGAGAGGAAGAGGAGGAGTGGAGAGGAGGTGTTTTATGCAGCTGGAGGTTTTGTCACTGCAGGTTTAGAGTCTCACACTGTTGGACTTTATGAGACGTGAGAACTTAAGACGTGAGAAGAAAGAAAGAACTGAGCTTTATCGATTTGTAGACGCGTCTTTATCTAATTTAAAAATATTCTGTGTTAATGATGGATTCAGTAAGTCTCTTTTTTTTGGCATTATCAGAGCGACCAACACCATAAAACACATAATTATGCAAAAATAACAGCGATATTCAAGATATTCAAACACATTACATCACATTAAACATCCCACTCCTCATTGTCAGCCGTGGTTAAATACTTTCTGCATAGCCACAGCTGTCCTGGGGCAAACCGCTGAAAAAATGGCTGCCTTTTCTGCATCATGACCAGTGCCATCTATCACCAACACATTCATTATTACGCATTTTTATATATTTTATTTTCAAACAGTAGTGCAACATTTACTTTGCTGAAAAATATGTAGTAGTTATTTAACTTTTTTTCTTGCTAATTCCATATATTTTGATGTCTTCCATATGTATAAAATAGTAAATAGTATTTTTATTTTTATTTTTTAAGTCTATTTTTAAATTTTTTTTAAGCTATTATCTATTATCTTGTTTTATTGCATGTACCATTTTCCTGTTTTTTTTTTTTTTACTGTGCGGTGCAATACTGGAATTTCCCCACTGTGGGACTAATAAAGGCAGATCTTGTCTTATCTTATCTTAAAAAATAGTAAAAAATAAAGGAAAAAAACATACATTTAATAAGAAACTGCGTTCAAAAGTTCCATCTTGCACCTTTAAACAAATTAAATGTGCAAAAAGGATGTTGTTGTGCAGATATCAGTTTCCATTTTGGTGGTTTGCCGTTTTATCGACTGGTCAAAAGTGTGACTATGTTGTGGCCGAGCTGCTCTCGCTCTGAGGGTCATGAATGTTTTAAGAGAAAAGGAGACACTGGACTTAAGAGAGCAGAGAACTCAGAGCAAACAGGCCAGAAAAATGCACAGGTTTTAGCAAAAAGATCCAAAAACATGACTGAAAATGGCGGCAGTCGCGTGTTTGAACAATGAGCTGAATCGGCTGGTGAATCGAAACTCGCTCTCAATGTAAATGTCACTGGTGGAGTCCAGCAACCAGATGAATGGTGTTATTGTGTCCTCAGGCAAGACACTAAACCCACCCCAGTGTCCCCCAGGACTAAAAGAGGACTAAACCAGGATTAAACCAGGATTGAAACAGGATTAAATCAGGACTAAAACAGGACTAAACCAGGACTGAACCAAGACTAAAACAGGACTAAACCAGGATTAAACCAGGACTAAAACAGAACTAAAACAGAACTAAAACAGGACTAAACCAGGACTAAAACAGGATTAAACCAGGACTAAACCAGGACTAAACCAGGACTGAAACACGATTAAACCAAGAATAAAACAGAACTAAAACAGAACTAAAACAGGATTAAACCAGGACTAAACCAGGACCAAAACAGGATTAAACCAGGACTAAACCAGGACTAAACATGGACTAAACATGGACTAAACCAGGACTAAACCAGGACTAAACCAGGACTAAAACAGGATTAAACCAGGACTAAACCAGGACTAAACCAGGACTAAACATGGACTAAACATGGACTAAACCAGGGCTAAACCAGGATTAAACCAGGACTAAAACAGGACTAAACCGGGACTGAACCAAGACTAAACCAGGGCTAAACCAGGATTAAACCAGGACTAAACATGGACTAAACATGGACTAAACCAGGACTAAACCAGGACTAAAACAGGACTAAAACAGGATTAAACCAGGACTAAACCAGGACTAAACATGGACTAAACATGGACTAAACCAGGACTAAACCAGGACTAAACATGGACTAAAACAGGATTAAACCAGGACTAAACCAGGACTAAACCAGGACTAAACCAGGACTAAACCAGGACTAAACCAGGTCTAAACATGGACTAAACATGGACTAAACCAGGATTAAACCAGGACTAAACCAGGACTAAACCAGGACTAAACATGGACTAAACATGGACTAAACCAGGACTAAACATGGACTAAACATGGACTAAACCAGGACTAAACCAGGACTAAACCAGGACTAAAACAGGATTAAACCAGGACTAAACCAGGACTAAACCGGGACTGAACCAAGACTAAACCAGGGCTAAACCAGGATTAAACCAGGACTAAACATGGACTAAACATGGACTAAACCAGGACTAAACCAGGACTAAAACAGGACTAAAACAGGATTAAACCAGGACTAAACCAGGACTAAACATGGACTAAACATGGACTAAACCAGGACTAAACCAGGACTAAACATGGACTAAAACAGGATTAAACCAGGACTAAACCAGGACTAAACCAGGACTAAACCAGGTCTAAACATGGACTAAACATGGACTAAACCAGGATTAAACCAGGACTAAACCAGGACTAAACCAGGACTAAACATGGACTAAACATGGACTAAACCAGGACTAAACATGGACTAAACATGGACTAAACCAGGACTAAACCAGGACTAAACCAGGACTAAAACAGGATTAAACCAGGACTAAACCAGGACTAAACCAGGACTAAACATGGACTAAACATGGACTAAACCAGGGCTAAACCAGGATTAAACCAGGACTAAAACAGGACTAAACCGGGACTGAACCAAGACTAAACCAGGGCTAAACCAGGATTAAACCAGGACTAAACATGGACTAAACATGGACTAAACCAGGACTAAACCAGGACTAAACATGGACTAAAACAGGATTAAACCAGGACTAAACCAGGACTAAACCAGGACTAAACCAGGACTAAACCAGGACTAAAACAGGATTAAACCAGGACTAAACCAGGACTAAACCAGGACTAAACATGGACTAAACATGGACTAAACCAGGGCTAAACCAGGATTAAACCAGGACTAAAACAGGACTAAACCGGGACTGAACCAAGACTAAACCAGGGCTAAACCAGGATTAAACCAGGACTAAACATGGACTAAACATGGACTAAACCAGGACTAAACCAGGACTAAAACAGGACTAAAACAGGATTAAACCAGGACTAAACCAGGACTAAACCAGGACTAAACATGGACTAAACATGGACTAAACCAGGGCTAAACCAGGATTAAACCAGGACTAAAACAGGACTAAACCGGGACTGAACCAAGACTAAACCAGGGCTAAACCAGGATTAAACCAGGACTAAACATGGACTAAACATGGACTAAACCAGGACTAAACCAGGACTAAAACAGGACTAAAACAGGATTAAACCAGGACTAAACCAGGACTAAACCAGGACTAAACATGGACTAAACATGGACTAAACCAGGACTAAACCAGGACTAAACATGGACTAAAACAGGATTAAACCAGGACTAAACCAGGACTAAACCAGGTCTAAACATGGACTAAACATGGACTAAACCAGGATTAAACCAGGACTAAACCAGGACTAAACCAGGACTAAACATGGACTAAACATGGACTAAACCAGGACTAAACATGGACTAAACCAGGATTAAACCAGGACTAAACCAGGATTAAACCAGGATTAAACCAGGATTAAACCAGGACTAAACATGGACTAAACATGGACTAAACCAGGAATAAACATGCACCTGGACTAAAGTTCCCACAGTTTGCTTGAAGTCATTTTCCAGGACACTTTCGTCACATAATCACAGCGTCTACAAACAGATTACTCCATTTATACAGATTTTATAATAAAGACGTCATCTCTGAATTTCCCCTGCCCAATGGAAGCTGACGTCCATCTCCTTCGCCCTGTCTTTGCTCCTCCACCTCGCCTCCACCTCCCACACCATCACCCAGACCACCACGACTTTAGCGCAGTTTGCACGTATTTATTGCCACTTGTAAATAAAAGCTCCAGCAGAGAACTTAAACCCTCTGAAGCCTTTGTTGTGGTCTATTGAGCCGAGCCAGAACGCGAGCAGGGGCCGTTATTTCTCAGTGTATCAGGAAGAAACAACCCAAGAAGGAAATGAGAGATTCTGGGAACTTTGTTAAACATTTATATATTAATCTTTCTGTGGCTAAAGTCCTTTAAACTAATGACTAACTAAACTAATTTGATACAGTCCAGATAATGTATTTTCCCATATTAAGCAAAGGATTTTTCTGGTTTAATCAAACTCAACAAATCTTCTCTGTGGTGGAGACTCTCTAAAAAAGGGACTGACGATCCTTCAAACTCCACCAGATCGTCCTTCTATCCTCCGTGGTACAGTTCCGCTCGTCTCAGTCTAGTTTTCGTGCGTTTGAGCTCAGTACTCAGCTGTTTTTTCTCGTTTTTCGCCAGATACCCTGCTCCTCCGCCTCCGACCCAGCTCACCCCGACCGGTACGAGCACCCCAGCCTCCGACGCAGCGACCTACGACCTCACGCTCTGCCATCTGCTCCGTCAATCTACATTTACATTTCTGCGTTTGTAAATAAACTTTGTTCCCCCAGACATTACGGCAACTTTTAAAATTAGTCTGTCTACATCTCCAAAGCTCAAAACGCTCTGTTCCACCTTGTGATGTCACGACGTGGTAGTTTTCAAGCTAACACGTACCTTTTAGCTTGTATTCACTAGAGATTGGCAATTCCAAAGCTGAAATTATCCAAATGATTCTAGAAATGAAGGTGTGTGGAGTTTAAAAACACCCTGCAGCACTTCCTGTATTACCACTTGATGACATCACAAGGTGGAACACGGTGTTTTCTCAATCTAAAAATGAAGGGTTTGTGCGTTTAAACATGTGTGAATGAAACAAAACACAACTCCAGGTGTGTTTGTGATGAGGAAATAACATTAGAACATAGTTTGGCTGCTACAGGGAAGTTAAAAGTAGGTCAGCGTCGCATCTAAGAGACTCGTTACGTAAAACTTCATTTTTTTAATCAAAGGAACTACAGTGTGAGGCTGAGGGTGCAGAGTGATGCAGATGTTTGAGTGAGACGAGGCTGGTGGGAGTATTGTGTTGATTCAGTGGTTTATTATCAGCTGTGAATCAGATCAGAGGTGGAAGAAGTGCTCAATACTGTAACTTAAGTAAACGTACTCAAGTAAAAGTAAAAGTATCACATGAAAAAATCAAGTTAAGTAAATGTATTAAAGTACTTGTTTCAAATGCACTTAAAGAATAAAAAGTAAAAGTATTTCTGGCTGATTTGGAGTTTTAAAAAGCTTCAAATGTGGTGATTTTGATCAAGATTCAAGCTGAATTTTGTTCAACAGAAACAACTGAATCGATCATTTTAGTGTAGCTGTTTTTATTTGCATTTTTTTTACTTGCTCAAACTATGAATGTGTTAAAAATAAACCCTCAGCCTTTTCAGCAGGTGTCAGACAATGATCAAAAATACTTTTACTTTTCAGCCGTGTTCAAAAATGTAGTGGAGTAGAAAGTATAGATACTGCTCTCAAATGTAGTGAAGTAAAAGTAAAAAGTATTCACTGTGAAATGTACTTAGGTAAAGCACAGAAACGTACAAATTTGACTTAAGTGCAGTACTTTTAAGTTGTTATGTTCCACCACTGGATGAGAAAAACATTTGTTTGTTTGTTTTAAAATATTTTTTCATAAATCGATATAAAAATAGATCCATTGGCTGCTGGCCTCATCTGAAAATACAGGGAAGTACGGGGGACACTGGGGGTACGGGGGGACACTGGGGGTACGGGGGACGCTGGGGGTACAGGGGGACACTTGGGTTGACCTCCGAGTTAAAATAAAGGTTGAGTTGACTGGTATTTCAATGTAAAATATTAGTAGTAGAACATTCATCCTTCCTTCTGTTTTATTGGATCATTTGGACATAAATGTGATTAAAACAAAGTGTAATTGTTATAATTGGCATCACAGTAAACACATTTATAATGATTAAAGAAACACTGGTGCCATTAACAGGGAGGACTCAGAATGTGACATAAAAATTAAGAGGGAACTGCAGACAAAACAGAGAACAGAGCAACATATTTAGAACAATAGAAATACTTTACTTAGTAGAAATCAGTTTATTTTACTCATATTATTATTATTATTTATTATAGTTATCATTAGTTTTATTATTACAGTTGTTGTTGTTATACGGATTTGGTTATTTATCACAAAAGAAATGGACAAAAGCTGTTTTTTTCTTTAGAAAACACCTGGACCACTGAGGGATTACACATATTTTTATTTTTATTTATTTTCTTTATATTTTTTCTTAATTTTATTTGTATTTTTCTTCATTTTATTTTTATTTTATTTTTATTTTTATGTTTTTATTTTTATTTATTTAATTTTTATTTTTCTTTATTTTATTTTTCTTTATTTTGTTTTTATTTTTCTTTATTTTATTTTTATTTTTATTTATTTTATTTTTATTTTATTTGTATTTTTATATGTTTTTATTTTTCTTTATTTTCTTTTTCTTTTTCTTTATTTTATTTTTCTTTATTTTCTTTTTCTTTTTATTTATTTTATTTTTCTTCATTTTATTTTTATTTTATTTGTATTTTTTATATGTTTTTATTTGTATTTTTATTTATTTAACAAATAAGCCTAATACATAAAAAAATATTAGTTAGATTTTTTTAAACAATTGAATCCTAACAGTAAGAAGCAAAATAACCATAATCCTCCTTCTCGCTCGTGTGTTAAATCCTGTGGGAGTTTACCCGAGGCAGCTCCGTGTTCACAAAGACAAACACGACGCGTCTCTTCGTGATGTTTTGCCTCCGCCCCTGGAGCACCTGTGTCCGGAGGCTCCTCGTGACATTCAGCCTCTATCCCGCCTCACGCACTTCCAATTAGACACTTGTTCCTGGCCAATCCCGTGCCCCCTCCCCCCCCGTCCCAGCATCCCCATCACCGGGACTAAAACCGACACTAAACACATGATTATATTACTGTTTCCAATCAAATATCGACAGTCACTTGGTGCGATTTCATTCCCCAAATATCAGAGCTAATGAGGCGTGACATTAATGATCCTCGAGCCGTCCTCCCACGCGCTCCTCCAGCCCACTCCTCTGTGTATTTGAGGCGCCTCGGAGCTCCGGTCTCACAGCAGCCAGCGCACCGGACGCGCAACACACTCCCTGCGCATGGGAGTCGATTGAGGGGACTTTTTCAACGTTTCCCTGGATAAAAACCAACAACAACCAAGATGAGACTCCTGTTTGTGTTCGCTACCGTCTACAGCCTCCTATCCGGTGAGTACAACGCTCCAAATTACACATTAAAGTGAGCGGAGCCACTTCAGCACCACGGACAGAGACAGACGCTTTTTACGCACGCTTTTTACGCACGCTTTAATGGCGCTAATGGAGTTTTTCTTTCACCGCAGACAATCAAGCGCTTCCCGTGGGTAAAGAAGGGCAAAGAGAAGACGTGGTAATGTTTGATACAGCTGTTAAAAATGGATGATTTGAGCGGTGATGCTTTTTTTTTTTTTTTTAATGCTGCGTAAATGTCGCACACTGCAGGTTACGCGCTGTTTGGTGGAAGTCCTGTCCAAAGCGCTGTCCAAACCCGACTCAAAGCTCGACCAGGAGTGTAAAGACATCATATACGCGGGTGTGTATGACATTATCACAACTAATGGAGAGTATTTTAAGGTTTGGGGCAAGAAATGAGTAGCGCAAGACAAAAAAATAATGTTGGATGCTGCAGGGATTAGAGCATTTTAGTGATTAATTTAGCACAACAAGAAAGTTCAAACTCTTCTACTGTGCAATATGTAAAAATAAATAGGCTAGATTTAGAATTAGTTGATAAAAAATATGCTTATCTTGCTGTCTGATTAATTTTTGTTTCAGGATTTAAGATTTTGCGTTCAGTTCTTGGCTTTGGAAAATATATCTGCAGTTTTCTTTATTTCTTTTTTTTTTCCATAAAAGTAGAAAACTGCACAAGTAATTTAATTAAGGAGAGACAAAACTATTTATTTTTTAAAATGTTTTGGCCAGTTTGGACATAGTATACAAGCTACTGTCCACTCTGCACCAAAATATGTTTTAATATTTAATTAAGTGCACTCGCCTTCACAGAGTTATATGGGACAGTGGAACTTCAGAGGCTGTTTTCTCAAAATGTATTTTCGCCCATTGGGATGTAAGGATTGGTTCTTAAAGTAGCACCTACACACAACAAACTTTACAATCTTGGACTTAATAAGATAAAGGAATTTTTTAATCTAGTTCCAAGTTTGATATAGTCAAGTTTTAACTCCAAAAAATGAGGCGAAACTAGATTTTTAAAGCAAATTTTCAGTCCGATATAATTTACTCAAACACTAAATAAGATAAAAAAAAAAACCCTCTGTGTATATTTGTTTCTAAAATGACAAAAAAACAAAGAAATTTAAAACTGTCTCTCTCCTGTTTATGTTTTGATTTTCGATTTTGGTCATTTTTACACATAAAACGCCCTATTTTTTATATAAAAACATGACAGGATGAACAACTTGTAATACATTTTTTTCTTACATTTATGTGAGTGAACTACAGCACAAGTTTCAAAATGATATCTCTAAGTTTAATTTTTTTTTCCTATTCACCTGCAGCATCTTGCTTTAGTAAAACAAGAGAGGATCAAAATTTAAAGTGGGATATTCCTTGAAAACAGCTCTGCTCTGTTTATGATTTAAGGCTGTAAGACAAGTACAAAGTTTATTAAAAAAAATATATAAAAAATGAAGAAAATATATATATGATGTACATGTAATTGTGAGGAAAATGTGCCCTCAAATGAGACGATAAAAAAACAATTCGTAGCATTTATTTGTGCTCTGATCCGTGTGTTTTTGTGCTGTAGGCGTCAAACATGCCCCTGCAGTGGACAAAAAGAGCAGTGACGCAGCATTGGCTCCAGCAGCGGGACTCGCGGGTCAGGCCCAAGTCCCGGGATCCGACGGAGCGGACGTGAAAGACATCGAAAACCTGCTCAAAACTGTGGGAGAGAAGAGAGAGACACCGGGAGGAGAGGAGGAAGAAGAAGAACGCAGTCAGGAATCGTGGAGTTTGGGAGGAGAAGGAGGAGAGAGAGAGAAGAGGAGCAAATGGAGGCCGGGACGGTATCACCACAGGAGGGGCAAACGAGATGAAGAGGCTGAGGAAGACTTCGATCGCAGTCAGGAGAGCTGGGGACTGGACAAAAGAGGAGAAGAAGAGGGGGATGAGGAGATAGAGAAGAGGACAAGCTACAGGCCGAGGTAACGATGTTCATGTTCTAACGAGACTTTAACTTGAAACCATCCTCTGAAGTTGTGTTTGGAACGATTCATCTTTAATCGCTTCTTTTCAAGACGCCATTTTGTCGATCAACCCCCCGTTTTCACCTCCACCTGTGACGTACGCACTTCGTTATCCGCTTTTATTTTCTTAATCGTGATACTCGTAGGATTTGGCAGCATCGGTTAGTCATTTTCGCTCGCCAGTGTGATGTTGCAGCTGTCCATAGGGGGCGCCGACAGCTACACGGCTCTTTGTTGCTCGAAAATCAGTGGACATTTTTCTTTTTTTAACTTGTTTTTGATGAATATTGCGATTTAAAATGTGCAAATTTTAAACATAATGATCCACGAGTGTCACAGATTATAAATATAGAGCGACATAAGCACAACGGGACTGCTTTAAAGATGTGCTATGTAACTTTTCTGGTGGCGGAGACGCTTTCGTTACCCGCTTATCTTTGTGGAGATGTTACTGCTCGTCAAAAATCCCTTGAAAAACACGCATTTTTCCTCTGAGCAGGTTTGCCTCTCTACATATCTCACTTATAGCTTAATCTGGTGGCATGAGCTGCTTGTTTCTATGGAGTTTAATGCCATACTGCGGAGCATTCTGAGCACAAGGAAATGTTAGAAACTCAACGTGAAAACTTACAATTTTAGTGCAACTTCAGTCATTTTCACGGCCCAATATTAAAAGTATAATATAATGAAACGGATAAAGTAAATGTCCGTCTCTCCTGCTCAGATACCAGCACAGGAAGAACAAACGCGACGAGGAAACTTTGGGATCGATAGAAGGAGACGACGAACGAAGCCAAGAGAGCTGGGACAAAAGAGGAGGAGAAGAAGAGGAGAGAGAGAAGAGGGTGAGCTACAGGCCGAGGTAAAGACATGCATGTTCTAGACTTTAACTTTAACTTTAAGCTGTGACACTTAGGATCAAAACTTTCAAAGCTGGTTCTGATAAATGTTTCCTTTACTTCAAGGAACCAGTTACACCAAAGTTTTCAGACCTATTCAGCAAAATGGACTTTGCAAAGATTTTAAACATGTCATAGTTGTTTGGTTCTTATTTACACCTGTCGAAATTGTGTTTGGAGTCATTTGTGCATGTTTGAGCATTTCAAGACCTCCACTGTGACACGCCCACTGTGACACGCCCACTGTGACACGCCCACTGTGACACGCCCACTGTGACGAACACTCTTCATTCTCCAGTTTTTTTTAAATAATTTGAATTTTAATAGATTTTTATTTTGTAATTTCCATTTTTTTTTCTTTTTTTTTCTTTTTTTATATTATTTTTTTATTGAATTTTTGCTTTATACAGATTAAAGTAAAAAAAACCCCAAAAAAACCCCAAAAACACACAAAGAACAACAGCACAGCATATTCTTTCCCCAGTTTTACTTTCTTAATTGGTGATACTCATAGGATTCGGCAGCGTTACGTAGTCATTTTGGTACAAATGAACAAAATCTGCTACTTGCTCGTGTGGTAGAAGTAGTTCAGGTATCCATAGGGGGCGCCGACAGCTCCACGGCTCTTTGTTTGCGATGACGTTTACGGCGACGTCAGCTCCATTGGACACTGCAGTTTTCTAACTTGGAAGTCAGCGGGTTTGTTTCTTTTATTAAGTTGTTTTGGGTGAATTTTGTGATTTAAAATGTGCAAATTATAATTTAACGATCCACGAGTGTCACAGATTATAAGTATAGCGCAGACACGAGCATAATGGGTCTGCTTTAAAGGTGCACTGTGTAACTTTTCTGGTGGTGGGACTGCATTTGCTCATATCCATCTCGCAGTTACAATTAAAACTGCTTATTGCTCAAAAATCCCTTGAAAAACATGCATCGTTCCTCCTGTCTACATATCTAACCTGTACTGTAACTTAATCTGGCGTCTTGACCTGCTTGTTTCTATAGCGTTTCATGCCGTACTGTGGAACATTCTAAGCACAGTAATAACATCTCCCCATAGAGACAAGAAAATGTCAGAAACTCCACTTGAAAACCGACATCTTTAGTGCAACTTTAGTCATTTTCACAGCCCAATATTAAAGTCATAATATAATGAAACAGGTAAACAAAGTAACGACAAAAGAAAATCCATCTCTTCTGCTCAGATACCAGCACAGGAAGAACAAACGCGACGAGGAAACTTTGGGATCGATAGAAGGAGACGACGAACGAAGCCAGGAGAGCTGGGACAAAAGAGGAGGAGAAGAAGAGGAGATAGAGAAGAGGACGAGCTACAGGCCGAGGTAAAGACATAGCAAAAGACAAAGTTTAAATCTGTCAACTGGACAAATTGTTGTAAAAGTGAAGATGTTTTGCTGCTCGTCCAAGACACTTCTTCAGTTGTGGTCAGATTACTGCTGGACACTGTCTTATATCTGAAACTGTAAACAGCTTTTGTCTCCAGTTTCAGCCTTAATGACCCTATTTAACCTGTAATAATCCTCAAATTGTTCTCTTTGTTTCTTTTGTTTGCTTTGGGTCTGAGGGTGGACTCATAGATCTGTGAGAGATGATGTTTCAGGTCCTCATTCCGGTTTAAGGAAGGATTGTCTTTCCGAACAAAAATGCTTCTTTAACTCTCCTCTCAAACCATTTCTTTTCTCTGGCTAAGATCTGAACTTGTCGTGATGTTGGGTAATGTGGACCAAGAAGTGCAGTACTTGGGGAAGTTTTACAGTGTTTATTTACAATATGTGAAATGTCATTCAAAAGTGGGGGTAGATCTGGCGGGGAGCAGGAAGCTGGGTGCGGGCGGAGCGATGGGGCAGACGAGGCGGACAGAGCCGGGATGGGGAGCGGAGCGTGAGCCGGGGTCCGGGAACGGGGAGTGCTGAGATGGAAGCAAGGCAAACTGAGCCAAGACAGGGAGCAAGGTGCGGAGCAGGGTCCAGAGACGTGAGATGCAGGAAACAAGATGAGACAAGACAATACGAGGACAGGAACGAAGCCGGGAGCGCAGGAGCCGGGAGGAACCAGTGAATGGGATGTTGACACACGGACAATCTGGCCTCGAGTGTCTGGTCCTGGCTCCTCTTATCAGGACAGGAGGAAAAACATGGGGCAGGAAGAGTGCGGATCGTGACAGAACTTCACTCTCTTCAAAGGAGTGGTTAGTGTGTTTGAGATGGAGATGCACAGCAGATCGTGGTCCTGAGGAGCAGTGGTACATTGGAGAAAGTAAACAGCAACACTTCATAAAAATTTTTACTAACACCGTTGAGAGAGCAGCTCAGGACCCCAGTCTGCCGTCCATCTCCATCTCAAAGACAGAGAAAAGAAATGGTTTGAGAGGAGTTAAAGAAGCTATTTTTGTTAGGAAAGACAATCCTTCCTTAAACAGGAACGGAGGCCTTAGACATCATCTTTCACAGATCTATAATTCCATCCTCAAACCCAAAAACAAACAAAAAGACACAAGAGAACAAAATGAGGACTATACAGGTTGAATAGGGTCATTTATAATGTAATGAAACAGATTGACAAAGTAACTACCAAAGAAAATCCAACTCTTCTGCTCAGATACCAGCACAGGAAGTACAAACGCGACGAGGAACCTTTGGGACTGTCAGAAGGAGACGACGAACGCAGCCAGGAATCTTGGGACGTCGACAAGCGCTACTGGAAACCCACCCACCGCTACCACCACAAGAAGAGACTGCGTCCAAAACGAGGGGACGAAGACGAGGAAGACGACGGTGGGAGGAGCCAGGACTCGTGGGGTTTGGATGAAGAACGAGACAAAAGAAACTGGAGACCTGGGAGATACCACCAGAGGAGACAGAAGAAGGACGAGGAGGTGTCTGAGGAGGCCAGGGAGGAACCGGACGAGGACCGCAGCCAGGAATACTGGGATATAGACCCCCGGAGCAAGAGGGAGTGGAGAGCTGGGAGGTAAGAGTACAACTACTTCTACTACTACTACTACAAATACAACTACTACTACTAATGTCACCACTACTGCCACTACTACTACTACTACTGCTGCTGCTGCTGCTGCTGCTGCTGCTGCTGCTATGACTGCTACTACTACTACTAATGCTACTACTGCTACTACTACTAATGCCACTACTGCTACTACTACTACAAATACAACTACTACTACTAATGTCACCACTACCGCCACTACTACTACTACTACTACTACTACTAATGCCACTACTGCTACTACTACTACGTTACCACTACGATGACTAAGACTACTACTACATCTACTACTACTACTGTCACCGCTATCGCCACTACTACTACTACTACTACAAATATGACTATTACAGCTACTACTACTACGACTACTTCTACTGTCACTACTACTGCCACTACTACTACTACCAACTACTAGAGCTAGAACTACTACTACTACTACTACTACTACTCTGACAAGGACCACTAGTACTACTACTACCACACCTACTACCACACCTACTACCACTGGCACTGCTACCAACTACTACTACCATCTACTAGTGCTAACATTACTACTACTGCTATCGCTCAATTACTACCATTATCACTACTACTACTACTACTACCACTACCAAATACTACTATTAGCACTACCTACTACTACTACTACCTTGAAAAATGGTAAAACGTTTTAAACTATGACTTTTTTCAGGTATCACCAGAGGAGACACAAACGTGACGAGGAGTTCACTGAACCGGACAACTACCGGAGCCAGGAATACTGGGATTTCGACTTGGACAAGAGGGACTGGAGACCCGGGAGGTACCACCAGAGACGACACAAACGCGGCGAAGAAGAGGACGGGGAACGCAGCCAAGAATCCTGGGGCCTGGACAAGAGGGATGAAGAGGGATGGGAAGAAGAGGGGGAGGAGATAGAAAAGAGGATCTGGAAACCAACGCACCGGTACCACCACAAAAAGAGACTCCACAAACGCGATGGAACGTCGACTGAGGAAGAGGAGGCGAGCGACGAGGAAGCTCCTGTGGACAACAATGAGGTTCTAAGGTACTTTTACAACTCATAAAATACTACATAAAGTACACTGCGCTATTGGAGCGTTAGCAACCTTCACGAATATGTGCTGAAAAAACGAAATATAGACTGTTAAAGATGAATTGTGTAACTTTTCTGGATAAGGTTGAGCCATTGGCGTGTTTCCAAGGAGATTTTTGAATTTTCCGTTGGTATTAAACTGGTCAAACAGGCCAAGTTACAGGTAAGATCTGTGGAAACTGGAGAGACTCAGTAATACACCGTAAGAATACATGTTTATCGATGTATTCCTTAGCCATAAATGTAGGATATCCAAGTTTAATGCCATATTGCGGAACATTCTGTGGACTGTAATATGAGCTACGTGAGACGAGCAGGTGGCGAACACTCCTCTGGGAAAGTTACACAGTGCACCTTTATGTTGTGGATTTTAAAATATGTATATATGACTTGATTTTAAAGTACCAGTAAAATTCAGAATATTTACGATAGAAACCTGCCTCAGTGTCAAGGCAGCAGACAAATCCAATAGTCTCTGTGCACATTAGCACGCTAGCTAGCTCACTGAGTCTTAAAACTAACAGTCACTTTTATTAAAATCTGAAAACATAAAATAAACCTGTTAAAATTCACATTAATTAAAATAAAGACTAGCTAATTGGTTTTAAATGTAGATTACTTCAGTTTGTGGTGTTGTTTTAATGTTTATTATGCCTCAAAATTAGCATTAGCATTAGCATCTGTTTTTCTAAGCAGTTCCCTGTCCACTGTCTGACCTTAACCCCTCTAACCTCTGACCCCTGACCTCTAACCCATGCACAGCTTCCTGTCCACTGTCTCATCTTCAAATATTTATTCATTTTAGCGCAACTCTGCAAAAACCACAGAGATAAAACTGGACAGGAAGTAGTGACGCTAACAGTGACGTTGCCGGTTGCTTGTTGTGCAGATCCTATAGTTATTGGAGCAGCAATAAAAATGTAGTACTTTTAAATATCATTTTAAAATCTGTCATTTCTGTTATTTGCCCATTTGATAGGATTTTTAATAAACCAGGGGGTGACATAACATTTACTTTTCCAATTGTGCTTGAACCAGACTGGGAGAATCTCCATGAATCACTTTTGCAAAAGTTATTTAAATTTAAATCAGGGGGTTTTAATGAGATAATATTAAAAAAGAGAGTCATTATCTGTCCCATATGGAGAAACTGTGGAAACTGAATTTATACTTTACAAGGGTTTCAATTATTATTTTATTGCTATGAACAGAGACTGGGACTTAACACAGTGTTGCATAATAAAAAGATAATAAAATTTACAAAAAAATAAAAATAATAAAAATAAATAAATAAAAATAAATAAATAAAATTAGATACAAATTAAAATAAAATAAAAATCATTAAATTAGATAAAATAAAAAAATAAATACAAAAAAATAAATAATAAATAAAATCAATAAATACATGTTAAAGGTGCATATTATATCTATGTAGAGACACCCCTGAAAAGACTTTATGGTTTCCTAGGTATCATTAGTTATAAAAAACACCTGTACTTGGCTGAATTCTAGATACTCACGTTTAATCCCTCTAACATCTTAACATCTCTATGGAGACAAGTCCTCGGGAAAGTTACACAGTGCACCTTTAAGACATAATCTATTACTGGACCTCATTTCTTTTCAAAGTTTGCCGTTGTTTTTAGCTATAGTTAAGCTGTGGTTTCATATTCACTATTTTTCTTCAGATACGCGATGGAGAAACGTAACCCGTGGATTTACAAAGGATACTACCATCCCGCCTGGTACAAGAGAAGCCCGGAGTCTGCCGTTTCTGGGAAGGTAAAAACACAGCGATTTAAAGGACTATATATAGCGATCATTTAGCCCATTCTCTCCACTCTCTAATCTTGTAATTGTGCGCAGATGGCGGCTGAATTGTTAAGTTATAAAATAAACCAGCTGGTCGACCATTTTAATCAAGACGAGCCAATAAAAAACACGCCTCAGAGAACGATTACCCCCCAGGAGGCGAGTGCTTAAGTCAGAAATAGACCCGTTTACTTAATCACCCAAGTCCAATAGTCGAATATAAAATGTGCCGTTATCAAAGAGGCTCAACCAATTTGAATCTGGATTTGAAAATAATCTAACTGTGATTTTGCCTCCTCACGTTGTCGATTTAAAGCGTTGCTACTTTGCAGTTGAAGTTGTCAGCGTTCCCTAGCGGTGTGATGCTAATGCTAACTGTAGGCACTGCTCTGTCTGAGGTTTTGTTAGACTTTAATCTGAGGTTTGTTTTAACGTAATCTGGCCGGAAAGAACTCATTTAGCTGGAATTACGGCAGGGGAGATGATTTGTGCTGTTAAACAAGTCTCTCGCACATTATAGTCACAAGCTAGCTAGCGTTAGCCAACAGTTTTTCCAGTTAGTCAGGACCGTAAATGCTCCTCTTGATCACATCCTCCTAAAAATGCGTTGTTTAAATCTATTTTGTATTTTGTATTTCTATTTCGGACAATCTTAAAACAATTTTTTGGCTCTTTGCTAATGTTTGCATTGCGTCTCCATGGTAACTGCCGAACATTCCGCCATAGACATACGTGTAGAACATCGCTAGTGTGACGTCACTGCAAAGTATCAATAGTGAGATAAAAAATGGCTGTGAAAAAGTTAGAAAAAATATCATTGTTTTGTTGCAATTAGATTTTTATTTTATCTGGGCCAAAAAAAAAGAAAAAAAAAGTCGTTGCTGTGTGAATGAATAATGTGTCAAATAAATGGACGAGTCAGTTTATATGACAGAAGTAGAAATATCCAGTGAACTTGTGATCTAAATAGCGCCCTCTACCTCACTGTTAGCGTCACTACTTCCTGTCCAGTTTTATCTCTATGAAGTTTTTGCAGAGTCATGTTAAAATGAATAAATATTTATAGATGAGGCAGTGAACAGGGATCTGTAGGTGGGTCAGGGGTCAGGGGTCAGAGGTTGGAGGGTTAGGGTCAGACAGTGGACAGGGAGCTGTGGATGGATGTCACTGACAACATGTTAAACACAACACAAATAAAACAAATACTTCACCAGAGACACTTCTGTGTTTAGAAAGAGACATGTTTGTGTCTCAATGCTAACGCTGATGCTAATTGTGATAAAAATAAATATGAAAACAACTGAAGTAATCTACATTTAAAAACAATTGTGTAGTATTTTTTTTATTAATTTGAATTCTAACAGCTTGTTTATTTTACGTTTTCTGATTTTAATAAAAGTGACTGTTAGCTTTGAGATACAGTGAGCTAGCTAGGGTGCTACTGTGCACAGAGCCCATGGGAATTAGTTTTGAAATAGACTAAATGCAAATTTCCACATTTAACACTATAGATCCATAATGCAACAGAAATACCTTTAGCAGAATCAAATGTGTTTTATAATTTGTTTGTAGAAAACGTCTAAACTACAGGATTCGCCAGTTTTACTTCCTAAAAAGACGTTTTGTTTCATGGGGACATTTGTTACATAAATAGAAATTGGTTCATTCTTATCAAAGTGACCATTCCTTTCTTTTTTTCTTTCCTTCTTTACTTGCTTTCTTTCCTTATTTTTCTTTCTTTCCTTTTTTTCTTCTTCCTCTTTTTTCTTTTCTTTCCTTCTTTTTTCTTATTCTTTTCTTTTTCTTTCTTTCTTCCCTTTTTTCTTTCTTTCCTTCATTTTCTTCCTCTTTTCTTTTCTTTCCTTATTCTTTTCTTTCTTTCCTTCTTTCCTTTTTCTTTCCTTCTTTTTCTTTCTTTCCTTCTTTTTCTTCTTCCTCTTTTTTCTTTTCTTTCCTTCTTTTTTCTTTACTTCCTTTCTTTCCTTATTTTTCTTCTCCCTTTTTTTCTTTCCCTTTTCTTTTTCTTTTCTTTCTTTCCTTTTTCTTTACTTCCTTTTTCTTCTCCCTTTTTTCTTTTCTTTCCTTCTTTTCTTTCTTTCTTTCCTTATTTTTCTTTCTTTCCTTCTTCTTTACTTCCTTTCTTTCCTTTATTTTTCTTCTCCCTTTTTTCTTTTCTTTTTCTTTCTTTCTTTCTTTCTTTCCTTCTTTTCTTTTTCTTTCTTTCCTTCTTTTCTTTTTCTTTCCTTCTTTTCTTTTCTTTCTTTCTTTCCTTCTTCCTTTCCTTCAGTCCATGTCGTTTCCTTCAGTCCAAACTCACATAAAAATCATTATGTGCCGATTTTCACTCAAACACAGAGCAGCACAAATGAACTGGACGGATGTCGACACATTTGATTATTTAAAATGTACTTTTTCAAATTTCTAGTAAAATTATTCAGACTTTGCTCCCGTCTGTAGCTGATTCCGTCTGACGTGTCTAAACTGTGACTCGATCAGCCCTGAGTCCAGCCTCCTCGCCCCATGAGTTACCGTCGTATTATGATTCTTCAGCCACACATCACATCACTGCACAACACCGTTTAGAATAATGAGAAGTGCAGCGGAGACGTCGTGAATGAACCGTCATAACCAAAAGTGAATCTGAAAACAAGCAAATCATTCCTCTGCTCTTCCAAATACATAAAGACGAAACTGTTACGAGACGTGGGCTACACTCTCTCTTAACCGGACGATACTTGACTTTATTTTCTTGTTCAGGAAAATGGCGTCTACTCCACTCACTGTATTATAAAAGCAGCTATTTGTGAGTCACGTGTTACATTTGCTGCCGTAAATTTATCAAAACGGGCCAAGTTATGGGTCTGATCCGTGAAAAACAAGCTCACGCATAGTAAAAATGCAGTTTTTCAAGGCATTATTAAGCAAAAAATATCTTACAATAGCTTTAAAATTCACTATATTTACCCGAAAGACCTGATCCAAGGCAGTACGCAAACCCATTAGTCACTGAATGAATGAATTTGAGTTTGTTTGTTTATTTTTTTAAGACAAAACAGAACATTTTTTTCATTAATTACAACCAAAAAAAGGATCGGGTTGAAACCACGTGCTTATGTAAGACCGTCCTGACCAACACGTAACTCCACAATAGTAACGTAACACAATTTATTTACTTATTCAAACCTAAGTGAATAACAAAACATTTACAGCGCCTGCCGTGAAAAATAATAAATGTTTTAATAACCTTAAATCTGTCAAAGTTCGACCATGACGCTCACTAACGTCACGGATCAACAGAGGATTGACTTAACGACGACGCAGAAGAGGTTAACGGTTTATTCTGAGACGTGTTTTTCACTTACGGTTCAAATTTGGACAAAGGCGCTGAACTGGGTTGTCAAAAGTATCGAAAAATAAGGTAGTAATCGATGTTAAAACTGGTATCGAAACTAGATACTCAATAGAGAAGGTTTCGATATTAAAAAAGTCACATTCACAGGACAGAAATGAACCTTTCCTGAACAAATATAAAACACACAGACTCACACCATGGACCTACTGGACACTGAGCTCTGTTCTCCACTTTCTCTTTCCCCTCTTCCCTTCCTCTCTCTCTACATTCCTTTACGCCCTTTCTTTCCTCCACCTCTCCTCGACTTCCCCCTATCCCCCCCTATCCCTCCCTTGTATCTCTCCCTTTTCTCTTACTCTCTCTACTCTCTTCCCCCTTTACTTTCTCTTTCTTTCTCTCTGTTTCTCTCTCTGTCTCCGTTTCTCCCTTTCTGTCTCTCTCTGTCCCTACATTCCTTAACCCTCATTCTTTCCTACCCCTCTCGTTGTTTACCCTCTATGCCTCCTCGTTTCTCTCTTACTCTCTTCCCCCTCTCTGCTTTTACTCCCCATCTTTCGCTTTCTTTCTTTCTCCCTTTCTGTCTCTTTCTCTCCATGTCTCTCTCTCTCCCCCTCTCTCCCTATATTCCTTCACCCTTTCTTTCCTACCCCTCTCCTCGTTTCCCTCTATGCCTCCTCGTATCTCTTCGTTTTTCTCTTACTCTCTTCCCCCTCTCTCTGCTCTTACTCCCCATCTCTGTCTTTCTCTCCCCCTCTCTCTGTCTGTCTCTCTCCCTGTCCCTACATTCCTTTGCCCTCTTTCTTTCATCCCCCTCTCCATGTCTTCCCTCTATCCCTCCTTGTATCTCTCCCTTTTCTCTCTTACTCTCTCTACTCTCTTCCCCCTCTCTGCTCTTACTCCCCATCTTTCTCTTTTTCTCTTTCCGTTTCTCTCCCTGTCTGTTTCTCCCTTTCTCTCTGTCTCTACATTCCTTAACCCTTTCTTTCCTACCCCTCTCCTCGTTTTCCCTCTATGCCTTCTTGTAACTCTCCCTTTCTCTCTTAGTCTCTTCCCCCTCTCTCTGCTCTTACTGCCCATCTCTCTTTCTCTTCCTCTGTCTCTCTCCCTGTCCCTACATTCCTTTGCCCTCTTTCTTTCATCCCCCTCTCCGTGTCTTCCCTCTATCCCTCGTTCCTCTCCTCTCTCCCGTCTCCTCTTTCCCTCTTTTCATTCCTTTACTCTCCTCCCTCCTCTCCCTGTCTTCCTCTCCTCTTCCTCTTCTTCTTAGACTTAGTGCTGAAAATCACATTCCACTGTCCAAAAAGAGTGTTTTTTGTTTTTTTTTATATATCATTGTGGCATCGGAATCAGTATCGAGTTTATTCCTTAGTATCGAAATTGAGTTTGAAATTGACTTGCGGTTGAAGCAGCCGTTGGCGCATATTGGCAGCCACTTCTGTCAGTTTGTCCCAGGGCAGCTGTGGCTAAAGATGGATTTTCAAAACTGGAAAACTTTGCATTATTATTCAATCGTTTTGGCTGGAGCCTCTTTTGCTTTAGACCAAAGTGAGAAAGTTTTATCTGTAGTTTAAGACTGCTGATGCTGTACATGAATAATTAATCTATATAAACTCTGTATAAAAACAAATGCAGTAGTTTATGGCAGTGATTTTCAAACTCTTCACACTAAGCACAACCTAAGACGATATTTTTCGAGTATCGCCAGATCTAAACCCGGGACTATAGTGTTAAAAATGGTCTAAAATGAGACTAAACCAGGTCTAGTCTCAGCCTCGGGTGGGTACAGACGAGAAGAAGGTAGTTTTTTAATCTCAAAATACTCAAACTGCACAGAGTTCCACGTACCACAGTTTGAGAAACACTAGTTTATACGAATGGAAATCTTAAGAACTCATCATGTACGGGCAATAAAACTCAACAAAATCCTCGATCGACTTTATACGTGCTGCTGATCGATTAGTCAAGTACGTCTCTTTATGTATGTGACCCAAGCTGCACTTACAAGACTACACCAGCAGGGGGAGTTCACGCAAAAGCAACTGTTTATGCAGAAAACGTGTCAGATTAAAGCGCCCATATTACGATCTATGTTGTAATGTTGTTTCCTCATCAAAATCAGAGCTGGAGTTGTGTTTTGTTTCATTCGCACATGTTTAACACACAAACCCTGCGTATTTAGGCTGAGAAAACGCTCTGTTCCACCTCGTGATGTCATCATGTGGTAAAACAGGAAGTGCTCCGCTGTGTTTTTAAACTCCACACCCCTTCATTTCTAGAATCGTTTGATTGATTTCAGCTCTGGAAATTACCAATCTCTACTGAACTAAAGGTAAAAAAAAATAGATGTTAACGTGCAAAACTACCACTTGATGACATCACAAGGTGGAACGGAGCGTTTTGAGCTTTGGAGATGTAGACAGACTAATAACAAACTCACTCAGACATGTGTGAATGAAACAAAACACAACTCCAGGTGCGTTTTTGAGGAGGTAACAGCATTATAACAAGACTTAAACCTCACAAGAGTCAATTCTGCGTAATATAAGACCTTTAAACTTGTAAATTTTTACGTATAAATGCCAAAATATACCCAATCTTCAGCTAAGTTACTCATCAACTTCTCCTTTCTGCTTCCAAAGTGCTTCACATAAGTCAACAAAACAATAACACTTAAATATCCTCTCTAGCTAGTATTAAATGCCAGGGAGACGTGCACAAATACACCATCGACTACAGGACTGTTAGATACAAAACATGCCTTTCTTTTAAATGCATCTGTTCCTTTCTTTCTCTTTCAGGAAAAACTGGAGAATCTTGCTGCGATGGACCTGGAGTTACAGAAAATTGCTGGAAAGTTGCATGGAAACACGGCATAAAACTCCAGCGACGTCGACATCTTCTTAGTTCGTATCTGACCGCGTGTTTGTTCATATATTGTGCTTAGAATGGAAAAAAAAGACCACAAAAATAACATTCCTGGAGCGTTTTCATTTTGCTTACCTCGTATTAGTGATTAATCAATATATTCTGCATGGGAATGTAACTGTTTGTATAGAGAAAACACTAGGGAAATGTCAAAGCCGATCTATTGAAATACTGTAAATGTTTAATTATGTCCCGTCAACTTGTCTCAATAAAATGAAATATTCTGGGACCAAATGTTGAAGTATTTTAGTTTTATTTCTGTGCATTTGCAAATAGAATTCACAGGTTGGACTGGCAAATCTATGTAACAGATTATGGCACAGGAAGAATAAATAAACTAAAAGATTTTCAAATTAAAAAAATGGCCAGTGTAAAAATTGTTATAGCAAATGAATTTCTGAAAGCGAAGACGTTTTTCAAAATAAAAGATCAGAGTTTTAGCGTTTTACAAATGGAGGCAGAGTTTGAATGTCATGAAGTACAGTGATTCTCAAACTGTTTGGATTAAGTACTACCAGGACTGGATAAAATGGGACTAAACCAGGACTTATCCAGGTCTAAACCAGGTCTAAACCAGGATTAAAGCTGGTCCAACCAAGGTCTATACTAGGTGTTAAATAGCTCTTAGGAAGATGACTGAAAAATACACAAAGAATGTTCATCAAAATTGGAATAAAACCTGGACTAGACCTTGTTTACATCTGGTTTAGTCCAAGTACAAAACAGGACTAAACTAGGACTGAATAAGGTCTAAAGCAGGACTAAACCAGGTCTACGTCAGTCCTTAAACACAACTAAAAAAGAGCTAAAGCAGGACTAAAGTAGGAATAAGCCGAGCTACAATAGCATTAAAGCTGAACCAAAAAGGTCTAAAACAGGTCTACAGCAGGTCTACAGCAGGTCTAAAGCAGGACTAAAGGTGGTCTAAAGGTGGTCTAAAGCAGAACTAAAGGGGGTCTAAAGCAGGACTAAAGCTGGTCTAAAGCAGGACTAAAGCTGGTCTAAAGCAGGACTAAAGCTGGTCTAAAGCAGGACTAAAGCTGGTCTAAAGCAGGACTAAAGCTGGTCTAAAGCAGGACTAAAGCTGGTCTAAAGCAGGACTAAAGCTGGTCTAAAGCAGGACTAAAGCTGGTCTAAAGCAGGACTAAAGCTGGTCTAAAGCAGGACTAAAGCTGGTCTAAAGCAGGACTAAAGCTGGTCTAAAGCAGGACTAAAGCTGGTCTAAAGCAGGACTTAAGGTGGTCTAAAGATGGTCTAAGCCAGGACTAAGCCAGGACTAAACAAAGACTAAACCAGATCTAAACCAGGACTAAACCAGGACCAAATCAAGTCTCAACCAAGATTAAAGATGGTCCAACCAAGGTCTAAAGTTTTGAAAAATACAGAAAGAATGTGTTAATCAAAATTGGAACTAAACCTGGAATAAAACCTAGATGAGACTGGGACTAACCCAGGTCTAAATCAGGACTAGATAAGAACTAAAGCAGGACTAAAGTAGGAATAAGCCGAACTACAATAGCATTAAAGCTGAACCAAATAGGTCTAAAACAGGTCTAAAGCAGGACTAAAGGTGGTCTAAAGATGGTCTAAGCCAGGACTAAGCCAGGTCTAAATCAGGACTAGATAAGAACTAACGCAGGACTAACACAGACCTAAAAGGAGGACTAAAGTAGGACTAAAGCAAGAATAAGATAAACCAAACAGAACAAACCAGGTCTAAACCATAATTAAAGCTGGTCCAACTAAGGTCTAAACTAGGCCTTAAATAGTCCTTAGGAAAAGAACTGGAAAAAAAAGAATATTCATCAACACTGGAACTAAACACGGAGCAAAAACTGGACTACACTGGGACTAATCCAGGACTCGAACAGGACCAAGCCAAGTCTACATCAACACATAACTGGGCTCCAACTAGAACCAGACCAGGACTAGTCTGAACGCACCGTAAAAATGAACTTACCCGACCAAAACAGACAAAAAAACACGTCCTACAGTTAGAAAACCACTGTACTAGAGTCACACAGAGTCTTTCCTCTCATTTATTTGTGTCACGTCGGCTCAGCGTCCCGGGAGCAGCCGAGCGCAGCCCTTAGAACAATCTCACACTCATCCGTCAGTGTCCATCGTCTTCAGTCTCTTTGCTGCGGGCTCTTCTTTGCTTTGCGATTCAGCTGGTTTGAACTGGGCCGGGTTAGTCTGGACCGGTTTAGATTGGCCCGGTTTGGACGGGCCAGAGGCAACTGTCGTCCCTGAGAGAAGGTAGCCGCCGCCGCCGCTCATCAGGAGCACGGGATGGGTCCGATTGGGCAGCACCTAAAAATGCAACGAGTTATACAATGAGAAATACAGTCAGAATTAGAGACAAATGATTTTTCAGACGAGAACTGTGATTATAATTGAGATTTGTGTTTTTATAATAGGATTTGGTTCCAAGTTTACATTTTTAAATCAGACCTATTACGCAAAATTGTGTAAGGAGTGATTCATGTTTGAGAAACCTTAAAATCGCTTATTTTCCAGACGCCATTTTGCCGATAAATCCCCGTTTTCACCTCCACTGGGACACACCCACAGTGACGTATTTTATTTTTATTTTGTTCTATTTTTTTTTTAATCGGTGATTCAGGGTTTATCAGCGTTGCGTGGTCATTTTGGTATAAATTTAAAAAAACCCGCTGCTCGCTATTGTGATGTGCATCTGTCCATAGGGGGCGCCAGCAGCTCCCATTGGACACAGCAGTTTTCTAATTCTGAAGTTGGCGGATGCGTTTCTTTTATTAAGTCGTTTTAGATGAATATTGTGATTTAAAATGTGTAAATTGTAACATATGAAGCAGAAACAAGCACAATAGAGCTTCTTTAAACGTGGCCAGGAGACAAAAAGACTGATATGAACTGACAAACTAATACAAGAATCACATTTTTGTACAGATCTTAGCAGTTTTTATGCAGAATAAGACGCACGGGAAGGACATCTGAAACACAGGGACATTTCAGAACACGTTTGTACAGATCTAAACTACAGGGTTATTAGTTTTTATGCACAATAAGACTGGATATTTTCTTGTTTGTAGAGGAAATGATAGTCCATAGCATATAAAAAAGCAGCCATGCCAATACTCCTGCAACACCAACTCAGAATAGATGAGTTTTACAAGAGAAACAGAAATACAAGGGCAAGATATGTGGCGTAAAACTTAAATTCATACACCAGTGCACACAGACACTGATGGTGAGGTGGGTTAAGTGTCTTGCCCAAGGACACGATGACAGTATTCGTCTGTGGGAGCGGGAATCGCACCACGGATGCAGCCGCTCAACCAATGATATTTTTATGTCGAGAGCGGGAACTTAGACAAACTATTGATCCAGTAGGGAAATTACTTGGACGCAGCAGCTCACGATATAATAACAAAAAGACAAAAATATAAATTGTAAAATAATGAAATTCAAAATAAGGGTTTTGTTACAAGTCTAACATTTTCTCTGATTTATGAGACAGTTTCTCGTGAAGTGATGCAAAAAGAAAGTTATTAAATTTATCAAGCAAATGCATATGAGGATTTGGCAATAAAGAGAAGTCATAAAGTAAAAGAGATAACAACTATAGAAGGGCTGAGGCAAAAAGTCATGTTTTTTGGTGCCATCTCGAGTTTTGAAAAGAAAATCAGTTGACAAAGATAAAAAGATTTGAAAATATAATAAAATTGTACTAACTAAATAGACAAGTAAAATAATAACAATAATAACAACATTATTATTATTATAAAATCTATTTTTATTAACTTGCAAATAGTCATGTTTTTTGGTGCTGCCTCAAGTTTTGAAAAGAAAGAAAAAGATTTGAAAACATAATGAAATTGTACTAATTAAATAGACAACCTGTTCCCCGTTTATGGATGCGTATCCTTTGTGTTGGAGCCAAAAAATTAAGTAAAAAATAAATAAATCAAAAATTCTAAGTACAAAATCTTATTAAAAAAAAAAATAAAAAAAAGAAATCACAAAATTATTATTGTAACAATAACATTATTATTATCATCATTATTATTATTATTATTATTATTATTATTAATGATAATAATAATAATAAAGCTATTTTTATTAACTTGCAAATAGTCATGTGTTTTGGTGCTGCCTCGAGTTTTGAAAAGAAAATCGTTTGTCAAAGATTTAAAAAAAAAAAGCTTTGAAAACATAATAAACTTGTACTAATTAAATAGACAATCTGTTCCCTGTTTATGAATGCGTATCCTTTGTGTTGGAGCCAAAAAAATTATTAAGTAAAAAAATAAAAAATAAAAAACTCAAAGTACAAAATCTTAGAATTTTTTTTTTTTTTTAAATCACAAAATTATTAAATAAAATAATAACAATAACAACAAAATTATTATTATTATTATTATTATTATTATTATTATTATTATTATTATTATTATCATTATTATTATTATTATTAAATCAATTTTTATCAACTTACAAATAGTCATATTTTTTGGTGCTGCCTCGAGTTTTAAAAAGAAAATCGTTTGTCAAAAATAAAAATAAAAAGATTTGAAAACGTAATAAAATTGTACTAACTAAATAATCACTTTTTTTTTCTTCAAATTTGTAGCTGTGACGCATGTGTGTTCAAGTTGAAAACATGTAGGAAGAAAAGGAGATAAGAAAAAATAAAGACAACTGTTAAGAAAAGAAGCAAAGATAACAACTGTTTAAAGGTTTGAGGGAAAAATATTAACTTTTAAAGCGGCTGTTACGAACATAAACAGATGGATGAGCGACAGATAAAAAGTGCTTTGGAAATATAATACAACAGAACATGTTTTTCCCTGTTACCCTTTGTGTTGGATCAAATCAGGACTAGAAAACAGAAATGCACGGCACTTTCATTTAAAAAGTAAACAAAAAAAATATTTCTAATTAAAAAACAAATGATTTGAAGTTCGCAAACCATTTGAAATTATGTCGAAAGTATGCCGGAATAGGATTTGTGCACGGTAGCATGATAGCTAGCTCATGCTGTAAGCTAACTGTTTATTTTATGTTGCCCAATTTGAATAAAAGTAACTATTAAAATTCAAATTAATTAAAAAAGACTATCCCATTATTGTACACGTAGAAAAATTCAGTTTGTGGTGTTTTTTTAAAAATGTGTTACGCCTCAGAATTAGCATTAGCGTTAGCACACAAGAATCTATTTTGCATTAACTCACAAGAAGCTATTTTGGTATAGGATCTTTAAATATCGAGCAAATTAACACATTCTTGCAGAGAGCACATCTCAATTAGCTCTGTGTACAGTAGCACGCTAGCAAACTCATTCAACGCTAACAGTCACTTTTATTAAAATTGAAAAACATAAAAGAAAGAACAGCATTAATTAAAATAAGACTACCCAATTATGTTTATATGTAGAATACTTCAGTTTGTGGTGTTGTTTTAATATTTATTATCCCTTAGAATTAGCATTGGCGTTAGCATTGAGACACAAACATGTCTCTTTCTAAACACAGAAGTGCCTCTGGTGAAGTATTAATTGTATTTGTGTAGTTTTTAACATGTTGTCAGTGATATTTATTCATTTTAGCGTGACAAATCCTCAGAGATAAAATAGTACAGAAAGTAGTGACGCTAACAATGCTAATGAGGGCGCCGTTTACCTGATAATGCCTGAGCCAGGTGTTTGTGAGCTGGAGGTTGACGGTTCCTCCTTGTTCCTTGAGTTTAGAGTAGCACTCGACCAGCGGCTGCAGGGGGATAAGAAATCGTTATGAGAACCGCAGAGTCAACACAGTGACAATCAAGCCGCCGTTTTAGCGTCTGGATCACACACAGAAGCACCGAGGACATTAGCATTTACGCCGCTAGCCCGCGTCAGTCCGAGTACTTTTACTGTAAAGTGTCGCTGCATTATTCAAATTGTCCCATTACATTACTACAATACATTACGCTACAGCACTGTGTAACTTTTCTGGTAGAGAGGATCCACCCCATGCTTGTCACTATAAAAGATTCCATTGATTTGCCTGGGATGTTCCACAGTATGGCATTAAACACATCTATCTGTCCTTTTATTTCAGTACGAGTGTTTCCATTGCTCAAAAATACCTCGAAAAAACATTATTACTGACAGCTGGGTGGCCCGTCCGCAGCTTTGACGTATAACTTGGTTTGGTGGCTCAAATTGTCTCCATGGAGATCGATAAAAACGATGGAGCGAAGCATCAATTGGTGAATATATTGGGCCAATATTTGGACTTTTTAGCGTATTTGCCATCGGCCTTAAATCTGCAGTTTAAGCCAATATTTTGTTTTGGTCAGTTGCCTAAAAAATACCTACAAAGCTTTATTTTAACACTTTAAAACGAAAAGGTAGCTGCACAAAACATGACTACACAGCTCTCTCTCACAGGTTTGTGGTTAAAAAAAAAATGGTTTGGGAGGGAGTTTGTAGTAAATTTTAATTACATAGTTTGAGAAAAATAATTAAATCACCCCCAAATATAAAAATATCGTCAGATCGAATCAGCCATCGGTTGCTCTGGATTCTAAACAATCTGCATCAGCCGTGAAAACACCCACATCGCTTCATCTCTAATCTGTAAGCTTTACTGTGGAACATTCTAGACAGTAAGAACTTTATGGGGACAAGATTTGGCCGACCTTTCATTAGAAAAGTTACGCAGTGAATCTTTCAAGGTCCTATATCACACGAAACTGACTCGTGTGAGGTTTAAGTCGTGTTATAATATTGTTTCCTCATCAAAAACAGACCTGGAGTTGTGTTTTGTTTCATTCACACATGTTTGAGTCACACTTTATTATTAGTCTGTAACATCTCCAAAGCTCAAAACGCTCTGTTCCACTTTGTGATGTCATCAAGTGGTAGTTTGCAAGTTAACAGCTCCTTTTTTTTAACCTTTAGTTCAGTAGAGATTGGGCAATTCCAGAGCTGAAATGATCCAAATGATTCTAGAAATGAAGGTGTGTGGCGTTTAAAAACACAGCGGAGCACTTACTGTCTCACCACATGATGACATCACAAGGTGGAACAGAGTGTTTTCTGTTTGAGAGAAGAATCTAAACAAGCAGGATTTGCGTGTGTGAATGAAACAAAACGCAACTCCAGGTCTGTTTGTGACGAGGAAACAACATTATAACATAAATCAGAAAATTTAACGCAGGAAATTCCAAAGCTAAAGTGTCCAAAGAATTTAAAAATGTAGATGAATCATTGTCGGTGACGTAAATCGAGCCGTACGGACTCACTGAAGCTGTGAGCCGTAAAAAGACAACTCCAGCTAATGAGAGATCCCCAGAGTCCATAGTAACTAATAGCTGTCATTTGACGTGGCTCTAATACTGTTGTCGTTATTGCTCCCGTAAATTACAGCGCTCCGGACTCACCTCTTTGTACTGGGAATATACCACAAAAGGCCTGGAGGGGGCGAGGAGGGGGAGCAGGCCCATTAGAACGGGACACGGGTGAAATCGACTGGCGATGACCAACCTGCGCGGAAAGACAAAGAGACCGTCAAGCAAAACTGTCACTAGAGGGCGACTATCCGATTATTAACAGTACAGTGGATGTTTTATGTGTGAAATAGACAATATCGCCCGGCAACCGCACTGTTAGCGTCACTACTTCCTGTTCAATTTTATCTCCGTGAAGTTTTTCCTAAGTCAGGCTGAAATGAATAAATATTTAAAGATGAGGCAGTGGACAGGGAGCACACAAACATCTTTTTTCTGTGTTTAGAAAAATATGTTTGTCTCAGTGCTAACGCTAATGCTAATTTTAGAGCAGGGGTGTCGAACTCAATTTCACCGAGGGCCACATCAGCAAAATGGTTCGTCTCAAATTTGCAAAAATATAAAAAAATATGTCTGTGTAACTGCGTAACTCCTGATAAACTGACATTTTAAGACAGTCATACATTTAAATTTGCCTTGTCGCGGGCCACATAAAATGACATGGCGGGCCGCATTTGGCCCCCGGGCCTTGAGTTTGACACATGTGTTTTAGAGCATAATAAAGATCAAAACAACTCTACAAATTGAAGTATTCTACACATAAAGATAATTACGAAGTGTTTATTTTAATTAATGTTGTTGTTTATTTTGTTTTTTAATTTTAATAAAAGTGATTGTTAGCTTTGAGTGAGCCAGCTAGCGTGCTACTGTGCAAGAATAATTTGTTGATTCGCTTGATACTTAAAAGTTATATTACGCAAAACTGACTCTTGTGAGCTTTATTATGTATTTTTTATGTATTTATTTATTTTTATTTGGACATTACATTCAAATCAAACATTATTCAACTTGTGTAAGGTTGTACGTAACATTTCTATCATCACCGAAAGGATTTTTTAGGCTGAAGTAAAAAATACTTAAAATGTCTAACCCATTTTAATAATAAGGAATTCAAAGTTCTACAAAAAATTACTCACTATTTAAACAAAAAAAACAAACAAACTACAAACCACGACAGTTCACATGAATCATTCCCGAGTCCTGTAATTTTCAAAAAGTAATGTTTTATACTGTACCTCTTTTTAAATGTTTCGATTGCGTAGAAGCTTTTTAATTTATCGTCAAGGTTGTTCCACACACTAACCCCTCAAAAAGAAATACAATAATATTTTTTACTGGTTCTAGTCTTAATTTTTTGGAATAAACCTGTTTGTCTGAGATGATATTGATGTAAACAAGTCATGTCATAATGTTGTTTCCTCCTCAAAAACAGACCTGGAGTTGTGTTTTGTTTCATTCACAGTTTTATATTATTAGTCTGTAACATCTCCAAAGCTCAAAACGCTCTGTTCCACCTCGTGATGTCATCAAGTGGTAGTTTTGCACGTTAACAGCTACTATTTACCTTTTATTCAGTCGAGATTGGCAACTCGAGGGGCTGAAATGATCCAAATGATTCAGGAAATGAAGGTGTGTGGAGTTTAAAAACGCAACTGAGCACTTCCTGTGTCACCACACGATGACATCACAAGGTGGAACAGAGTGTTTTCTCAGCCTAAATACGCAGGGTTTGTGTGTTAAACATGTGCGAATGAAACAAAAAAACACAACTCCAGTTCTGTTTGTGACGAGGAAACGACATTAAAACATAGATCAGAGAATAGTGTAACATGAGCCCTTTAATCTGAAGATATTTTGGCAAAAGTTTGGTTCTGAAATCGTTATCGGGGACGCCTTACATAACATAACGCATCCGCCATCAGGACAACACCTTTATTTTTGGAAACGGCTCGTCGGCGTTATTGGACAGAGGCTTATGAATGGTGCACGGAAGGCTCGCAGATTTAGGAGCCATTGTTAAGATGAATCCCTTGTTTTATGTTGGTGAATGAGAGTTCATAAAATGGCTTGATTTACCGCCCTCCGGGAAATTGCGTTCCGCCGGTGCTCTTTATGAGGGCTGTGCTATCATGCGGAGGAAGTCGATATACGGTCCTGGCTTTGGAGGCTTTGGGGGACCTTCGTTCATCCATCAGAATATTGCAATATAAAGCAGATATTTCATTTCATTTGAGGTAAAAGTGCTAAGCCATCACTTTGTTCTCCTTGTAAGAGCAGTAAAAATCACGAGAGGCCGCGGTGACAAAGGGACACATAAAACAACACGGGGATCGCGCTTACAGTCGACGCTGCCGGGTTTGTCCATTAGCGACACTTCACATTAGGAAGAATTATCACAGCGACAGTAGCGTGTAGAGCGTTTGTCCACTGATCTGAAGGTTGGGGGTTCGAATTTACATAAACGTTGGATCTCAGTGTGACTCTGAAGTGCTGTACGTTTGCAATTTGTTTTCTCCCCGACAAAACCCACAATGTCGATGAAACGTTCTGCACCGACAAAGACGCCTACGAAGGTTTGAACTTTGAGAGAGTTTAAACGAGAGAGAAATGTGAGAAAATGTTAACGCCTGTGTGAGAAAAGTGTATAAAGTGTGTGGTGAGGGGGGTTTACAGACAAAAACAGAGAGAATAATGTAAAAAATAAAGCCGATACTGCGCGGATTTCGTCTATTGAGGGTCATTTACACTTAAACAGTTTCAACATTTTTTGCGTGCTCCTTTCCAGCTCTGTGTTCTGTTGATTTGAGAGTGCGTGAGTATGAAGGCGAGTCCAGTGATGATTATTACACAGACTAAAGTCGACACTCACCCGTCGGCGTTCCTCCCCTCCAGCACCGCTGCCGCCGCAGACAGCTTCTTACGCTTCTCATCTAATCGCTGCTTCTTCTCTTGCTCCTGATCGTAATCGTAAATATATTAGAAGCAAAAAGGAACGAGTTTGAGACATTGTAGACTGATTTTTACAGATTACACCGACGTGGAACTCTGCAACTTTTGGCAATAACTGTAAACAAGTCAAATCGGAATCAGAATCAGAAGACTTTTATTGCTATTGTCGATGAACAGACGAGGAACTTACTTTGGTGATAAAGTGCAACATAAAAAGACTGAATAAACACAAATAAGGGCATGCACAAAGTTAAAAAAGATATTCTGAAATCTCAAAAGGACTAAGTCAAAAATAAACTGTACTCGTTGCGCCTTTTCCATCCTTATTATTAGATTATTTAGTTTAGAGCACATTAAGTTTGTCAAAAAATGCACTACGACTTAGGGATGCACCGATTTAACTTCTTCTGATATTGACGATGATCCTACGGCTTTAAGTTTCTGCCGATCTCTGATATCAACCGATACGAGGGCAGAGACTGACACGCAAACAGCACAAGGTCAAAACTGATCCAAAGTTTAACATTATCAGAGGTTTTGGATCAATATTAGCCAGTAAATCGTCTTATTACACCAGTTTATAGACGAAAATGGGACACTGGCTGAACCGATATCTTGGAAACCAATATCTCACCCACAAAAAAATCAATATATCAAATGTTTCCAGGCTCCAAAACGGTTCTGTTTCGCTTTTATTCTGCACTTTTCTTCTGTTTTAATGTAATTTTATGATGATTATTTATGTTTTGAGTTGCTGTATTGTGATTTTAATGTGTTTCTTCTTCTGTAAAACACTTTGAATAACAATTAGTATCAAAGACGGAATTAAACAACTATCGACACTTAAAAAAATCTGATGCATTTCTGGTTTAGTTTTACATTGGTCTCGATCTACGCCTGAACTTTAAGATGATTTAAGGAAGATATAAAATCTGACTCATGCAAAAAATTATCCAGAGATTCACTTAAAGGGCAAATCATGTTACACAATGAGTTACGGTCATGAAGCCTGCTGGTGTGTGTTGTGTGTAGTTGTGTACGTACTTTAGCCTCTTTGCGTCTCTCCTTCTCCCTCTCCTCTGGCTCCTCTGGCTCCTCCGGCTCCAGGCTCTCAGTGTCAGCAGCTCTGGTCTCCACACTGAGCTCCTCTGGACTGCCCTGCTGTTCTGCTGCAGGCTTTCTCTGCTCTTCCTCCGCATTAGCAGCCTGTTCATCTGTACAAAGAGAAGCGAAAATACAAAGAACTGAACTTGGCATTTGGACGGTTTTATACACAACTGCTGTCTTTAACTTAGTGCAAATGTACAGACCTTTTACTTTTATGTGTTTACAGAAGGGCTTCAACTATCGATTATTTTACCTCCTCAAAAACAGACCTGGAGTTGTGTTTTGTTTCATTCACATGTTTGAGTAACACTTTATTATTAGTCTGTAACATCTCCAAAGCTCAAAATGCTCCGTTCCACCTCGTGATGTCATCAAGTGGTAGTTTTCAAGTTTACAGCAACTTACCTTTTGTTCCAGGACTGAAGAGATCCAAATGATTCTAGTGAAGCTGTGTGGAGTTTAAAAACACAGTGGAGCACTTCCTGTATTATCGCTTATGTAATACGCCTTTAAACGTAGTGATTTTGATGATGATTTGTGCTGAATTTTGTTCAACAGATTAATTCAAATTCTAGCCTCTATTCTCAAACAATAAACATGTTAAAAATTACCCCACAGCCTTTTCAGCAGGTCTCAGATAATAATAAACATATTTTTACTTTTCCTGTTCAAAAATGTAGTGGAGTAGAAAGTACAGATACTGCTCTCAAATGTAGTGAAGTAAAAGTAAAAATGTATCCATTAAAATCTACTTTAGCAAACTACAGATGCCTAACATTTGTGTAGTACTTTACTTATCGTCCATGGGCAGTTGTGGAATGTAATGTAATGTAAAGTACCACTATGGAACCTACCTGGACACTGAAGGATTAAACAGATATGGGAATATAAAAGAAAATACTACCATTTAATGTTGAAAATCACATTCTACTGTCTAAATAAAGATGATTTTGAGTTTGAAATTTTAATATCGTGACAAAACTAACACACAAACACAAAAAACATAAAAAAATAAATTAAAAAAATCATATTATAAAGATCATGACTCAAAACATTTCCAACCGTTTACATAACTTGGACACTGCACTATTTTCTCACCAGCGCCGGGGTCTTTGCCCGCAGCCTCCAGAGTCCCGTTCAGCAGAGCGTTGACGCGGCAGAGCGGGAACTCGTGCAGCGTGTGGTGGAAATGGGCAGGGAAGCCAAAACTGTCGACACCCGCTCGGACGGGCCCCCCTCCTGGGTACATCTGGACCACTGAGCCGAAGCCTGGATCAGAGCGACACGGGTCAGAGGAAGGTCACTGGAAAGACTTTCAAACTGTTTTAGATGCTGTTTTGATGACGACTTACAACTTTCTAATTTAAAGCTGCACTGTGTGACTTTTGCGGTGGCCTGCTTGTGTCCACGGAGACGTTATTGCTTTGATTACTGCGTAGGACGTTATTAAATGCGTGCCCGAGTTACAGGTCAGATCTCTAGACAGGCGAGCGCACTCACAGTAAAAATGCAAGCGATTTTGGAGCAATAACAACAACTGAAATTGAATAAATGTCAGATGGATGATTTTAATGCTATACTGTGGAACATTCCGAGCAAAGCAATTACATGTGCTCCATCTCAGCTCGTTTATACTTTAAAAGGGCACATATTTTACCATTTTCTTATGTTATAATGTTGTTTTCTCATCAAAAACACATGTGGGTTTGTGTTTTGTTTCATTCACACATGTTTAACACATAAATCCTGTGTATTTAGGCTGAGAAAACACTCTGTTCCACCTTGTGATGTCATCGTGTGGTGATACAGGAAGTGCTCCGCTGTGTTTTTAAACTCCACACACCTTCATTTCTAGAATCATTTGGATCATTTGAGTCTAGGAATTGCAAATTTCTACTGAACTAAAAAGGTAAAAGGTAATGGTAAACTTGAAAACTACCACTTCATGACATCACAAGGTGGAACAGAGCGTTTTGAGCTTTGGAGATGTGACAGACTAATAACAAACCGTTACTCAAACATGTTTAAATGGAACAAAGCACAACTCCAGGTAAGTTTTTGATGAGGCAACACCATTATAACATGCCTTATAGCTCACAAGAATCAATTTTTTCATAATATATAAAAATTGATCTCCTGCCAACATTCATTAAAATGTGAAAGATGTAAGTGACCACACCTCCCATCCTCTCCATAACGGCTCCCAGGACTAAACCGGCACAAGTTTCAAACACCACAACTTTGCTTCCGGCGTGAATGTTCGCCAGTGTCAACATCTGGGCCAGTGTGTCGTATCGAAGGTGACTGCAAGAAAATACAACCCACACATTTAAAACACAATAACTTTCATCATAATTAAACGATACTGAAAATGATACTGTTGAAGCGACTGACCAGATCTTTCCTGGTTCTCTGCCGTGGTACATCATCGCCAAGATGCGGCAGGAAGGTTTTAAAAGAGTCACGCTGTTTTCATATCTGTAGAAAAGAAATTATAGAACAAATATATTACTTTTGTGAGTGATTTGAAGTTAGAACTCGTTTGACAAAGCTGTTGAATTAAGAAGACAGAGGACTAAATGAGGAAACAGTAGCTCAGCTGGTAGAGTGTTTGTCCACTGATCCGAAGGTTGGCGGTGCGATTCCAGCTCCCACAAATGCATGCTGTCGTTGTGTCCTCGGGCAAGACACTAAACCCACCTCAATCCCCCTGTATGAATGCGTATGTGACTGAGTGAGTGAGTGGTTCCTTGCCTTGAAAGTGGAAAAGCGCTGTATAAAAATGTGACCTTTTACCAATAATTGTACAAATCAGATGAGGTAAAGTATATAAAGGGTAAACATTTTAACAAGAAGATAGATTTGGCACGTTTTCAAGGCAAATGCCATATTACTCTGATGGGAAATGAGTATGGAGGTGAAGTGTCTTGCCCAAGGACAGGTTCCCTTAGACAAAGTTCCATTTGCTTGTTTTCTGTGGATTAATTAGCTCGTCTGTTTCTGTTTCATTGTTGAATTTCTAACTTTCTGTTGGTTAAATCGATCCTCATCTTCAGCCCTAAGAGGCGAATGCTGTTGTGATATTATGAATTGAATTTAAACCGGCAAACTTAAAACAACACTATACCAGTAGTGCAATTTTATATTTCTCATCAAACTTACTTCTTCTTTTTCTTCTTGATGTATTTGTCCTGTGCATATTCGGTCTTGTCCTTGAATGTGGAGCTGTTATCTATCAGTTGCTGGATGATCTCCTAGAAATAAAACAAACCAAAATGAGACAAGTTGTATTTCACTTCAGAATCACAAATTAACTCCTAACGTGTCACTGTATTCTGTGTGGAAATGTAAGTTGGTCATCTCATTTAATACCAGATCACATGACTCTGTAAAGCTGTATAAAACTGAGATGGGGAAAAAAGGGCTTTTGGCGGTTTTGCCTCCCATAAACGGAATAAATTATACACTTTTTTGTTCTGTTTTTTGTGTGTATTATGTTTTTGAACAGGGCAGCCATGAAAACGAGTCTGGGTGTTCTCATTGGGTTCCCTTGTATAAATAAAGACAGGGAAAGAAAGAACTGTAAATAAATAGATAAACGTACCTGTCCCTTTAGTCCTTTCTCCTTGAGCATCTCTATATCGTCCCTGGTGAGCTTCTGTGACTTTCCATCATCTACAATATTCCTGTTATCAACACCTGCAGCCTCCTTTGAATCTGCAAACAACCGTATGAATAAAAAAAAGATGACACAAACAGTAAAAACGTATTTTCAAACAGTTATTTTAGAATTAAAGCCAGAGCACTCAGTGAAAAAAACAGCAATTGATTCAGTAACAAAAAAGCAAATATCAGTACAATTCAATGTATTTTTAGGGCTGAACATGATGAACTGATTTAACCAACAGAAAGTTAGAAAATCAACAATGAAACAGAAACAGACAAGCAAATGAATCAATAAAAAACAAGCAAATGGAGAACTGTCCCAGAGCGCCCCCTGTCCTTAGACCTTCCTTCTCAACAAGGAGTAAAAATGTGAGAAAAAATGTGAACCGTAAGTTGACCTCTATAAACAAGTTCTGGAATGTATTTTATTAGTTTAGCAGTTTATATTTCGGTCTGAGAGAAATTAACATTCTTGGATGAGCTTGAAATATAATAAATTATTTGCCTGGGATCCAGAAGACACACTTCTTCTTTTTACTTTATGAAGAAGGGCTGGATGAAGAACTTAATTTTGTTACTTAAGTAAAAGTACAGATACAGACGGAAAAAGTTACTCAAGGAAAAGTAAAGGTATCGCATGAAAAAATCTGTTTAAGTAAAAGTATTAAAGTACCTGTTTAAAAATGTACTTTAAGAGTAAAAAGTAAAAGTATTTCACACAAGTGTTTTTAATTTGTTAAAGCGTTAAATGTAGTGATACTGAAAAATGAGAAATATAACCACACTAACCATGTTTTGAACTGTGAATATTCAATGCTTCCATCTGGGCGACGGTTCAGTGTTCCACGATTTAATAAGGTTAGGCTGAAGCATTCTTTTGTTTATCAGTCAATGCTTAAAATAAACAAGGGGCTTAATCCATAGCTATCAAAGTGCTAGAAAGTATTATCTATCTATCTATCTATCTATCTATCTATCTATCTATCTATCTATCTATATTTTGGTCACAGTAACAATATGAATCAATTTATTCTGATGGGCGTGATTGATGGGTGGATTAGCCAATCAGGGACACACATGGTCTGTCCGTATTGGAACAAAATAAAGGAAAAAAATCTCACAGGAGGCTGAAAGACATTCTGGATTTCTGCAGAATCAATGAGAGAAATGTGATGTTAGTTGTAAATCATCAGTGCCCAATGAGCTCCTTCGTTTCACACGTGTCACTGAAAAAAGCAGATCTGATTGGACGATCATGTTTGACCGGACTTGACATGCAACGGAGGAGTGGGGACCAGACCGATATCAGTCTTAATTTCCCAAGTAAATAAGTGATCGCTATTGCAATGCTTACCAGAAAAATCACAATTAGTAAGACATTTTCTAAAATCACTCTTCTGTACACACCGGCTGAACCCCCTGTATCGCTGGTCTTCTTCAGCTGGAGTTGTCCACTGTGGATCTCAAACGTGGAGTTGTACAAATGTCCCACTGCGTTGTCAAGAAAGAACCACTGCTTCTCAAAGATCACCTTCCTGTAAGAGCAGAATACATGGATTTGATTTAGAAACATAAAAATCCAAACAATTATGAGTCAGTCAACAAGTCTAAAGAACAAGAAAACAGGGCAAAAACGTTTCAATTGTAACTGATATGGAAAAGCCTTAACATGCATGGTTTTAGTTATTTAAATGTGTTTTTACTGGGAAAATTGGGACATGCAGTAGTCCATAATATTGTGTGACATTTGGGGATGTTTAACTGTAACATAAACTGAAACTACACAGATTATCTCAACTTTTACACTTATTTGTATTGGAAAAACAAGGTATCTACAACAGCTAAACGTAAAATAAAGCCAAATCAGACTGTTAAAAGATATTTTTGTGGACGTGAGACTCACTTTTTTGCTACGATTTGTGCAGCTTTGAAGATATCTCCTCTCTTCAGCACTACGTAGTCCCCTTCTTTCATTCTGTACTGAGAGTCATCGTCCCCGTTGTCCGCCATAATAAGGCAGCGTTTCAAAGTTAAAAATAAAAAAACAGGTTATCAAGAACTTAAATATATGTGTAACAAGCAAGGCACGACGAAAAAAAGGCACTGTTCAACCCTGAAATGTAAGCAAAACACAAGCTGCAGCTACTTCCACGTGTTAGCCATCACTTCCGTAGCAACACAGGAAGGCTAATCGATCACAGATAGAATCAGGACAAAGATCACAGATAGACTCAGGGCAGACAAGACTAATGGATCATCGCTCAATCGAACATAAACGCACCAATTTACATAAAAAACATCTGAATAATAATAAACTAATTGTGCTGAAGCGTTAAAGTCTTATGATAATATTGTAATACTTTTGAAATATATAAATATATTGTGTTTTTCAGTACAGTTAAAGTTCCTATATTATGCAAAATTTACTCTTTTGAGCTTTTAGTCATGTTATACTGTTGTTACCGCCTCAAAAACATACCTGGAATTGTGTTTTTTTTTTCATTGACAGATTAGTCTGTCTACATCGCCAAAGCTCAAAATGCTCTGTTCCACCTTGTGATGTCATGTAGTGGTAGCTTTCAAGTTAACAGCTACATTTTTGTTTTTGTTTAGTAGAGATTGTCAATTCCAGGGCTGAAATTATCCAAATGATTCTAGTGAAGGTGTGTGGAGTTTAAAAGCACAGTAGAGCACTTCCTGTATTACCACACGATGACATCACAAGGTGGAACAGAGTGTTTTCTGTTTGGGAGAAGAACTCTGTCTAAATATGCAGGGCCTGTGTGTTAAACATGTGTGAATGAAACAAAACACAACTCTAGGTATAGTGTTTAGCAAATAAAAATGCTAAAAAAAAATGGTTTGGGTAACTTTTTTTAACGCCACAGACAATTTACAATTTGGGGGAAAAATAAGGCAAAAATATATAAAACCATAATTAAAAACAAGAGTTATAAAAACACTTTAATGTTTGCACAGACTATTTTCCTGGTTTGTATCAAAGAAAGTCTTCACAATATGACAGAATGAAGTGAGAGAACATATTTACATTAGTCCTGTTTGTAAAAATAACATCAACAGTGGTATAAACTTAAAATAAAAGCAACAATTGAAGTTCAAGATTACACAAATGGAGGAGATCCTTTGGACTTTAATACTGGGGCAGATGTTTCTTAGGTTGAGGTTGGAAGTTCTATACCTGCTACAAACATCGTGTACTGTCAAAGCAAGACACTTCACCCACCTTGCCGTATACTTTAGTGTGACTGAGTGAAAGTTTATAAAAAAGAATGAATAACGGACGAGAATGTAAAGCGATTTTGTCTGTAAAAAACATTCTAAGTAGGGGTGGGACAAGATACAGTTTTCACAAGATGAGACATGAGATTGGATCCACAAGAACGAAACAAAAGAAGATTTTGACATCACTTATAATGAAGAAATTGTGTAGTTCAGTTCACAGTTTTGGCTTCACCATTTTTGATTTATTTTCATTGCAGCTCTGCTTTTTGGAACTAAAGCTTCTCAGCACCACTTAACTTTTCTGTTAGCCAATGTAAACGCAAGGGGAACTTTTATAACTCACACCTACACCTGTTTTTAATGTTTTATATGGACTCGTTTGCTTACGTTTTGCTTGTTTGTATTGTATTTTTAACAGGGAGGCCATGAAAAAGAGAGTCTAAGTGCTTTTAATGGGTTTCACCGTATAAATAAAGATAAAGATGAAGATAACTATCATAGACTGTTTATATAAATGGACATAGCTAACCTGCTAGCTGCTAAGTTCCAAACAGGAAGTGATCATGGGTTCACTTCCGGCTCCTTCGACTCTCTCCAATTCACTTTCTATTGAAAACTGCTGCTGTCAGACTCGTCATTTTGGTCTTAAATGTTCGTATTAACCCTCTACATGATCCTGGTGCTTTTATTTCACTATTGTGTCTGTAAATCAAGATATGAACATTAACAACAGACAAATCAGGCGCCTTCTTTCCACAAGGTTGCTCCCGCTAGCGTTAGCAACAGGTTTGATTGACAGCGTTGCTAAGTGCCTGTTCCCTGCTAAACCAGTGGTGTGGGAAGGGGCGTTACCTTCAACAGCCTCGCTCCGGATTGGCTCTTTGGCTCCAAACTGGCCCCTATAACTGCTCTAGCCTCGATTAGCTTCATTTGACTTGACCGAACGCTACGGGTGACATTGTGCTCACTTATTCCACTTCTTTACACAGTCTGTGATAAAGACAGAGAAAAAGATGAAGACATATGTACAGTCTTGTGGCAATTTTCGTCTCGCGAGATCTGGTCCCATCCCTAATTATAAGCCTAATGCGTTTCTATTGCTACACGTGTATATTGAGGCAGTCACATCAGCTTAAGACGGGAGTTTGGCCGACTCTCCTCATTCTTGACCTCCAGTGAGTTTATGGAACAGTTCTTCGTCTAGAGTTTCGTTTTGGTCCTTGGATCGTGTGGAGAGGAAAATATATCCTCCGATGAACTCGTGGACCACTTTGCAGTCGCAGCTCACGCAGCAGAACGCTATTGTCACGTTCTGGTCAAATTCTATGGTCACCTGTAAAAACACACACAGAAAAGAAGTAGCATGGTAAAGGGTCATGTTTTTATGTAGCACTTTCCCACCTTCAAGACACTTAGAGTGCTTTAAAGAACGAACCACTCACTGATTTGCTCACGCATTCATACGCCAGAGTACATGCAAGGTAGGTTAAGTGTCTTGCCCAATGAAAATTCATTTATGGAGCTGGAAACGCATCACCAACCTGTGGGTCAGTGGACAAACGCTCTACCAACTAAGCTATTGTTGTCCTAGCATGGGATATATTATGTACATTACAGCCAGAGTTGGTAGTAGCCAAAGTTTGAACAAATAAATTGTATCTGTGTTTGCTTTTAAAATCTGGAAATGTATAAACCCAGTTAAAAGTTTTCAATAACAAAAAAAAAAGGTATATAGCCTACAGTTTATTCCCGAAATAACCTGAGTAAATGCATTTGAGTGTAATAGCAGCAGTAGCAGAAGACTCATTATTTCCCATATTTATGTTTGTCCCTGTTGGCAATTCTTTCCTCTGCGTTTGATCCATCCATCATCCCAGAGTCGACCTGTCAGGAGCAGTGGGTGACCGCAGTGGACCCACCTCCAGATATTGAGTTAGGTTTTGTCAGGACTTAACTCAGCAAAACACAATTGAAAATAAGGCTAGCTGGTTTATAATATCAATCTGGAATGACACCCGGTGGAATTGTTTGGGAAGAGGAGAAACTGTGTCGGTGTAACTCAAGTCATTTTGGAAATAAACTGTAGGCTATATAGTATTTTTATTACACTTTTTTGGAAAACTTTAACTAGGTTTCTATGTTTCCAGGTGTTATTAGCAAACGTAGAATACAAAAACAAAACAATAGAGTGAGCCAGGATGCCAACAGGTGTGGAAGCATCCATTAAGAGCTGAATGAATATGTTAAGTACGTCTCAGGCACAGTGCACACTTAGTTTAGCTCAACAGACCTAGCCTACATACAGAAACTGTAAACAATAGCTATTTCCAGTTTCAGTGTAGTTAGCTCCTCCCTTCAGACAGATATAAGGCAGTGTCCAGCAGTAATCTGACTAAAACTGAAGAAGCGCTTTGGACGAGCAGCCAAACGTCTTCACTCCTACAACTTTTTGTCCAGCTGACAGATTTTACGTTTGGCTTTTACAACGCACAATACAATTTATGTGTACAAATTTTAGCTACTACCAACTCTGGCTGTAATGTAAATAAAAGAGGAGGAAGGTTCAGCTGTGTTTTAGCCAATGAGCTAAACATCAACAATATCGCTTTGGCTTCATTATACATTGCTTCCTTTTTAAAGAATTATTTATGAAATGTTTTTGTCAGAGAATTTACACTTTCTGCTCTGCACCAAAAGTTGAGCGGACTCGAGGGATCAGCACAAGCCAAACGAGATAATGAATTACTGTCAAACTCAAACCTTGGCTAATCATGACTAGCTAATTTTGCTTGGTTTCAGATGACATCACGACATTCTATAGGGAAGGTATATTTGATACAGATAGACAGAAGTTAAAATTTAAATAGTTAAACTGCAGATTTTCGTTGTAACACAGTGATTTTTAGGGTACAACATTTGTGCATTTACCTTTTGGACATTTCATGGCAAAGTAAATGGTAAACGGTCACATTATTATCCAGCGTTTTTTGACTTTCGAGGGATTCAAAGCACTTTACATCAAGGAACCGCTCACCCATTCACACACACACACAGGCGAGGTGGGTGAAGTGTCTTGCCCAAGGACACAACAACAATATTCATCTGTGAGAGCTGGAATCGCACCGCCAGTGGATCTGACCACTCAACCAATGATGTTTATGTCGCGTGCGGGATTCGAAACGCCACCTTTCGGGCCAGTGGAGCGCTTTACCTGCTAAACTACGTAATAAAACTCTCTTGCCCCCCCATCTGGCCGTAGACGTCATTACATTTTACAATCGGAAAACCACCAATGGAGTTTTTGCGTTTTGTGTTTTAAGTTGTGTGTGTCTGTTGTGTTTTAGTTTGATGCAGAAAGGCAGAACACCCATATAAAACCCACCCAGACGCAGAGAAAATACAAAAGCCACACATGAAGGGTCCACAGCGATAACAGTTATATCGATTTTCAGGGTGTATAAATTTATCTCAGATGCCCCGGTCTCCTCTCACCTGTCTAATTTCCCAGTTGACATTCCACTGCTTCATGTTGGCGAACCTCCATGTTGTGACAGGCAGCCCGGAGGACATGTCGATTCGAATCATCCGGTTGTACGAGATGCCAAGGATTTCGTCTTTCCTGCAGCCTTTAAATCTAAAACATGCACACACATTAATAATATTATAGTCCGACAATATACGCAGATGGTGAGCACATGTTGTAAAGGGTGAGCACGAGGTAAGAATGAAGAACCAGAAAAATCTATGGGTTGTTTTTGGAGTGAAGAATGTGCTGCTGAAGTCAATTTATTACTACTTTGAAAACCATTAGCTTCACTCTTTCACTCAGCCCTTCGTTTCATAACAGGTGATGAATTTCAAACCCATCACTGTTCACTCCATGAAAAAGCAGGTTGGCCATCGCTGTCTGTCAGAACAACCCTGTATAAAATGGATTTATGAGGGACTACGACGATGGACTGACTCAATATCTCACTTGTTTGTCGAACTTTGATAGAGAAACTTTGAATACAAATGATGTGTTTTGTTTGGTTTTGTTGGATTGTTCTGTACTTTAACTATCTGGAACATTGGGTTCTCCGTGTATAAATAAAAATAAATGAAAATTATGGGGGCTGTGGACCTAGTGTTTCTGTGATATTTTCCAAAGAAATATTCCTCCTAAAAATGTTGTACCTGACCATTTAAACGAGGTAATATGCACTTAGTTCTCTCTCTTTTTATATTTATTATTAATTATTTGTATTTATTTATTTATTTGCCTTGACAAAATATATCCAACTATATCCAGTGGTGGAAAAAGTAGTCAATTTTGTTACTTAAGTAAAAGTACAGATACCAGAGCAAAAAAAACAAAAAACAAAATGTATAATTCTCAAGTAAAAGTAAAAGTATCACATGAAAAAATCTACTTAGTATTAAAGTACCTGTTTAAAAATGTACTTAAAGCGTAAAAAGTAAAAGTATTTCATGCAGATTTTGAGTCTTATAAAGCTTGTAGAGAGTAATGTAGTGATTTTGATAAAGATTTGAGCTGAATTTTGTTCAATAGAAACAACTGAATTATTTTTTTTCCATCTGTTTTCATTTGTATATTTTTGTTTTGCTCAAATTATGAACGTGTTAAAAATAAATCAGAAGGTCTCAGACAATAATAACAAACATATTTTTACTTTTCAGTCCAGTTAAAAAATGTAGTGGAGTAGAAAGTACAGACACAGCTCTTAAATGTAGCGAAGTAAAAGCAAAAAGTATCCACTTAAGTAATGTTTTAAGTAAAGTACAGATACCTAACATTTTTACTTTTTACTTTTAAGTACATTACTACTTTTACTTCATTACGTTCCACCACTGCCTATGAATAGAAACTTCCTTCAGAACACAATCAGCATATTAACAACAGATATTCACGTCGTATTTAAAAAACTATCTTGATATTTCAATATTGTTAGACTGAATTGTGTATTAAATGTCTTGAGAGCCATGTTCTAATGCTGTTTCCTCCTCAAAAACAGACCTGGAGTTGTGTTTTGTTTCATTCACACATGTTTGATTAACACTTTATTATTAGTCTGTTACATCTCCAAAGCTCAAAACGCTCTGTTCCACCTTGTGATGTCATCAAGTGGTAGTTTTCAAGTTAACAGCTACATTTTACATTTTGTTCAGAAGAGATTGACAATTCCAGGGCTGAAATCAAACAAATGATTCTAGTGAAGGTGTGTGGAGTTTAAAAACACAGTATCACCGCATGACATCACAAGGTGGAACAGAGAGTTTTCAGTTTGAGACAAAAACTCAGCCTAAACATTCAGGGTTTGTGTGTTAATGAAAAGATCCACAGCTGAAATGCATGTGGCTCGGAGCAGAGTTCAGACTTTTTGTTAAATTACAATCATTAAAACTCTTATAGATGTTCAGAAAATTAATATTTGTTTTTAGTAAGGCAAAATAAAATAGAATAAATACATGTTTTCCTATAGTTATTCCGATGGACGGTTGAAAATGGAGTTTAGCCATGAACAGATTAAAATCCCACCATATTCTATTGTTCATTGTTAATATGCAGAGTGCTGTCCTCTTAGAAACACAAAACAATATGCAAACAGCTCCTCATCTCAAAAGACCTATAAATACGATGCCAAGCCAGAATTACCTGACGATGTAGTAGTTGATGCCAAACTCTGGGAGCGACTGCCAGGCCTGAATGAAGCGCATCTTGGCGTCCATTAGCGACAGACGCGCGATGTTTTGATGAGCCTCCAATAGTCGAGTTGTCAGCTGAAAAATAAACAAAAATGCAAATTAAGTTGAACAAACTTCCAAAAGGATACGAATACCAAATGCTGTAGTCGCTGCTGGCATTTGTTTCATTCGTTAAAGGTGTTTTTATGTTACGCAAAACTGACTCTTGTGAGGTTTAAGTCGTGTTATAATGTTGTTTCCTCGTCAAAAACCGACCTGGAGTTGTTCCACCTTTTGATGTCATTAAGCGATCAAGATAACAGCTACCTTTTACCGTTTGTTCAGGCTAGATTGACAATTCCAAGTCTGCAATACTCCAAATGATTGTTGTTTTTTTAACTATACACCTTCACGACACAGTGGAGCCACATGACATCACAAGGTGGAACAGAGTGTTTTCAGTTTGAGAGAAGAACTCAGTCTAAATCTGCAGGTTTGTGTGTTAAACATGTGTGAATGAAACAAAACACAACTCCAGGTCTGTTTGTGACAAGGAAACAACATTGTAATTACAGCATAGATCAGAAAAGTGCGTAAAAATGGGCTCTTTAAAGGTGCACTGTGTGACTTTTCTGGTGGAGGGTCTTCTACCTGCTTGTCTCCATAGAGCTGTTACAGTTTTGTGTGGTGTTTTGCACAGTATGGCATTAAAATGTGTCTGCTATGCATTTTTTTTCAATTCCAGTTGTTTGTTTTGCCTAAGAAATACCTACCTAATTGCCGCTCCATAGATCTTATCTGTAATTTGGCATAGTGGGAATACCTGAAACACTCTACCAACTGAGCTACTGTCGTCCACTGTCACTTGGATCCATTTGAGGACATTGGAACGTTCCAGATCAAGCAATAACATCTCCATGGAGACAAGCAGATGACAGAACCTCAACCAGAAAAGTTAGACAGTGCAGCTTTAATAGAAAAATACATTCTTGAAACAGTGTCCAGATGAACTGAAGTGTTATTGTCTGTGTTATTTATGTAATCGTTATGCACTTGTTTAAACGGCTTTGGACTGGTCAGACCTGAAGCACCCACTTTTTGTGCCCGGTGTGCTATGTTTTTAAAATATGTAATATGTTTTAACTTTTGTAATGTCAATGTTGAGTGTGAGCTGATGAATCTATGCTACGGTGTGGTTTTTATATTGTTGAATGTGTTTAGATATAATCTGGTGCAGTACATCTCTGTTTTATGAGCATAATGTCTATGTACATTGTCCCTTCAAATAAAGACTAACTAAAATTTAAAAAAAAAGTTATATTTAAAGGTCCTATATTATGCAAAATTGACTCTTGTGTGCTGTAAGTCGTGTTATAATGTTGTTACCTCCTCACAAACAGACCTGGAGTTGTGTTTTGTTTCATTCACACATGTTTGAGTAACACTTTATTTTTAAAAGTTATATTTAAAAGGTATAGGGCCTTATTTCTTACAGAACAGATGTGTCGTTTCAATGTATAAAAGCTACAGGATTCACATAATCGCTTGTAGGACGCACCTGTTTAGTTTTGTGCTTCTTGGCGTAACGTGGAGAAACAAAGCATTCTGCATTCATGTCCATGGCCTCAACATCGGGAGCTTCTTGACCAGGAGGTGGCGCTAGACTCTTCATTTGTAAAAACGACTGAATATTCTTCACTTCATGCTTGTACGAGCTGTAGGCCATCGTCTTGCCTTTGGACGCTAGAATGCACGCGGCTTTCCACTTTGCATACTGGTTTTCCTGGATAAAAAAGCAAGATAATCATTACGTTTGGTTAATATCGTTTTATATTTTTATTACATTTTATATTCCAACAAATATATTCAGGGTTTTACACTCAGAAAGTAAAAATAGATGGATGCAAATTTTAGCTAGTTAGCAAAACATTGAGTTCACTTGGCCACTTGGATTGACTGGTTGGATTTTCAACACATTTTATCCATATAAGAGTCAGATTTTTAGCAGTTTTGATGGTATTTAAGGTCTAAAGCCTAAACAGTCTATGAGCTCTGTAAACCACTACTCATAAATATCAATAGAACTAATGCCATTACAAAATATATGTGAAAAAATGCAGCAATTTGAATTTTTGGCATCACTAAAGAGTCTAATAATACTGTAAATCTGCCAAATTTCAGAACATTAGACATTAAAAGGGCTAAAATCCTAAAAGGCAGTGGTGGACGGTAACAAAATAAATGTAAATGTTGTCTTTTTAATTATGTAACTGTATTTTTTATTTTGGCCAGGACTCCCTTGAAAAAGAGGTTTTTAATATCAATGGGACCTTCCTGGTTAAATAAAGGTTAAATAAAAAAATTTAAAAAAGTATAAAGTACTGAACTTAAGTAAAAAATGTAGGTACTTTACTTACGTAAGTTGAAAGTTTGTCTGAGTCTAATTGTGATAATGTTCATGTTTCTGATGAGGTCAACAGACAGTGGGCTTATTTCTTTATAAAGTTTATGAAAATATTTAAAAACAAAACAAAAGTTGATCTCATTCAGTGGTGGAATGTAACAAAGTAAAAGTTGTAAAGTGCTGTACTTAAGTAAAATGTTTTGGTATCTGTACTTTACTTAAGTACATTTTTACAGTGGATAGTTTTTACTTTTACTTCAGTACATTTGAGAGCAGTATCTGTACTTTCTACTCCACTACATTTTTGAACAGGACTGAAAAGTAAAAGTACAGTTTATTATTGTCTGAGACCTGCTGAAAAGGCTGAGTGAATTTGACCAAAACAAAAATATACAAATATAAACAACTAGGAAAAAAAATTACTATTCTGCTCTATTAGATCTCAAAATCTGTGCAAAATACTTTTATTTTTTACTCCTTAAGTACATTTTTAAACAGGTACTTTAATACATTTACTTAAGTAGATTTTTTCATGTTATACTTTTACTTGAGTGTTGTTTTTTTTGCTCCGGTATCTGTACTTTTACTTAAGTAATAAAATGGAGTGCTAAACGGCATCTTGCTTTATGGTCCCCCTTCAAAACGAAATACTGCAGCTGTTCTGAGGGGACTTTCCATTCATAAATTTCAGTTTTGCTGAAACTTTTGAAGCTCTAAGTACAAACTGAACTTGGTTTTCCTTAGGCAGGACTTACATTGTCACACCTGATGTAAACCTCGTTCATCCCATCAGCCACTGGGAGCAGGAGCTTTATACCAAACTTCTTATCTGTCACATTAACATCAGGCACAACCTCACAACCTGGAATAGGAAATATATGTTTAGTTATTAAAGACTTTTAACTATAGTTTTAATCTTTTTGATGTAATGATAAGAATTTAAAAAACCTCACCTCGTAAATGCAGCTGGTCGATGGGTTCTCCCTGCGCTGCGTCCTTGTTCTTATAATAGGAGATAGTGGTGTCTTTGAACACAAACCAGTAATCTTTGTACGGCTTAAGTGTCAGTCTTTTTGGTCTAAACATAAACATAAACATACATTTTTATATATATGTATTTCAAAAAATGTTTAAAAAGTGCAAATCAAACACCACAGAAGCGAATATCAATGTGCAGTGTATAACTTTTCAGCTGGAGGGGGGTTTTTGAGGTGTTTCTTTGGTATAAAAACACCTGTAATTTAATAAATGCAAGATGGATAAAAGGTTTAATGTCATATTGTGTAACATTCTCAGCAAACCAATAACAAACCGTGTGGCAGATCTGTAAAGTTACACGGTGCACCTTTAAAATCTTTGGAGTTCAGAATATTAATCTTAACTCACAATCACTTTTCAACATATTTGGAACTGAAAGCCACAATAATCAAAAAGCAGGTCATTTTGCTCATTTCAATCATACAACAGGCTTTGTACTTCCTGTCCAGTTTTATCTCTATGAGGTTGTTGCCAGATCACACTAAAAATGAATAAATATTTAAAAATCAGGCAGTACACAGGGAGCTGCGGGTGGGCTAGGGGTCAGGGGTCAGAGGTTAGGAGGTCAGGGTCAGGCAGTGGACAGGAAGCTGTGGGTGGACGTCACTGACAACATGTTAAACACGAAGCAAATAAAATTAATACTTCACCAAAGGAAAGAAACAAGAGAAAGAGACATGTTTGTGTCTCAATGCTAACGCTAATGCTAATTTTGAGGCACAATTAATATTAAAAAACAACACCACAAACTGCAGTAATCTACATTTAAAAATAATCAGATAATCTTTATTTTAGTTCATTTGAATTTTCATAGGTTGTTTATTTTATGTTTTACGATTTTAAAAAAGTGACTGTTAGCTTTGAGACACAGTGAGCTAGCTAGCACGCTACTGTGCATAGAGCCAACTGGAAAAATACTTAAACTACATTAACTTATAGCTAATACTTCTGGGTATATAACATGGAAGTATAATAACGTCTGGAAGGTGAATCCAAGATGGCGTCATATTGTTTTCAACGGCCTGCGCTCGTTGGCGAATGGGCCCAAAAAAAGATTTCCTGTTCTTCTAATTACTTCGCATTACTCTCTCAATACGAGCTTGCGCCTCCCAACTTGCAAAAAATGTTCATGTTGTGAAAATACAGAAGAAGCCCTACAAGACCCGACCTTTGTGAAAGCTGTGGATGCCCTGAGAGCCGAACACGGACGGTTTAAATTCTTTTAAAAAGTACATTGCGCTGGGCTGAATCTCCAGAGAGCTGCAGTACCTGGAGCGGCCACTAGTTGATCTCTCCCCAAAACGGACGGGGAGTGTCTAATCCAGTTCTGATTATAAATCCTGGGTACATAAATCTAAAGCTAATGTCCGGAATTCAATCATGGAAGTTTTCAGCGTAATTGTAGAAAATACATAAATAAAAAAATAATGAAATGATTATTCTGAATGATAGTGTTATTACTTGAACAGCCGGAGGGTATCAGCCAGCTCTGGTATGTCCGTAATGTCTTCCTGAAAGTGAGATAAACAACCGTGTGAGTAATTCTTTAGCTTTTAAACATATCATTACGTTAGACTTGCTCGCTAACCCTAACCTACGCTCAAAAAAAAAACAGCTGTCTTGCTGTATTCAAACGAGAATTCAAATAGCTTAAAAATGTGTTTACCAGGATCCGGTCGGCGTGGCCTCCCTCCAGCGTCACCTCCAGGTTGGACAGAGCCGCCTCCACTTCGTCGATCTCCGGTTCGTCTGAGTTGTCCTGTGGTTCGCTGGTCATAGTGAGCTTACAAATGTGATACTGGGAAAATAAGAAGGCAGAATGTATTAATATAAGCTGGTATTTAAAGGCACACTATGTAACTTTACTGGTAGAGGGGTTGTCAGCTACTTGTTGCCATAGAAATGTTGAAATGTCCCAAGAATTTTTCACAATTTAGTATTAAAGTTATCTATCTCCCAAGTGTTTTTATTGCCAAGAAATACCATGAAAAACCTGATTTTAATGTGAGCAGGGCTGCCTCTCCACAGATCTGACCTGTAATTTGACCTGGTGGTGTCAAAATGGGTTATCTTCATGGTTTCATAAGTTTAAAGCTACACTGCGGAACACTCCAGGCAAAGCTTTTCCATGACGACAAGCAGGTTACACTATTTTCTGCTCTATAATGTTGTTTACTCATCAAGAACAGACCTGGAGTTTAGTTTAATTCACACTTGTTTAACACACAAATCCTGCATATTTAGTCTGAGTTCTTCTCTCAAACTGAAAATACTCTGTTCCACCTTGTGATGTCATCATGTGGTAATTCAGGAAGTGCTCCACTGTGTTTTTAAACTCCACACACCTTGAATCACTAGGATCATTTGGATCATTTCAGACCTGGAATTGCCGATCTCTATTGCATTAAAAACTACTATTGTACTAGATGTAGATCAGGGGCGTCAAACTCATTTTCATCAAGGGCCAGATGTGACTGTGCGGCAGGATAAATGTCACTAAATGTAACCAAATGCCATGTAAAATAAATGTAACTACTTTTAAACTTTTAAACCGTGTAACTGTGTATTTCCTGATAAACTGGCATTTTTAAAAGTGTATATCTGGTCAGAACCTTCAGCTCTGCTTCAAAAAACAGCCTTTTAATTACTGGACGATTTGTTGTTTTTCTTGCAGACAAACTTTTTCATACTTAGCTCCATGTTTGGTGTCAAAATGTCGACATAGATTGTACCGACCGCGCCTCATAACACAAAAAACATACAGATTTTCTCCTTAAAACACAAACTTATATTCACCTTTAGCACCTTTCTTGAAACTGCCTTCCACACCGACAATTTTCCTCTTCCTGAACAATTTGGCATGATTATTTGCAAATATTTCTCAGTGTCACTTGTTGGGGAAATCTCATTAGTTTATGGTCAGTGCAAACTTTAAAGCAGCACAGACTTATTTTAAAATGACGGTCAAGCCTTAATTTACCTTCTCGGGGGCCACGTAAAATGATGTGGCGGGCCGCATTTGGCACCCGGGCCTTGAGTTTGACACATGTGATCTAGATAGTTAGGTTTAATGCCCTACTGTGGAACATTCTACACAAAGCAATACCATCTTCGTGGAGACAAGTTCCATAATCCAGCTTTAAACGATATTAAAAAGCAGTAGTTTTATGTCATTAATTACTCAAAAACACAACTGTATTTTAAATAAACCCGTGTACAAATCTATCATCTGCCAATGTCTACCACTTCATGACATCACAAGGTGGAACAGAACATTTTGAGCTGTGGAGATGTAGACAGACTAATAAATCAGGATTACTCAAACGTATGCAAATGAAACAAAACACAAATCCAGGCACGTTTTTGATGAAGTAACAACATCATAACGTTGCTTAAAGCTCATAAAAATCCATTTTGTGTAATAACGGGACCTTTAACCTACCCACAATTTCACAATAAATACGTTACTATCAAATTAGCAGTAAGATTTTGTTATTCGCACCTTGACAACTTTATCTATTTCGTATGACACTATTGCTAATCCGTGTTTTAAAATGATACGTTTGTGTGTGAGTCATAGAGATGGTACAGTAAGTTCTTGGTACAGCACAAACTCTCCCTGTGAATCAGTTTATTATCAGCTCTGAATCACATCAAACTTCTTGTGAAATACATTTACTGTACTGTTACTGTAAGAACGAAATAAAACGAGAAGAAAACCCTCGTCTCCACCCGCCCAGATCCGCCCACCACCTGATCCGCCGCACCCGGACCAGTGACCAGAGGGTTCTTGGCTGTAGTGACCTCAGCTGATCTTAAGTTAGTAGTTTATTTTAGTATTAATGAGTTATGCAATTTATACACATACACATTTATAAACTTTTGGTAAAATAAATATATGATTGTTTATTTTTAAGACTCCACGCTCCTGTTTTTGTTCTACGCTCAGTTCTACATCTTTTAGTTGCCGTACTATGTCATTTTACTTAATTTTTTTTAAAATTTCGAGCACATTAATGAACACATAAACACATATATCCACTACACTTAATGCATATTTCACATATTTTTTTTCTTAAGCTCAAAAAGGAGAGGAAAGAACAAAACGTATTAAATCCCACCGTTATCTTCTATTAGAACATAAATTAAACCTAAAAATGTACCATAAATTTAACCTTCCTAAACCAAGGGGCGCGTAACAAAGTACTTGATACGTTTTGACGTTTTAAATAGAAAACTGCACTGTGTAACTTTTCGGGTGGAGGGTCTACCAGTTGCTCGTCTCCATGGAGATGTCATTCAGCTTATCGATCTCTATGGAGACTTCGCAGGGGGCTAAGGTCAATATCAGATCTGTGGAGAGGAGACGCATCTTATTTGTTTTTCTGGGTAATTTTGAGCAATAAGAACTACTACTAATTGATCAGATTAATACCGTACTGTGGAACATTCTACACAAAGCAATAACATCTCCATGGAGACAAGCAACCAGCAGACGCCCTACCACAAAAGTTCCATAATACACCTTTAAACAATGACTGAAACATATCTGCGGTGTATTTTTTTAGTTTATTTATTACTGAAAAATCGACTTATGTGTAAAATAAACCAGTGCGCAAACGTATCATCTCCTCTTTTTACAAGTTTTGACGACTTTCTAACTCATCTTTAAAGGTATATATTTTGTTGCGTATAATAACACGACAATCTGGATATTATCTCGAAAGCAACCTATCATTTCTATTACCGCCAATCACATAATTTGTATTTATATACGTTCTGTTTTCTTCTCCACTTCCTTAACTCCCAGCCTCTTTTCCTGCTCCGGCAAGTCCACGCACACAGTAAAATACCACTTCTTCTCAGTTAGATAACAACAGGAATTCGACATTTGGTCGCGTAATATGAATAATTTGTGACGTTTTAAGTCTGTTTCTTGGTTTAAATGGCACATATTACTCTATTTTCTGATCTATGTTATAATTTCCTCGTCACAAACAGACCTGGGGTTGTGTTTTGTTTCATTCACACATGTTTAACGCACAAACCTGAATATTTAGGCTATTATTTCTTCTCTCACAAGGTGGAACAGACTCAGAAAACAGTCTGTTCCACCTTGTGATGTCATCAAGTGGTGATACAGGAAGTGCTCCACTGTGTTTTTAAACTCCACACACCTTCACTAGAATCATTTGGATGATTTCAGCCCTGGAATTGCCAACCTCTACTGAACTAAAGTTAAAAAAAGTAGCTGTTGACTTCAAAACTACCACTTCATGACATCACGAGGTGGAACAGAGCGTTTTGAGCTTTGGAGATGTTACAGACTAATAATAAAAAGTTACTCAAACATGCGAAAATGAGAGAAAACACAACTCCAGGTCTGTTTTTTGAGGAGGTAACGACATTAAAACACGGCTTAAAGCTCACAAGAGTTCATTTTGCGTATGGTATCATAGTCGCTTTAATATTCCAGTGTTTGTTTCTCACCTGTAGAGACGCAAACATCAGCATTTCTTCTTCTGTACAGTCTATCTCTTCAAGCAGAATGGCCCAGCGAGCCTGTTCATAGAGCTGAGTAATCCTAACGGCGTCATACTGAAAAACAAGCAGATTATTATTATTATTATTATTAAAAAGTTAAAATCATGATTAAACGTTTGGGCGGTATTAACTCTGTGGCGCTTACTTTGGGATTAAGATCAAAGAAAACGTTGTACTTGAACCGAAGCAGCATCTTGTCATCCTCAAAAACATCTTGCTCCATCAGAGAACGGGAGGAGTCCAGCCAACTAGAAATTACAAACACGTTTTTGTATTGGGTTTATTTTGCTGTACCAGTGACCATTACAGACACTTTTAAAGGAGCACTGTGTAACTTTTCTGATGTAGGGTGTGCTGTATGTTTAATGTTCAGTATGGCCTTCAATCAGACCTATTGTCGCTCTTTCGTTATAATCTGACACTCGTTATAATTTACACGTTTTAAATCACAATATTCATCAAAAACGACTTAAAAAAAAAGAAACAAATCCGCTGAGTTCCGCATTAGAAAACTGTGGCGTCCAATGGGAGCTGACGTCGCCATAAACGTCCTCACAACAAAGAGCTGTGTAGCTGTCGGCGCCCCCTATGGACAGCTGCACATGACACTAGCGAGTGAACAGCAGATTTTTTTTTCCAATTGCACCAAAATGATGACGTAACGCTGTCAAATCCTACGAGTATCACTGCTTAAGAAAATAAAATTCAATAACAAGTAAGTCGGTCACAGTGGGCGTGTATCTGTGGCGGTGAAAATGATTACTAAAACATGCACAAACCACTCCAAAAACAACTTCAGAGGGTAAATAAGAACAACTATACATGGTTAAACGCTCTGAAAAGTCCATTTTGCAGAATAGGTCAGATTTAACCCTGTCTATCTTACGTTTATTCAATGACAAGTGTTTTTATAGCTGAAAAACACCTTAAAAAACATGCATTCTATTGTGTGAGTAACCGCTCCACAGATTAAACCTGCAAATTGCTCTGGTAGCAACAATGCCATAATGTGGAACACTCCAGGCAAAGCAATAACATGAGACGATTAAGTGGTGGGACCGACATCGGAAAAACATATTACACCATTCTCTGATGTCTGATATAATGTTTCCTCATCACAAACAGACCTGGAGTTGTGTTTTGTTTCATTCACACATGTTTAACGCACAAACAAACCTGTATATTTAGGCTGAGTTCTTCTCTCAGACAGAAAACACTCTGTTCCACCTTGTGATGTCATCATGTGGTGATACAGGAAGTGCTCCACTGTGTTTTTAAACTCCACACACCTTCACTAGAATCATTTAGATAATTTCAGCCTTGGGATTCCTGCCAATCTCTACTGAACTAAAGGTAAATGGTAGCTGTAAACTTGAAAACTACCTCTTCATGACATCACAAGGTGGAACGGAGCGTTTTGAGCTTTGGAGATGTAGAAAGTGTTACTCAAACATGTGTGAATGAAACAAAACACAACTCCAGGTCTGTTTTTGAGGAGGTAACAGCATTATAACACGACTTAAAGCTCACAAAAGTTCATTTTTTGTACTATAGGTTGACAGGTCATTATTACGTTAAAGTACATTACCCTGCGTTGATGTTGGCCTTGTCCACTAGAGACAGGGACTGGTATATTTTGGCGAGCTCAGCGGGAGGCAGGTTGGGTTGACTTTCGGCAAGAGGGTTTTCTCCAAACCAAAGACTGGTGGAAGAAAGTGGCATCCCGTTCTCTGGGTCGTATGTGGCTGTCATGGTTTTACTGTACATGGGACCTGATTGGAAAAAGAGTTAAGATCATTCGGAATCAATAATGCATCTTCTAACATGGCTTAAATCTCACAAGAGTCTATTTTGCGTAACGTAGGACCAGCGCTTCCATTTAAAAGTGCATTTCAGAATCGTACCTGACCCCCCAGCGCCTTTCGTGAGCACGTCTATGTCCCAAAGCTCCTCCAGCGCTGAGTTTTTGTCTTTCTTCTTCTTTTTCTTATCTTCAACGGGCCTCAGGAGGGACAGTTCCTCTGATCTTCTTATGTCTGAAGTGGGTCAAAAACGCAAAAAAACTGGTCGGTCATGTGTTTTATTATACAACTAATGGAGCGGCAGGATACAGGTAAACAAAACTATGATATTGAACAAAAATGTATAATACTGTTTTCATTTAAAGGAGCACTATGCAACTTTTATGAAAGCTTTATTTGTCCATAAAGGGAACAAACGCTTAGCAATACTATCAATCAAACCGGTTGATAACGCTAGAAGGAACAACCTCTGGGAAAGAAGGATTTGTCTGTTATTAATGTTCATATCTTGAGTTACAGACACAACAGCAAAATAAAAACCTCAGGATCACGTAGAGCGGGTTAATACGAACATTTAAGGCCAAAATGTTGAGTCTGACAGCAGCAGTTACAGAGAGAGGAGGGTAACAATTTGTCGATGGAGCTGGAAGTGCGCTCATGCTAGCAGGTTAGCTATGTCCATTTTTATATACAGCCTATGCCCAGCACAAGCGAATTACAAAAAAGTAGGTATGAACAAACTGTTTATAATCTAGGAAATAGTCTTTTTTACATTTTTTATTCTGTTTGATTGATTTTGAGAAAGATCAGTACAGACAAAAGCATTGGTTTAAGCGCTGATATTGTAAGGTATTAATTAAATAAAAAGGCAGGACTCACTTAGGATTTGGCAGATCTCGGCCACAGCTTTGAAAACCACATTGGAGAAGCTGACGGTCATTCGGACGGTTTTCATGTTTGGGAGCTGCAGTAACAGAGGCTTGTGCTGAGGAGTGTAGCGCAGGAAAGCGTCGGCCTACGGAACAAAACAGTGAAAATACAGTCGTTAAACAAGCAATTTAGATTAAGACAGGCTGTGTTTTGTTCATTACAGTTTGTGTTAAGACGACAATCCTCAGCCGTGTTTCGCTGCACTCAACAAAAATAAATTACAGTTATGAAACACTATTTTTGTACCATTGACAGAGCAGATACCAAGTGGATCGGATGAGTGCTGTCGCTGTGTCTTTGGGCAAAACACTTCACCTAAATTGCTTAATGTGAACACTGGATTGGCAGCCTCACTTTATGCAAACTACCCCACGGCAGCTGTGGCTAAGCACGGGACGATACTGACCAAAATAATAATGAAGATAAAATCACGATAATTATTAAAACTACTGCTAAATATTATGAATTTATAACTATAGTCTTAGTATTATCAATAAGTGATAATGATAAGTGATAAATGATTAGACAACTATTATAGTATTGTGTTGTAATCCACAAAAACATGTTAGCTAGCGCGCGGTGTCTCAAAGCTAACAGTCACTTTTATCAAAATTGTAAAACATAAATTAAAATAAACTAAAACTAAACTAAAATTCAAATTAATTCATATAAAGTCTACCCAATTATTTGTATATGTAAAATACAGTTTGTGGTGTAATTTATTATGCCTCAAAATTAGCATTAGCACTAGCATTGAGACATCCACCCGCAGCTCTGTCGACTGCCTGATCTTTAAATATTTATTAAATTTAGCTTGATTTAGCTTGGGAAAAACCTCACAGAGATAAAAACTGAACAGGAAGTAGTGACGCTAACAGTGAGGTTGTCTTTTTATAAACAGCTATAAACAATATTACATTTTTGTCCCATCCTCAACTGCACTTACGATAACAAAGGGTGGCGTGAATTAAAAAAAATACTTGAGTTTAACTCTAGGACAGATTTTCAAAGCTGTAGTGAACCCTGACACCTGAATGCCGTATTTGTCCAAGGTCCAGTGGGTCTTAAGGAGCCAGCATTTTCTTTGTTCCCACCACAGGGCATGATCAGACCAGTCCTGGGGAGCCCCTGTAAACAGATTTTATTAGTAAAGCCATTGCCTTTTATTACAGTTCCAAGGCAATTAAAACACAAAGTTACTGAGCTTTACGTGGCCTTAAGGCAGAGATCACATGCATCACTACCAACAGTTACTTCCTCTCTTCTGTTATGGTCAAGTCGTATTGAACTGTTTTTATGAGAGCGCGTGACATCATGGAGTGACGCCAATCTGAAATCCGTCCGTCGGTGACAAGCTATTAGTCATGTATTATGTCTCACTGGCTTAAGTAATGTAAGATAGTGGAAGGTAACGAAGTACAAGTAGTAAAGTACTGTACTGAAGTGGTACATTTTACAGTGGATACTTTTTACTTTTACTTACACTACATTTGAGAGCAGTATCTGTACTTTCTACTCCACTATATTTTTGAACTGGACTGAAAAATAAAGTACTTTTCAGATGATTTGAAGGGTTAGTTTTACCTCCTGACTAAAGTTTTCGAGTTTAAGCTTTTTGAGTTTTAAGCTTCGGCTTTGAGCAAACAAAAATAAATACACGAAATTCACAAGAAAAATTAAGAAATTGATTTGTATTTTTACTGCTGGCAAAAAGGGACACGCGTGGTCCCACCCGTTTCAGAAAAAAAATTAAGAAAAAACATTGTGGATTTCTGCAGAATCAATGAGCGGAGCACTAAACTCTTAAGGTTAATCTGAGGTGAGAGAAATGTGATTTTATTTGTAAATCACAGGTGACCACTGAGCTCCTTCGTTTCACATGTGTCACTGAAATAAATTAATCTGATTGGACGAGCACGTTTGACCGGGTTGAGACATGATGGAGGACGTGGGGGGCCAGACTAATATAAAAAGCACAGAGCGATATCAGTCTGGATTTGCCAGGTAATACTGAAGGTATTTTCATAAGAAACATCCATAAAGTAAACTGACTAATGTCGAATCTGATCATTTCTATTTGTGTCTAGACCTTATAACTCACTGTACTTCATAAAAATCAGCATTTTAACTATCTTTTTTTTAGCTCCCACCTTCCTTCCCTCACCTGTATTTAAAACATTATTGGTCTAATGTTATGTCATTTGAAACCCAATAATATCCCTTGAGTTCAAAGGCACTTCAAAAGGATCTGATCTTAGTTGAACTTTGGACCCGAGGGTGAGTAGAGTTGACGCATTGTAGTAAAACAAAGAGACCACGAGGAACACAGCGAAGGCAAACACAGGTGTGGCTCACGGGGGAGACTTCTTAAGGAGTTCATAGTAAAAAAAAAACAACCAAATGTGGAACTGTAGCAGTATTTGTATGTTTATAGGCTCGAACGTGATTCTTTTTATATTAAGTAAGCAATGTAAGCCAAAGTTGGTATATGCATTTATCAGTTGAAAAGTAAAAAAATCATCAAAACTGGGACTAAACAAGATCTAAACCAGGATTAACGTCTCAAAACCAAATCAAGAATACCATCAGGTCTATCAAACAAATCAGGTCTAGACAGGACTAAACAAGAACTAAACCAGGACTAAATGAAAACGAAAGTGTTCCTTATCAGTCCAATTGTTTTTGGTTCAAGGTTCAACATTAATGCAAACTTTGATTTGGTCCCGTTCTAGTCCTGGTTTAGTCCTGTTCTAGTTCTGCTTTAAGATGTGTTCACACTTGCACACACCCCACATAAAAATAGGGACTAAACGAGGACTGAACCAGGAACTGAACCAGGACTAACCCAGAGCTATTACAGGACTAGACAGGACTAAACTGGACTCAAACCACAGCCAAATTAGGAGTGCGAACGCAAGCTTAATTGTAGGTTCAGTCCTGTTTCATTCACTCCCAGCTTTGATTTACATGACCTACATCAAGACTAAACCAGAACTGTACAGACACAGATCAGTATATTTCAAATTTAATAAAGCAGAAGTAAAAACAAAATGATTCCTTACTTATCTTCTCCACCAGTTTGAGCATCAGACCACCAATATGCAGGTCTCCTTTGACTCGAAGCTTAAATTTCATTGACTCCATCTCTCCTTCTCTGAGGTCCACCTGAATGGACAGCTCCCATGACGTATCTCCAGACATTATGACCCTGTTTCAAAAAGAAGACAGAAGATACACTCAAAACCAGAAGAACACAAACTATAATGTACTTTCTTGTGTAGGGATGGAGGGTCAAGTTAAATCAGACCATGAGTCAGTGAATTATATCCTTGGGGAAATTCCACTTTTGCAAAAAAAACCATCTTGTCTTTATATTGGTTATATTGCTTATTAGTCATCTGTCACAACTAATTAATCATGACGTAGCCCATTATAAGATATGACTAAAGTTGGGACCACGAAATAGATGGGTGTGTGGAAGGAAATAGTTTTAACTCAATAAATAAGTTATGAAATCAATTTGGAAGTTCATTGGCTTTGTAAAAAATGCATATTGTGACCATAGACTGTATATATAAAACGATACATACTTCTTTATTAGAGATAGGCTGATATTTGGACTTTTTAGCTTAATGGCTCTCACCCTTGCATCTCCAGTACAAGCCGATATTTTGTTTTGGTTGATTTGCTGCCTAGAACATACGCACAAAGCTTTATTTTAACACTTCAATACAAAGAGACAACGGCACTAAATGCGATACACAGCTCTCTTCAAGGTTTGTGGTAAAAAAAAAGGGTCCGTGGGTCAATTTGTATTAAATTTAAGTTACAATATTTGAGGAAAATAATTTAAAAATGGTCCTATATATTGGCCCAAAGCTTATCGGGCATCGGTTGGTCTGGATTCTAAACAATATTACATACATATTGGTTGATCTCTGTTCTTTATAGTCTATGATTCTGGCATCCCCGATATCTGTTCATGTGGATACAAAGAAAACTACAATGGCATTTACTTAGATGGTAAATTTGTCAGATATTTATATTGCGTTTTTCCACTTTCAAGGCATTTAAAGTGCTTTACATCAAGGAACCTCTCACCTATTCACACACACATTCATACACCGGTGTATATAGATGGACACTGGGGGCAAGGTGGGTTAAGTGTCTTGCCCAAGGACAAAATTGCAGTATTCATCTGTGAGAGCTGGACTCGCACCACTAACTTGTGTGTCAGTGGATCTCTACCAATGATACTTTTTTTTTATGTCGAGAGTGGGATTCAACCTGCAAACCTTCGGATCAGTGGACGCTCTACCAGCTGAGCTCTCTGTTTAGATAAGACAAAAATAAAGGAGGTTTCCATAGGGATGCTATTGCTTTGCCTGTATTGTTCCACTGTATGGCATTACCAAACGTATCATTATCCATAAAAACAGGCAGGTGACAAATTACAGGCCAGATCTGTGACAAGTTACAAGCGGAATCTGTGGAAAGGTGACCCCCTCACAGCACAAATGCACCTGGAATTGAATAAATCCAAGCTTACTGTGATACTGCAATAACATCTCCATGGAAACAAGCAGCTTGCCTATGTTTTGCCAGAAAAATTAGATTGTCCACCATTAACAAAGCTGGTACACATTTTCTCCAGGACAATACCTCACACAACAATTACAACACTATCATTAGCAATTGAAAAACACTTACGTTATTTTATATAGTATTCAATTGGTTATAGACTAGCTTGATTAGACGGGACAAATAAGAGAGGAGAGTAGGTGTACCGGTAATAATGTTGAGGAGACGGTAGAGAAGGGAGGTTTCAGGTCTGGAATGTGTGACGAGCTCAGACACGAATTTGGAGCAGCAAAGACCACGCAAAAAATCCTTCAAATCCCCTCGTCGCAAACGTCCTCGTGACTGTGAAAAAGTTTGCACGTAGACAAACTTTAAAACTTGTTACATTTATTCATGATGATGGTAGTCCGCAAAGAATGTATAATAGAGCTGCGGGGTGCACTCAAAAAGATGGTACAGTGGTTCAACTTAATACAGCTGCGGGCTACAGAAAGTATGAGTGTGCATAGTAAATCAGGTCAAATATTTAGCTTGGAGAATGCAGTATTTATATAAGATCAATGATACAATGGACATGAACTTTCACAAAAACAATATAATTATAATAATCTAGAGCACTGAGTATGAAATAATCAGGTTTTTGATCTGAGAGTAAGTAAACAAACATGCTTATCTCTACATTTGATTAATCTAAATGCATTTGTTTACTCAGAAATCAATTTTATCAAGCTTTATAAGGCACATTAACTACTAAAACTGCATTATAAACACAGCAATAACCTACTGGCAGCCTTTAAGATTGTTTTAGCTGCTTTTAAAGTAAGTTTGATGGATATCTAAAGAGAATTTAAGAAGTAAACATTAATTTGACTCATTGAATTACAAACATAGCCTTAAACAATGAATGGAGAAATACGTGGTAATAGATTAGCTTTATAATATGGGAGAATCTTGTCTTTTCTGTAAAATAAAAACGCTAAAATAGTCTTACCTCGCTAATAACGGCCACTCTTCAGATTCTTGTAATATCTACGGAAGAAGAAGTAGGTCAGGAGCAGAAGAGCGGCCCGGGACAGACACACACACACACCCAGCTCACAGGTCGTCTCCCTGGGCACGGCTCAGGTGGGAGTCGGCCGACCGGAAGTGGGAGGACCGTTACCGGAAGTGCGGGTTAGCGTGCCTGATTTGTTTCACACACTTGCATCTTCATATTATAACGACAATAAGCCTCAACTCCTTTTACAAACGTGTCCACCTGGTTTCAAGTCACAGTTATTTTAAAATTAGGTAAATTTCAACGTGGTAATTCTAATAATACCGAAATAATACAGTGAAGTGTACTAAATTGCATTATGCTAACATGCTAACTTGTGGACCGTTGCAGGAAGTGCGGATTTACGGTATTTGATTAGCTTGCCTTATTTGTTTTACACATTTATATTTTCATATTATAACGACAACAAACTTTAACTCATTTTACAAACGTGTCCACCTGCTTTCAACTCATTTTATTTTATAATTAGGCTGCATTTTCAACGTGGTAATTCAAATAATACCGAAATAATACAGTGAATTGTACTAAATTGGCATATGCTACCGTGCTAGCTTGTTGACCGTTGCCTGATTTGTTTTACACACTTATATTACAACGACAACAAGCCTCAACTCCTTTTACAAACGTGTCCACCTGGTTTCAAGTCATACTATTTAAAATGATGTTGCATTTTCAGCGTGTTAATTCTAATAATACCGAAATAGTAAAGTGAATTGTACTAAATTGGCATATGCTAACATGCTAGCTTGTTCACCGTTACAGAAAGTGCGGATTTAGAATATTTGGTTATCTTGCCTGATTTGTTTTACACACTTATATTTTCGCAAGCTTCAACTTTTACAAGCGTGTCCACCTGGTTTCAAGTTATGTTATTTAAAATTAGCTTGCATTTTCGACGTGGCAATTCAAATAATACCGAAATAATAAAGTGCGTTGTACTAAATTGGCATATGCTAATAACTGATTTGTTTTACACACGTATATCCTTATATTATAACAACAAGCCTCAAATCCTTTTACAAACGTGTCCACCTGGTTTCAACTCATATTATTTAAAATTATGTTGCATTTTCAGCGTGTTAATTCAAATAATACTTAAATACAAAAGTGAATCGTCCTAAATTGGCATATGCTAACATGCTAGCTTGTTGATAGAGCAACTGTTTATTATGCAAGTATCGCTAACTTCCAGAAATCAGGATCCTATTGGAGTAAATACTTTAGAAGATTATTAAAATATAGGTTAATAATTAATACTTTTATTTTTAGCCAACAGAAACAAGTTGAGTCTAACTTTTAATGTAAATGTTTTAATTTAATAACATATAAATGGCCATGTGGGTTCTTTGTATTATTTAAAAGGCCGTATTATTAGAACAATGTTTAATTATTTGTTTGTATTACAGAGACTGATGCCATTTTCCAAGATGACCTGTGTTGAAAGCCTGACCCCAGCTGGACTTTACTGGTATGAACACAACTACAATTAATTACAGGCTTATTTATCATTAAGTTGGCTGTATAGATTAACCAAAATTAAACTATTTCAACAATTGAGAAATTTGTTTTTTATTGTAACTTACAGACAAAAATATACAATAAAAATAATACTGTAAAACCCTATTCTTTGCATATAATTTTCACTGATTGTAAGCAGGTGTTATAGCCTGTTCTTACCACAAAGGGGCAGCATTGCTCTTTACTCTGAGTTAAAAAGTTCCTGCAGCACATGGTTGCAACCTGTTTTTGCACAGATCCAAGCCCCAGTCTCTGGATAGAGTTATGGATATTATTATGTTGTGTGAGTTCATTTCATAAAAACACTAAGTTGTCCCCTGGAACAAGCTGTAAAAATCTCACCTCATATTTAGCCAAGTTTTCATGCTACCACTTACTGCTGTTATTTTTTTGCCTAAAACCAAATAACTGACCACTTAGCGTTGACGATTAAATGTAGAAATATAGAAAGATTTATGATGTACTGCTGGATGAATGTATTATTTTTACTTTTCCCATCCAGAAAGAAGAAACAACATTTGAGTGCAGTGCAAGGCAGCCTAAGATGGTAAGTTTTCAGGATACGAAAGCTCGCCAAAATAAGAGCCTTAACCTTAAAAGACAGTTACTCTGACCGCTTGACCATTCTGACCACACCCTGCAGATTAAGTTAGACAAACATGCCTGACAGTCGTCTAAGCTCTCTGTTGCAGCCCAGCGCACTGCAAAAACTGAAGATCAACATGGGTTAAACTCACTTGAATTGAGCAATTTTGATTAGGTTACATTAATTTAGTTTGTTGGATGACTTTTTGGACGGTTTTAATATGTTTTCTAGTTTCAATCAAAAGCATCTGTCCTAGGAGTCAGACTTTTTTCACATTTAGGTAGTTGACCATTTAAAAGGTTCACTCTGTAACTTTTCCGATGTGGGATTAGATGCCTTCTCGTCTCCATGGAGATGCTATAGCTTCGCTGAGAATGTTCCACAGTATATAACATGAAACTTGGACACAACCAATCAAACATTTCTCATTCAATGTTTTTTTTTTTTGTTTATTTTTAGTAATTTCTACATTTTATACACAACAGGAGACATCAAATATATGAAGTAAGATATATGGAATTATGTAGTAAAGGAAAAAAAAGAGAAATAACTCAACTAAATACTGTTTTGACAAAGCAAAGGGTGAATATTTAGAGGATTTGAATATAAATTATTTTAAAAGTATGTAGTATTTTCTTTACTACATAATTCGATTTATCTTACTACTTTTTATATTTTAAATGTACAACATAGTAAAAATAAAATAAAATAAAAAACATTGAATGAGAGAGTGTGTCTAAACTTTTAACTGGTAGTGTGCATCTCCATGGAAACACGATGGTGATGCTACCACGCCATGTTACAGGTCAGATCTGTGGAGACGCTAAACCATTACAGCAAAAATGTATGTTTTTTTCTTTTTTTTTTCCTTTGAGCAATAAAAATACCTGAAAATAAACTACTGCAAGATGGGTAAGAAGTGAGTTTAAGGCCAATATTCTGGAACATTCAAGACAAGCGATCAATCAATGTCAATGTCAAAGTTAAAGATTCTACAGTATATTATGGAAAATTGACTCTTGTGAGGTTTAAATCATGTTGGAATGTTGTTGTCTTTTGAAAAACAGACCTGGAGTTGTGTTTTGTTTCATTCACATGTTTGAGTCACACTTTATTATTAGTCTGTTACATCTCCAAACCTCAAAATGCTCTGTTCCACCTTGTGATGTCATGAAGTGGTAGTTTTCAAGTGTGTTTTCTGTTTGCGGGAAGAACTCAGCCGAAATCTGCAGAGTTTGTGTGTTAAACATGTGTGAATGAAACAAAACACGACTCCAGGTCTGTTTTTGATGAGGAAACAACATTATAACAGATCAGAAAACAACATTTCTTACTCCCAGGACGGCCATTTTAACCCAGGCAGATCTTCTTTTTTGCAGTGCACTTGCAGCTGGCACTCGGGGTTGTCTTGGCTTCTTGTGCAATAGAGGAAATGTAAATTCCATGACAAAAACAAACAAATAAAGCCAGAACCTCATAAAGTGCCACTGCAGAGACGTGGAAAATAAGCTCATTCAGACCTGACAGACCTGGACCCGGCTCAGAGTCGGGCTCATGTCACTGTGACACCTGCAGCTCCCACGGCAACAAGGCAAAAGCACAGGGGGGTGAAGACGCCAAACACGTGCTCGGAGAGGGGACAGGGTTTCCCACAGGGGTTTACCGAGGCGTTTAGGGCTGGAGACCTTTAGGCATTAAGTCGATTAATCGGTTAAGTAATCGGTTAATCGGTTGGAGACTTAGTTGAACAAAACTTGTATTAGTCGATAATGTTTTTGTTTAGATTATAAGGATTTGTACAGTGTGAGCGAGCTGTGATGATTTGGGAGTTCATTTGTCTTTTACATGTGAATACACTTCTTTTTCTTCCTCTTTTTCTTTTTTCTTCTTCCTCTTCTTTCCTCCTTTCTCCTTCCTCTTCTTCTTTCTCTTCTTCCTCTTCTACCCCTTCGTTCTATTCTTTTCTTCATCTTTCTCATTCTTAATCTTCTTCTTCCTCTTTCCTCCTTTCTCTTTCCTCCTCTTTCTCTTCTTCTCCCTCCTCCTCTTCTTCTTCATCTTCCTCCTCCACCTTTTTCCTATTCTTCCTCTTCTTCCTTCTTCCTCTTTTTCTTCTTCCTCTTTCCTCCTTTCCCCTTCCTCTTCTTTCTCTTATTCATCCTCCTTTTCTCTCCTTTTTCTTCATCTTCCTTATTCTTCCTCTTCTTCATCTTCCCCCTCCTCCTCCTTTTTCCTATTCTTCCTCTTCTTCCTTCTTCCTCCTCTTTTTCGTCTTCCTTATTCCTCCTTTCCCCTTCCTCTTCTTTCTCTTCTTCCTCCAATTCTTCTCCTTTTTCTTCGTCTTCCTCATTCTTCTTCCTCTTCTTCATCTTCCTCCTCCTTCTTTGTCTTCTCCTTCCTCTTTCCTCCTTTCTCCTTCCTCTTCTTAATCCTCCTCCTCTTCCTCTTCTTTTTTTTTCTTCTTAGTGAATGAGTTATCTGAAAATTAGTTTTTTTAAAATATATTTATATGTAAAACGGAGGATTAAACAAATGATTTAAAGTTGAATCTGTCTTTACGTAAGTAGATTATTTCTTTGTACTTTTTTTCTGCATTAATAGTTGTATTTTGCATGATCGCCCCCTGCAGGTGGAGTCGTGTGAGTGCAGTTTAGGTCAGATACATGGCCAGATCAAAATAGTTCTGATCTTTTTTTTTGTTTTTAATATTTTGCCTCTTTTTTTTCCTAGAATAATCGATCAGCAGGACGTGTCTTAAGTTGACCCAGACTTTCTTTGACTAAGTAGGTTAAATTCATCCGTGGATCCTTTAAGTGTAAAATCAGGCGCTTCTTTAGGACGAGAGAATATCATTAAATTACAAAATCAGCCTCTTACTGTCGTAGCACAAAATATATGTCACACGGGGCTTGAATAAAATAAAATATCTGAGGAACTGATTACATAAACAAACAAGTCCTTTATCATAACAAATGCAACGCCAAGAAGACGTCGAGAGTTTCTTTAGTTGGCCGCAGCTCTAGAGACTTCGATATAGCATGAAAGATGCCTGTTTATTTAATACAATTTATGGAGTTTAAATGTTCTGTCTTACCTCTAATCACCAAAAAAAGATTATTCAAAACGCAATATAGCTACTTTTATCTGTTTGTGACAATAGAAGCCGAAAGTATCATTTTTTTCATATTTTTTTTCCTTTTGTTCATCTTGTTTTTAGATTTTATGAGAGCAAAAATTAGATTACGGAGGGCTAACGTACGCTCAAATATTTATGGAAACACGCACGTACTTTGACTTTAAAATAAGGCGACTCGAGTAAGAAGTACTTGAGTAAAAGTATTTGATAATAGTACTGAGCTGGTCGTTGCAGTGCTCATCCGCTAACTCCACAAGTCACAGGTTTGAATCTTTTTGCCGTGACTTTTTATTCAATACATGATCAGTGAAACAGTTATTTTCATTTTTTTATACTAGTGGGAAAGTTTGAGTTATATTTCTGTACTACAATGCTACGATGTGCGGTAGAGGGTTGAATCAACAACTTTTACAGCTCGTTAAATGTTTAAATTATTAATTGCAGCTCATGTTTATTGAAATCCTGCTTTGGGGCGATCGTATCAGTCACATAATACCATTAAATATTATCGTTTTCTTTAGCAGGTATGGTTATGGTGACGGGTATAATTGGCCGTCTCTCTTCCGTCAGTCTACCCCAGGGCAGTTGTGGCTTGGTGCATATATCGCTTACCATCACCACGTGCGGAGTGATGGAGTAATTAACACAGCTCTGCGCTTTGAGAGGCTTGTCAAATATGGTTAGCGCATTATTATCGTTATTAAAAGTTTGGAGGTAACGTCTGATTTATGATTTAGAGATAATGTAGTACAAGAGATAAAACATGATAAGCAGAAAAAAGAAACCACACCCATCGACTGTATGTATAAAGGGACGTCACTAACCCGCTCGACTCTGGCTCCAATTCACTTTCTATTGAAAAAGTGTGTCCCCCTCTCCCCGAGACTCGTTATTTTGGTCTTAAATGTTCGTTTTAATCCGCTCTACGTGATCCTGGGGTTTTTATTTCACTGTTGTGTCTGTAAATCAAGATATGAACATTAAAAACAGCAGACCAATCAGGCGCCTTCTTTCCCTGAGGTCCCTCCCACTACCGTTAGCAACCAGTTTGATTGACAGCGTTGCTAAGTGCTTGCTCCCTGCTAAATCCTGCTATGCTGACGTTTACTCTATTGGAAGAAGTACTTAATATTGTTATTTAAGTAAAAGTACAGAGCTATAAAGTAAAGTAAAAGTATCAAAATCTATTTAAGTCAGTAAAAATGTACTTAAAGAGTAAAAGTTTAATTATTTTGTGCAGATTTTGAGGTCTAATAAAGCTTGAAATGTAGTGATTTTGATCTTTCTCTCTACCGCCCTCTCTTTTCATCTTCACTCTCCCCTCTTTTTCAATCAATCACCCTCTCCTGTCTCTCTACTCTTTCTCTATGCACCCTCTCCCTCAGTCTTCTCTCTATTTTCCCTTTTTCTGCTTTCTCTCTCTCTCTCTCGCCTCCTTTCACTCTCCCCTCTTCCCCCCTCTCTCTCTTTCTCTTATCCCCATACTCTTTCACTTTGCTCTCTGCATCTTCTCACTATTTCTCCTATCTGCTCCTTCTGTCACTTTCTTTTCTTCCCCATCTCTCTCTTTCACTCTACATATCTCTCTTCTTTCTTTCTCTCTCTCTCGCTCCTTTCTCTCTCCTCTCTCCTTCTTTTGCTCTTCTTTCTACCCTCTCTCTTCTTTCTGGGCCGATTACATCCAGGAAATCGTCTCGCGAACGTACAGACGGTGGCTCGCTCTTTTCTACATCACTCGAGGGAAAAAAGTAAAACTAAAACACAACTCTGCCAATGCCAGTCTATCTTTCCCACAATCAGGGAATAATCTGGCTCCACAAAACGATTCTCTAACTGTCCATTGTATCTCCCAGTGTCTCTAATCTAAAGTCAAGGCGCAAGAAACACAAATTTTCACGTTACGTAATATTGTCAACATGATGCTTTTCCACTTATCGACCTACTCACAGTGGGAATAGAACGCGAAACTTTCTACTCCAATAACACGACTGTTCCTTTAATAAAATATGAATCAGGCGCAAGTGAAAGTATTGCTTCCATAAAAACATATATTTGCTTTACTACAGCACCTATGAGAACGATAAAATGCTGTCTAAAGAGTGATGAGGAGAGAAAAGAGGAGCGTTTTGGCCCTGCGGTTTACTCGAAAATAAATTACATCTACGGCCTGAAGCTGGCTTAAACCTGGTTGGGAATTGTAATAGGCCTTTTGCTGCAGAATTCCTGTATTTACGGAAACTGGAACCTCACGGTGACCTGGGAACACGCTTACCCAATTAGCGGCCTCGTCGACGGATCAAATGGAAGTGAAAACATTCGCTGCCTCGGTAGAGACTCATCACAATGCTCCATTCATGAGTTGTGAGTCTTTGCTTTGGGCTTGAGGCGGAGGGCGAGAAACGGAGAAAGAGTGGGATTCGACTTGTCACGATAACGCGTTTTGAAGTTTGATGTGTCGCTGAAGTAAACAGACGATAAACGATCATATTGAAACGAACCCAAGAGCAGATTTAAACCACGAAAACTGTTCTGAATCTACAATATAATAAAAAAAATATGAGCTGCAATAAATAAACAGCAGAATGAAACACTTTGGTAGTTTGTTTGCGTCTGTAATGAGTCTTACAAGTTATTAATTCAACATTTTACAGCTTAAATCTCATCGTAGAGCCACAAAATAACTAAATTTTCATCAGTAGGGCAAAGAAAATATACAGTACACCTCATAAATATATTTTTCCTGCTTTAATATAGTGAAGGATAAGTTGATATAGTGATTATTGTGACACTTCAACTGTGTTTTTATTTGGTTGAACTTTAAACAACGATGTGTCACTACAGAGAAATATTGTGATAAACCATAATATTGATTCTACTTTATGCCACTGATAGAAAGCAGGATAATCCCAGTAAAACCAATTTTTAAATATATTACGATTAAAAGATATGAGCTGTAACGAGTTGTAAATGGCAGAATGAACCTGTAACTGGCCATAAAATTTAGTTATTTTACCCTCTGTAAAGTACTGTACTTAAGTATACATTTTAGGTATCTGTACTTTACTTAAGTACATTTTACAGTGGATACTTTTAACTTTTAACTACATTTGAGAGCAGTATCTGTACTTTCTACTCCACTACATTTTGAACAGGACTGAAAAGTAAAAGTGTTTTTATTATAGTTTGAGACCTGCTGAAAAGACTGAGGTTTTATTTTAACATGTTCGACATTTAAACAAACAAAAATATATAAATAAAAACAGATTAAAAAAAGTTTCAGTTGTTTCTGTTGAACACAATTCAGCACAAATCTTTATTAGACCTCAAAATCAGCGTGAAATGCTTTTACCTTTTACTCTTTAAGTACTCTTTAAACCGGTACTTTATTACCTGAAAAATCTACTTAAGTAAAAGTATTTCTTTCCCATATTGAACAAAAAGTTGATATAGTAATTATCATGACAGACCCACTCTTCACGGCTTTACGTAGTTTTGCCAAGTTTATAATGAAACACTTATTACATGTGTTCAATTTCCAGTAAGTAAAGCACTTTATTTGTCATTAAACAGTTTTATAACAAAATCAGGTTGAAGGTTTTTCTGAACTTGACGACTTCTTCAATTGGTCAATCTGATTTTAAAAAGTGCTTTGCAATTCACCTGCTTAAACTTTGATTAAACATATTTATTTATCATTTATTTGATTACACGTGGTTTAATTGAGTAAAGATGTCATGGAAAAACATGTATTCTGCCTGTGAGTGGCCTCTCCACAGAACTGATCTGTAACATGGCCTGGTTGAATCATGTTCTTATCGCCATTTTTGACAAAGAAATGAAATGATTAATCGTTGAGACGAGCAGGTGGCGGACTCTTCACCAGAGAAGTCACATTGTGCACAATTAAGTGAAGTGCTTTTCAATTTGATTTTCATTTAATTTTCCTTCATTAGTAACAAATATTCTAGTGAAATCAAAGTATAGACAAAACAACTTGAATAATGATTGATATTCTGGATTTAAATCATTTAACTAATAGTAATATATTTGGGGGTTTTTTTTGCCAGGAAACAAACTGCAGTGCACATTCATTTTGATGTCTGGATTACATTTTTTGTTTCACCATTTTGTTTATTTGCTCCACAGCACTATTTTGCAATATATTTTTTTAGGGATGCATCAATCCGATACTGGTATCTGATATTGTCGCCGATTCTGAAACATTGGCTGGATCGGATATTGGCTTCCAGATATCAGTTCAGTTGATATTCTACGTTGGAATGTAAATAGATGTAATGAGATGTACGGCTCATAATTAACCCAGAAAGTTTTGTAGTGTTTGAATTTTTATTTATACAAAGCTTTTCTGTAGTTACTTTTGGGATAAATAACAGCTACATGACACATTTGGATCGGATTTGTCTCATTTTATTTTGTATAAACGAAAATAAATGCTGTTATGAGTCTCTGCACTGGTATCGGTTGATATCGGGAATCGGTAGATACTTAAACATATTGTATAGCATCGAAAAAGCTGGATCAGTTCGTCCCTAATATTTCTCGGTGTTCTGGGCTGTTCTTCCTGAGCATAGTTAAAGTGTATGTACAGATGTCCTTATGCATTTCCTAAAATATTCCGGATCTCATCGCAGATAAACAAACTAAACATTGATCGTCAGGGGTGAAGTATAGAGGCCGCTTTATATCGAAGTTATTTTTACAAGATTTTTTGGGGGAGAATGGCGTCTTTGGCTTCACTTGACGATGTTTACTCTGATAAAAATATGTTACGGCGAGGACGAAGCTGTGATGAACTCAAAAAGGTTAAACTTAAAACAACGTGGTGATTTGGATATGCCTTTCCGTGTTGCCGGGTATGATTTCCCCTCTTTCTGTTTACCTGTCTTTTACCTGGCAACATCTGATAGAAATTAAACTTTTCATAGTGTCAACTCAGATAAAGCGTAAATAAAATCTCATTCCCAAAACCAGAGTGACCCCTGGCTTTGGGAATAGGATTTTACAGCTTTCTACATTTTATTTAAAAACAAAAGACGTCAGATATATGGATTTGTGTAACCAAAAAACTAATGTAAACAACTCTACTAAATATAGTTTTTATGTTTTATGTTCAAATCCTCAAAGTAGCCACGCTTAGCTTTGTCAGAAAATATTTAGTAGTAATTTAACGTTTATTTTTTACTACATAATTCCATATGATCAATGTAAAGTGCTGTGTCTTGAAAGTGAAAAGCGGTGTATAAAAATGTGACTATTTATCACTAAAGAGGGGATTAGGGATTGGACAATAAACAATAATATCGTTTATCGTGATAAAAAGGGTCAACAATAATCATTCGTGGGAGATTCTATATAATCGTGATAATCGCCAACAAAGATAATCGTCATTTCACCAGAACGTGCAAAAAAAAAAAGCTACGTATCCACAGGGGATTTGACAGGGAGGGGTTTAGGGGCCCAGAATTGGACTCTCTTCCTATTAATTTGTATCAGAGGGGGGCCCATGTGAGATTTCTTGCTCCCGGGGCCCCCAAATTTCAGTTGACGGCCCTGTTCATCCAGAATATTCTCCGCTAAATCGTAGTTGTTTGACTAAAACAGTTCTGTAAAAATCAAACTCATTGATAAGATTAAAATGATAATTATTCATATCCGTAACATTTTAAACTGTCAACAGCTTTAATAATCATCGTGATATAATCGTTAATCACAATTATTTTAGCCGTGACAATCGTGACACAAAATTTCTATACGGTCCCACACAATATCTATATATATTTTTTAGCTTTCTACCATGTTACGACGTTGTTCTCTCATCAAAAACATGCCTGAAGAAGTTTTAGATGTCATCCCTGCAGGTTTGAGTAATCTAGGGATCTCTCTCAGGCCCTATTTGAACCCTCTTTATGGTTAGCAGTACGATTCTGTGCAAAGCTCCGCCCACAAGTCTACATCACCCACGCTCCCGCTCGACAATTCTCCATAAATATACAAAAACATGATCCAAAACTGTACACTACAACTTCACAAACCTGATGCGATGTGCAGGAGTTTTATTAGGGTGATGTACGCTGATTTGTGTTGTAATCGCTCTCTGCGCTAAGTCACTCCCCCTTCAGAGTGCTAAGGGAGGCGCGGCTCAGAGCGTGAAGAATGAAAGTGAGACGTTATTAGATGTTATGTTGTTTTTCGGTGAATATAGCATTTTCAAAACAATAAAAGGAAACATGGTGAGCAGTTAGCAGTTAATACCCTTAGAAGTAAAATACCTCCTCTTTAATACCCTTAGAAGTAAAATACCTCCTCTTTAATACCCCATAGAAGTAAATACCTCCTCTTTAATACCACATAGAAGTAAAGTAACTCCTCTTTAATACCCTTAGAAGTAAAATACCTCCTCTTTAATACCACATAGAAGTAAAATACCTCCTCTTTAATACCACATAGAAGTACATTAACTCCTCTTTAATACCCTTAGAAGTAAATACCTCCTCTTTAATACCACATAGAAGTACAATACTTCCTCTTTAATACCCCACAGAAGTAAAATACCTCCTCTTTAATACTCCATAGAAGTACAATACCTCCTCTTTAATACCCTATAGAACTAAAAACTCCTCTTTAATACCCCACAGAAGTAAAATACCTCCTCTTTAATACTCCATAGAAGTACAATACCTCCTCTTTAATACCCTATAGAACTAAAAACTCCTCTTTAATACCCCACAGAAGTAAAATACCTCCTCTTTAATACTCCATAGAAGTACAATACCTCCTCTTTAATACCCCATAGAAGTACAATACTTCCTCTTTAATACTCCATAGAAGTAAAATACCTCCTCTTTAAGGAAAAATATGTTGTAAGTTTGAGTCTTCCATAACTTATTTTAGGACAGTATGGCGGACACACATCTGTACTTTCACTTTGCGTTCTACATCACTTTTCTGTTCTTTTTTTGCAGAGTTCCCTCAAAAAACCTCTGAGACCGTACTCGGGTAGACACCTAGATTCATCCCACCTGCGTCTCAAGAAGTCTTATATAAAATGACCCCCGGAAAAAACATCATTGCAACCTTAAACCCAAACAGGTAAGAGGAAGTCTGTTGGATTTTCCTTTCCTCACCTCCTCAATTAAACCCCTCGCTCTGAAAAGACGCCATTTTTAAATCATGCAAATTTGAGCTACCTCTCTCTATATCAGCTGATGCCTTGTGTTGTTGTTGGCACCGGCTTAAAGACCTAAGGGAAAAAGACATACATAGAGTACGAAAGGTCGCTTAAACTGTAGCCGGATTACTTTAGCAACAGTTTCCACGGTTAAGGTCATGTGAATGGATTCATTGTGGGATGGAAAGTTAAAGCTGTCAGTACTCGGTTCATTTGCACCTAGTTTAGTGTTTGAAGTCTCCTGTTTATCCGCTGTCTAAAGGGAAACCCCACTTTGACACCAGGTAAGTATGAAAGTTCGCACACACACACACACAGAGGCACACACAGGTTGGGTTTCCGTGCTTCTCGGGGACGTTACATTGACTTAAGTTCATTTCCTGGAGCTCGAGCCATAGACTGTATATATAAACGGACATAGCTAACCCGCTAGCCGTCGCGTTCCAAAGAGGAAGTGAGCATGGGCGCGCTTCCGGCTACATCGATTCTAGCTTCAAATCACTTCCTATTGAAAAAACGTCTATTTGTCCGTAACTGCTGATGTCAGGCGTGTTTTAAAATGTTCGTATTAACCCGCTTTACGAGATCCTGGTGTTTTTATGTTGCTTTTTTTCCCCGTAAATCAAGATATGAATATTAATAACAGACCAAAGAGCTGCCGTCTTTCGCTAAGGTTGCTCCCGCTAGCGTTAGCAACAGGTTTCACTGACATTTTTGCTAAACCAGTGGTGCGGGCGGGAAGAGGCGTTACCTTCAACAGCCTCGCTCTGGATTGGCTCTTTGGTTGCTATGATACTCGCGGACAGAATTGCAAATATTGAACTTGGGTCCAAATTAACCGCTATAACTGCTAGCCTCGATTAGCTTCATTTGACTGTAGCCAAACGCTTCTTTTATACAGATTATCGTTACAACAAGGTGCACTATGTAGCTTTTCCCTCAGTGTAGCATGAAACGTTACGATTTGCGTTTTTTTCCTATTATGAGTGTCTTCACTAGTCAAAGTTATCTTGAAAAACATGCATTTTTACTGTGAGTGGGGTTCGCTTCTCCACAGATCTGACCTATAACTGCATGCTGGCGTCATTTATTTCCATGGAGATAGGTGTGTGGAACATTACAGCATTTTGAGAGATAAAAACCCATCTAATTGAATACAGTTATTGGCTCTGCACAACAGCATCCAGCAGCCTCACCGTTAGCGTCGCTACTTCTTGTCCATTTTTATCTCCATGGGTTTTTCCAAGTCACGCTAAAATGAATAAATATTTAATGATGAGGCAGTGGACAGTTAAATGTTAATGTTAAACACTACACAAATAAAATGAATACTTTAGAAAGAGACATGTTTGAGTCTCAATGCTAACGCTAATGCTAATTTTGAGGCATAATATCAAAACAACACCACAAACCGAAGTATTCTACATTTAAAAACAGCCAGGTAGTATTTATTTTAATGAATTTCAATTTTAATAGGTTATTTATTTTATATTTTACAGTTTTATGAAAAGTTAGCATAAGTTTTGAGACACAGCAAGCTAGCCAACGTGCTACTGCGCACAGAGCCACTTGTATTAACTAGTAATTGTTTAACTTTCCAGGCAAAACTATACATTCTGTAATAAGATAACCAGCTCTAAATAGAAATGTGACAGTGGCGCTTTAAACCATGTTGTTGATCTAATAATAAAGGATTTCCATTTTTGCTCCATGAACGAGACGGCTCCACGTTACTTCAGAGCGTATACAGATTGGAGTCCCCACACTGTGACAAGTACTCGCGCACACTCTTTAATATCCGTGCGGTGGGAGCAGGTAATGTAATGTGCAGCAGCTCCAGTGTACAGGGCTCCTGGGATATACTGGGGGTTTCCAGTGCAAATTGCTCAAATGCAAATAAAAAATCCCATGTGCTATAAAACGCATGTACAGGGCAGGAACAAGAGGACTATTGGCAGCGTTTAACATCGGAAACAACCTCTGGGGTTATAAAAAATACAGTATTCACCTTGAGACATGGCTATGAATAGAATTTAATGCATTTATTTAACTAAGCAAAATAAAGAAGTAAATTGTAAAGTACTAAACTCTGTCAGTTATAGTCTGTGTAATTCCTCAGTCGTCCAGGTCTGATCCAAAGCAAAAAGACGAAGTTTAAATCTGTGAACTGGACGAATCGTTGTAGGAGTGAAGACGTTTCGCTGTTCATCCAAGTCGCTACTGAAATACGGTTTATCTCTTGGGTTATTTTGTGTCGTTGGGCAACATACTTCAACTACTTTCTCGACGTAAGAATATGTCCATCTGAAAGTGCAGTTGGAGATTTGTAAACATCTTCGATAAATGGTCAGCGGTCACATTTTTACGTAGCGCTTTTCCAACTTCCACATTCATGCACCAGTGTACGCAGACACCGGGGTTAACCCTTTAGCGTCGGATGCTGTCGCCGCCGATAGACTCGCGGTTACGGACTTTCCGCGACCAATTGTGCTTCATGTAAATTCAAACGGCGTCTCAAAGCAGAGGCATGGGGCTCTTAGGAAAAATAAGGATGGATATGTAAAATAGAGAAAGCTGTGTGAAAAAAGGCAAAAGTACACGCTGATACTTCCTTTAACATGATTTTTATTTTTAAAGAATAAAAGTCTAGTTGAGCTATAATGTGCTCAGTCATTAAAGGACAGGTGAGTTTATTCTGTGGAGCATTCCAGACCATGCAAAAACATCTCCGTGGAGATGAGCCCACGGTGAATACGCCACTAAAAAAACATACAAAACATACAAAAACATACAAAATACACCTTTAAGTTTCAACTATCTACAAAATGGATATATGTTTTACCCTGTTTCTAATAATTGTGTTAGAATAGTGATATCACGATACTAACATTTCAAACTATATCTCGATACTAAGAAATAGACTCAATACCGAATCTGATACCTCGATGATAATTAAAAACTCTTTCTTTAGACCAGGGGTGTCCAAACTATGCCCCGGGGACCAAATGCGGCCCTCAGATCAATTTTTATTGGCCCAATTGATCATGAGCAGTACTTTTACAGCAGATTTGAGTAATCCTACCAATATAACTTAAATCACATCACATTGCATTGTCATACAGACCTAATGTTACTATTTCAAGCCTTATTTAAAGTTTGAAGTTAAATGCACCATCTGAATTATCCTCTGTATTGACCACTGGCTCCGTGTTGAATATTTTTCAAGATATGGCCCTCGGTGAAGAGTTTGGGCCCCCCTGGTTTAGACAATTGAATGTGATTTTCAACATGGTAGTACTTTCTTTTATATAATGGTCCATGGGCGTATGATAGTCTGTACGTCTTGTGATAGATACAGCTCAAGATCGTCAGGAAAGGAAGTCAGGAAAGGTTCATTTCTGTTCAGTTTATGTGAATTTTTTATATCAGTACTTGTTCAAATTCGAATTTCGATACTAGTTTTTGCATCGATTAGTATCTGATTTTTAATACTTTTGACAAATCCATGTTGGAATGAAATGGAACGTCTTCCTCTTTCTGTCACTCAGAGTTAGGCTGTGAGTTTAACAGTGAGCGTCTTCTCTTCTTTCTTTTGTGTTTGTTCTCTGGAAGCCGTCCCTGTCTCTTTGGTCAGACAAAAGTGCCGCGTTGAGCAAAACCTCCACTCCACTTTTATGGTCCATGTGGGCTGTCCTATTTGTACATGCTTAGAGCAAATTAGACCAGCAGCTGTGCATGGCTCTCCCTCCTTGTTGGCTTTTCTCGATAAAAATATGCTTCGGTAAACCTCACAGCTGGGATCTAGAAATATGCAGGGCTTTTTGGAATTCGTCGTTGCTCTAGGGCTGCAACTACCGATTATTTTAGAAGTCGACTAGTTTGCGATTACGTTTTCAATCGGTAGACTAGTCAAACGATTATTTCTATTGGACGGTGAGACTTTTAAAATACATTCTCAACCAAATAAAGGACGACTGAAGGCTTCTAGATGGAGAACATCCGCGAATGAAGTGTATTTTTGATGAAAATTATCCATCGGGACAGCAGTCTAAGCAGAGAGACTCAGAGTTCCCTCACCCCAGACACTTTTTCCGGCGCTCCTGGTCCGACTCTGCGTTCCCAGGCCAGCCGAGAAACGTAGTCCCTCTCGCATGTCCTGAGTCTTCTTCAGGGTCTTGATTAAAATTAGAAATGATTTAATATTTTTTGACGTTTCAATTTAAAAATGCCATTTTCTTTGTTATAAAAAGGTGTTTTCATATGTATTTTAGAGTCTGTGTTGTCAGAACGATTGTCAAAATACAACGAAATGTTTATTTTATCGTTTACTAGTTGGTAGGATTGTTGGTCTTTAGTTGTTTAGTCGATTAATCGTCTTAGTCAGCCAAAAAGTTGAATCTCTCCACTGATCATTTTATTCAGATTGTAAAGATGTATATGGAGCGGCAGAAACAGGAGAAGTGAGTGTTTCTTCTACTACTTCCTTTTTTCTTCTTCCTCCTCTTCTTTCTCTTCCTCTCCTCCTTCTTCTCCTTCTTTCTCTTCCTCTTTTTCTTCTTCCTCTTCTCCTTTTTCCTCTTTTTCTTCCTCTTCTTCCTCCCCTTCCTTCTCTTCCTCCTCTTCCTCCTCTTATTCTTCTGCCTCTTCATCTGCTTCTTCCTCTCCGTCTTCTTCCTCTTCCTCTCCTCCTTTTTCTTCCTCCTCTTCTTCGTCCTCCTCTTCCTCTTCTTAGTGAGTGACACAGTAGTTGAAGGTTTGGTATTTTTCTGTATTTATCTGTAAAAAACTCGAAGATTCACAAGTTTAATCTCTCTTTAAATGAATACACTGTTAGTGCTTTTTTCCTGAGTAAATAGTTGTTTTTACATGAACTCCCCCTGCAGGTGTAGGACTTGAGCGCAGTTTGGGTCAGATACAGATAAATAATCATTTTGAGAACTTTTACCACTCTCCCTTTTTAGTTTTTAGAATTTCTTCAGCCCTCAGTCAGTCAGGATTATCCAGTTAATCATTGTAGCTCCTGTTGTATTTTGACTTTGTGCTTCTTTACTCCATCAAAGAGCGATGGGAGGATGAGTTTGCAGTAGATTTGAGGTGGAGAAGGGGCCACCTGGGCAGATGTTTTCCATAAACTCCAGAATTGAACATAAGACGGAGGATGCACCTGCTCTGACCTCTACATCTGGCACTGAGACCACGGATCACAGTCCATTCTTCACTGTTTTTTTTTTTTTTTTGTAGCTGGAATATTTTCTACATTTAGTTGTAGTTGCGTATTCATGTTTGTCTGGTTATAAATGCCAAGATTATTTGAGTGACAGTTAATTGTGATTATGTAGGTCACGACATATTTGTGAGAGAGAATGAAAGACAAATTTAAAGATACATTAAAGGCTAAACGTTTGACTGCTTTGCTGGGGTGGAAAATCATTGCAGCCGCTTGTTTCCTCCATCTTGTCCTTTCAGTTATTGCCCAACGCTCAGGATCAGGTGAGAGTAGATTCGTATATTAAAAGAGTAACTGTTGTGCTATTCAAAATGTTGGATTTCATAACTCTGGTCAAATCGCTGCTAAAGGAATCATAATAATATATCACTTTTTACCAGTTGTTTAGTGCTTTGAATGGTTAATTACCATGGCAACATCCAAGTTTTGTAATCTGACCGAAACCATTGGATAAACATAAAGTTGTCAAATGTTAAACTAAACAACAGAGGTGGAGAGACTTAACAAAATGGACTCAGACTTGAAACTCAACTTGGACTTGGAGTCACTATTTGAAGGACTTGACTTGACAAAATGGACTCAGATTTGAGACTCGACTTCGCTTTGAGTCACTATTTTGAGGACTTGAGACTTGACTTAACAAAATGGACTCAGACTTGGGACTCGAATTGGACTTGAGTCACTATTTTGTAGATAAAATGGATTCAGACTTGAGACTCAGACTTGAGACTCAGACTTGAGACTCAGACTTGAGACTCAGACTTGAGACTCAGACTTGAGACTCAGACTTGAGACTCAGACTTGGACTTCAGTCACTATTTTGAGGACTTGAGACTTGACTTAACAAAATGGACTCAGACTTGGGACTCGAGTTGGACTTGAGTCACTGACTTGGGACTTGAACTTGAGGCGTGTGACTTGAGATGACTTGATGATTCTCCTCAAAAATATATATATAATAAATACATTTGATAAAAAAAACACACTTTTCTCCGCTTAATTTCAAAGAATGTAACTGAAACATGTCCCTCCGGTTTCTTTATTTGACATTTTTAAGAAGGACCATGGACAAAATCATATGAACTGCAAAAATACGGTTGTTCAGTTTAAAGTCTTGAAAAGAGCTTTGAGGGTTGAGGGCAGTGACTTGGACTCGACTTGGACTCGAGGCAAAATACTTGAGACTTGACACTTGCAAAAACAATGACTTGGTCCCACCTCTGCTAAACACTGTGCTCATTCTGATCAAAATACACAGATGTCTCCCTGTGAAAATGGGTTAGTTAATATTTGAACAGTGTCACGGGAATAAGAAGTAAACTCCAAACTGCAAAGTGGGGGTTTTTTTGGTTCTTTGCCGAATCATCTGTGATTACAGAGCAGCGCGCCAAAGCACACTCTGTGAAAGAGGCCGTTTCTACCAGACGATCCATCTGAGTGGTCCGGTCTCCTGAGGGCTCCGTGTGCCTCGGTCTGACCCAAGACGATGCCCCGGGACACCTGCACGGGCCTCACATCAACAGCCCAGACAAGGAGGGTGAACGTCAGAGCTAATGTCAATATCGCTGCATATGTGGTAGGGCAAGAGGATAGTTTTCTCCTCGTATCCATCAATCTGTTTTCTATTTGATTTACACTTTTCTCACTAAAAACAAAAGCTTTCAGTATGCATCTCCAAAACAGAAAAAGCTGGATCGGTGCATCCCTATTTTTTAATTTCGATATCTATACTTTGACTTTAAGTATCTGCCCTTACCCTTAAAATGGCACTTATTTATTTAAAACACAGTTAACTTATTACACAAGAGCTGCAACTGTGTTATGCAACTATTATTTATCGTCCAAATAACCACTGAACAGCTTCGTATGAGTAAAATTTCAAACTTTATGAGACTTTCTAGACCAAAATCAACTTGTAAATAGTCTTATGTCCATTTAAAGGCCCAATCACAATATTAGCTTAACCGATACCTGATCCAGCTAATTTTAAGTATCGGCGCATTCCTAATAAACAATACAGACTTTTAATCGTTGCCATTTGACATAAACAAATAGTTGCGTTTCTTCCTCTAAAGTCTGAACTCTTCTCCAAACCATCGTCTGTAGACCTCTGGATTAAAAATACTCAAGTAGATCACTGACTATTACAACAAACTGAATTTTGTTTACAATTTGACCAATTCCCCAGCCCTAATGAGTAGTATTTTTTAATATACCAGTATCGGTCCAGAGATATCCAGATATTAGCTAATTTGAAAGTATTAATACTGAGCAAGAAAACAAAAATTAATTGGACAGATTTTGACTGTTCCTGAATAGTTTTAGTCTGTATTCTGTCTACTGTGTATCAAAACTAGCATAATATTAATATTATCCACATGATAATATTAAACTATTATTTTGTTGCCATAAGAACAACATTTTATTGTTTATATTAAGTGTATTCAATCTGACCTATTCTGCAAAATCGACTTTTCAGAGCTTTTAACCGTGTTATAGTTATTTCCTTGTCATTTACTCTCTGAAGTTGTATTTGGAGTGATGTGCGCATGTTTGGGTAATATTTAATCGTTTATTTTCAAGACGCCATATTGCCACCAGCATACGCCCACTTCTCTGACTTTGTTCTTCAGTTTTAGTTTCTTAATCGGTTAAATGCGTAAGTTTCGGCAGCGTCGGATAGCCATTTTGGGCCAAATCTTTTAAAAAATCCACTACTCTCTAGTGCAGAGGTGTCAAACTCATTTTCACCGAGGGCCACATCAGCAAAATGGCCGCCATCAAGGGCCAGATGTAACTGTGCGGCAGGATAAATGTCACTAAATGTAACCGAATGTCATGTAAAATAAATTTAATTACTTTTTAACTTGTTAAATAACAGTTTCTGTGATAAACTGACATTTTTAAAAGTGTGTATCTGGTCGGGACACAGTTGCTCACAGACCTTCAGCTCTGCTTCAAATACGGCCTTTTACAGCCTTTTAATTATTGGACAATTTGTTATTTTTCTTGCAGACTAACTTTTGCATACTTAGCTCCGTGTCCATGCCAACAATTTTCCTCTTCATGAACATTTTGTGATGATTATTCGCAAATATTTCTCAGTTCCACTTGCTGGGAAAATCTCATTAGTTTATTGTCAGTGCAAACATTAAAGCAGCAGAGACTTATTTTAAAATGACAGTCATGCCTTTTAATTTAACTTCTTGTGGGCCACATAAAATGACGTGGCGGGCCGCATTTGGCCCCCGGGCCTTGAGTTTGACACATGTGCTCTAGTGTGACGTGCAGCTGTCCATAGGGGGCGCCAACATCTACACGGCTCTTTGTTGTGATTACCTTGACAGCAACATCGGTTCCCATTGGACACCACAGTTTTCTAACGTAGAAGTCATCAGATTTATTTGTTTTATTTAGTCATTTTAGATGAATATTGCGATTTAAAACGTGCAAATTATAACTTAATGATCCACAGGTGTCAGAGGTTATTACTATAGACCAGACACCAGCACAATAAGTCTGATTTAAGTTTAGTTTAGTCTTTATTCGAAGGGCCATTAAGCTTTCCCGCACTAGATTCCACGCCAGATCATAACTAAACAACTTTTGACTTCTGCAAATAACAGTAATACGCTACAACAGTAAGACAAATATAGATCATATTCGTATTAGCTGAAAACACACAAACAAAACTCCAGCCATCCCTCGCCTCTCCGTAGCTCTGACTGTGGAGACCGAACACCTGCTCAGGCCTCAGAGCAGCAGCAGCCCACACTGTCATTTCACTGTGGTAAACGCTGGACAAAAACGCGTCTTGTTGTAGAATTCTGTTTGTGGCGTTTCTTCCAACTCGGTGTGGAAAGAGAGTGACCGAACAAACAAACCTGCTTCGTTCACCTGCGCCTGTGGAACCGAGTGACCCACATCTGGACGGAAACCATTGCAAATATTTCCCTGCAGCCAGGTTTTTTGGAACAAGTGTTTAGCTGGGCCTCTCAGTGGGGAATTAACTAACTGTAAATGACTCTGCTGCCTCCTGTTTGTGTCATGTGTTCCAAAACAGACGTAAACAGTGGTTTTACCCATAGCGCATAGGGAAGGCAACAACTTATACGTAAAGAAAAGCTGTGGATGAAGCTAACTGGAGCTAACGCTGCTCTGTCGGAGGCGCTTTTACTCACGTTCGAGCTTTTTTTCCAACAACAATCAAGACCAGAAATGAACAAACCAACAACGGGATGAGCCGATGTGCGCTGTGAAACAAGTCCCTCTCAAATAACATCGCAGTCACAAGCTAGCAGTAGCGTTAGCCGACAGTTTTTCAGACACTTTTTTGTTCAGTATCAAACCTTAAATGGAACCATAACTGCGTTGTTGTTCCAAATTGATCACCTGAAAATGCGCTGTTTAAATGCATTTCATATTTCGTTTTGGGTTTTCCCGATGACTTACCAGACATTGTTCGCTGATGTACGCGTTGTCACCATGGTAACTGCTGAGCATTCCTCCGTAGACATACATTAAGTAACCCCTCCTGCAAAATGTCACCTAATATATTTGTGCATAAAAGGGCTGAGCAATTTTGGAAACAGTATCTAATTGCAAAGCTTTGAGACTGCGAAAAGTTTTGTGATTTATGTTTTGATAATAGGATTTTGTTCAAAGTTCACATTTTAAACGCAGCAAGAATAGTTGACATAAAGACTAAGAAATTAACGGACAAACTAATACAAAAATCACATTTCAGAACATGTTTGTACAGATTTAAGCTACAGGGTTATTAGCATGTCACGATAATTACTATATTAATGACTATATTTTCTTTGCACTACTGGGATTTTTTGGTTATTTTTTGTCAGTATGATGAGATTTAAGTCATAAAACGTTGAATTAGTAACTTCTATGACTCATTACAGATGCAAATGAACCACTAAAGTGTTTCAATCTGCTGTTTATTTATTGTAGCTCATATTTTTTTAATAATATTGTACATTTAGAATATTTTTTGTAGTTTAAATCTGCTCTCGTGGCATAAATTGGTCTCCGTATTATCGTTTATCGTCTATATTTACTGTTTTTTTTGCAGAATAACGCAGGAGATTTTCATGTTTGTGATGGAAATTATGATTCTTCAAAATGTGCAGCCTTTGTGATTTGCACTCGTGTTCAAATGCATCAACTTTAAATATTAATTCATTTGCGAATCCTTTTGCAAACAGTTTACTTTGTACAACAGAAGAACGATATTTCTACGTTGTCTCTGAGTCTGAAACTACAGCCTTGTTTATTACATCCGTCCGCAAATATTTGGCTTGACGACTGAAACGGAAGTCATTGGCGCAGAATCCTTAAAATTGGAAAAATTGCAACCTTGGGAACAGTTGGGAAAATGAATCATAAAGTGCTACTGCTGTTCTTCTCTGCCTGGATGTAATAACAGACTCACACATTTTAAGCACATTTGAAATTTTTCTTGGGCTTTTGAATTTATGTATGCAATTATAATACTCAGACTGGCTTGTGTCTATGGAGATAAATTTAATGCCATATTGTGAAACATTCCAGGCAAAGCAATAACAGGTGACGGAGCCTCCATTACGTAAGTCACATCATAAAGCACCAGTAACTTGAGTTGTTTTGAAATTTTGGAGGAATTTATTCAAGTTATTTACAAGAGAACGACCCAAAAAGCCGTTTCCCTTTCATGCATAATCCCATCAGATTGCCCGGAGTGGCCTCTCTAATGGCCCATTGAATGTCCACCTGCAGAACACAGAGCCCAAACTCACTGACACTATCAGAGCCAGGCTAAGCTAGCATCATGCTAACTTTTAAGCCGGCTTTGTTTGCTCACAGCTGAGGCTTAAAAGAAAGGCAGGGCCAGTACAGGAAAGGGCCAGCTTTGACAATTCTCACACAAAGAGAGCTCTGTTGGCTAACAGTGAGCAGCCTGTTTCTGGGAGGTTTGCACTGTTCCTGGGGCCCATTTCATGGAACAGTTAGCAGGGCCAAAGGCAGCCGTGGCCTGGAGTGATAGTGAAGGCGTTTGGGTCTGGCCCTTTGGCTCTGCTCTCTGTCCCTCTCAGACTCTACAAAGTCCAGAGCAGCTGTCCCTCATAAAGACATCACATGGTCTGCTGAGCTGCACTGCTCCCTCGCACCAGGTGCTGCTGTTTACTCCTTTAGATTTCTGTTTTATGAGCTGTACTTTATAATATGCAGATTATTCACAGTTTGACTGAACCTTGAATGACTGCAGATATCTAGAAAATGTTCCTGCAGAGTCTAGAGTAAGAATGCATGCGAGTGAAGAGGAGGATTATAATCCAGGGCTGTCCTCAGGACCACAGAGTGGGCCTTAGGACTGCGTCTCATTGAAGTCCTGGGGCTGAGTCTGTCCTGTAGTTTTCAGTTTGGTTTGGACAGAGCAGGCGGCCTGGCCTGAGGGGCCCTGGGTTTCCCACATCACTCAGAGACTCTGATAGGTGGTTACACTCGCCGTAATGACAGGGGCCCACATTTAGTATTAAAGTCTGTGTGCTGCCTCCGCTGCTGCTGCCTGACGTCAGCCTGGTAAATATGGGGATGAGAGCATGGCATGAGGAAGGCAGCTAGACCTGTGTAAGTACACGGCTTTGTGCTCCACAAACGGACTACGATTTGGGGTGTTGTTAAGGACACGGACTGTAACAGCGACTTTTATTTGTGTTTGAATATTTTTAGATATTTTTTTTCCAATTCCACTGAGCTGTTCTAACTGGAATAGTCTGTGATTTGGCTTGACATCAGAAAATGTTGACACTATTAACACATTTCTGTTGTTTATCAATTACCATTTTATTATTACTCGTCTACGTGATGATTGAGGACAGGTTTTAAAATGTCATGCGATCCAACCTAAAAGACCTCATTGTTTTTGTCAGTTACGACTCGGCCGTAGCGGCGAAGTTGCTAAAGCAGCTGAGAACATGAAAGTGTGCGAGCGTCTGCACCTGCACGGAGCCCATCGCACCATTGTGGCATTTAAAGCAAAGGCCTCAGTCAAACGCGTCCCTTGACCTTCTGCCTCTAACATAAACTAATTAGTCCGGCTCTGAAAGGCCCGTCATGGATCAGCCCTCACCCGTCTACATGAGTCCCGCTGCAGCCATTACGCCCTCACAGCCAGACCCTCATTATCTCATATGTTCAAAGGGGCTGAACAGGAGCAGAGGAGGAGGAGCGCACTGCAAAAAAGACGATCTATATGAGTTAGACTGACTTGAATGTTGTTTTTAATAGTTTTCTCGATTAGATTGACCAGTTAACAACATGGCGGCTCCGGGATTTTTAACTGGTTTGAATGTTAAAGCTCACAAGAGTCCATTTTGTGTGATATAGAACCTTTAAGTCCTGTTCTAATGCTGTTGCCTCCTCAAAAACAGACCTGGAGTTGAGTAACACTTTATTATTAGTCTGTCTACATCTCCAAAACTCAAAATTCTGTGTTCCACCTTGTGATGTCATGACGTTTGCAAGTTACCTTTAGTTCAGCAGAAATGGGCAATTCCAGAAGCTGAAATGATCCAAATGATTCTAGAAATGAAGGTGTGTGGAGTTTAAAAACACACTGGAGCACTTCCTGTATCACCACATGATGACATCACGAGGTGGAACAGAGTGTTTTCTGTTTGAGAGAAGAACTCTGCCTAAATATGCAGGGTTTGTGTGTGTTTGTGATGAAGAAACATTAGAACAGATCAGAAAATGGCATAAAATGGGCCCTTTAAACAAAATTCGTTACTACATTCTCAGCCTAATTACAGTTTGAGCAGATGTGATTAAACAAATTCATATTCAGTTGCACCAAATCAAAGTTACATGTTGAAAACACTGTTGTGTAATATGTGTTTTTAAATAGCTCTTATATCTTATTACAAATGAACTTGCCACACCACCAGTGGAGTTAAAAAACACATGGAGAACTCAATAGGAAAAACAAATCTTACTCCATGGACATTATAAACCAGGAGTAACCAAACTTTTTCTCCAGTGGGCCAATCTTAATATGTTCCGTGTTCATGGTTCAAGGGTCAAACCTGATAATACTTTGTAAAAATATTAATAGAGTAGGTTATTTTCAATTTTTGTGCTTTTTAGGAGGATTGGTTTGGTCTTCCTTCATCTCCTTTCTTTTTTTTTGTGCATAGATTAACTAAAATGTTTGCTCCCTACAAATTTTAGCGCTTGTTCATGGGCAGCCGGGTACTACTTTTAAACAATAACAATTAAAAAAAAACTCTTTAAAGGTCCTATATTATGCAAAACTGACTCTTGTGAGCGTTAAGTCATGTTATAATGCTGTTAACGCCTCAAAAACAGACCTGGAGTTGTTTTGTTTCATTCACACATGTCCACCTTGTGATGTCATGAAGTGGGAGTTTTCAAGCTACCTTTTACCTTTAGTTCAATAGAGATTGTCAACTCCAGGGCTGAAATTATCCTAATTATTGTAGTAAAGCTATAAGGAGTTTAAAAACACAGTAGAGCACTTCCTGTTTTACCACACGATGACATCACAAGGTGGAACAGAGTGTTTTCTCAGCTTAAATATGCAGGGATTGTGTGTTAAACGTGTGTGAATGAAACAAAACACAACTCCACGAATGTGCTGATGAGGAAACAACATTTTAACATATCAAAAATAGCGTAAAATTGACACTTTTATGCAGCCAAACTAAACCAGTGAAACTAACTCAAATCAAGACGAATATTCTGAACACAAGTCGACGCACGGACCTTCAGTTTTTACAGTGCGGGCGGCGACTCAGGCTGGGACTTCCTCGGTTCATTCCCTGGTTCATCTTCTCTCACATCGCTGTAAGAAAGGAAATGTCAAGCGTGAAGCGGCAGGAGTGGCCGGCGCAGCTCCGTCCAGTGACCGGCACACAGGGGGCCTTTGTCCAGGATCACTTAGCGCCAATTACCGCCCGTCAAAACTGTTTTTCTACAGCAGGGCGACGTGTTAATGGGCTCGATGTTGGGTGTGAGGAGCGACCTTGTCCACGCACACCAGCCAGAGTTCAGGGGTTAACAGGGCCCCTCTGATGTAGCGGATGAGATTTTGGCAACCTTTAGTTTGCCGTGGAGCGCGAGGACAAAGCAAATAGAATGTGATACAATTAAGCTTCGAGCAAAGAGTCGTGATTGTGTTGAGTGGAGATGGCTGTGTTGACCGGCACTTAGCGTTGTCAAAGTAGTAAAATACTGTACTTAAGTGGAATTTTTAGGTGTCTATACTTTACTTAAGTAGATTTTACAGTGGGAATTTTTTTACTTTTACTTCAGTATATTTGAGAGCAGTATCTGTACTTTTTACTCTACATTTTTGAACAAGACTGAAAAGTAAAAAGTACTTTTCATCTGATTTGAGGGGTTATTTTTGCCATGTTCGAGTTTAAGCTTTGGCTTTAATACATACACAAATACAATACAATACGTAAATACACAAAATTCATTAGAAAAAATAAGAAATTGATCAATATTGTTACTGTTGATCAAAATGTGGATCATTTTAAAATCAAAATCATGACATTTACATATTAACTAATGAACATGTGAAATACTTTTCATTTTTAAACGGGTACTTGCATATTTCCGGAGTATAAATCACACTGGAGTATAAGTCGCACCAGCCAAAAAAAATGCATAATAATAAAGAACAAAAAAAACATATCACATAAGTCGCACCCCCGGACAAACTATGAAAAAAAGTGCGACTTATACTCCAGAAAATATGGTAAATATTTGTACTCAAGTAAAAGTACAGGTGCAGAGGTAAAAGGTTACTCAGGTAAAAGAAAAGGTATCACATAAAAAACTTAAGTAACAAAATTGAGTACTGGAAAAAAATATCCAAAAAATCACAAAATCCAATCAAAAACTCGTCTGTATTTCTTTTTTTTGTTGAATTCTGTGTGTATTTTAAATGTGTTGTATAAAATAATATAATAAAATTGAAAATGAATTGAATAAAACCAATATAGAAACTTACCCATAGCACACAGGGAAGTTAACAGCTTATTCATTAAAAAATATATATGTATATATTGATGAAGCTAACCAGAGGCACTACTGTCTGAGGCTCTGCTACTCATGTTTGACTGTAGTCTTGGCTTCATCTGAACAACAAGCAGAAAGAACAGACTGACAAAATGAGGAGCTGATGTGTGCTGTTTAACAAGTCTCTCTCATATAACCTTACAGTCACAAGCTAGCTAGCGTTAGCCAACAGTTTTCCAGACACTTTTTGTTCAATATCAAAGCCTTAAATTGAACCATAACTGCGTCGTTTTGATACTGATCGATGATTAATTGAATATTGATCAGAGGTTCATGAAAATGTGTTTTTAAATCCATTTAGTTTGTTTTTTTCCCTCATTGTTTGCTTATGTGTGCATTGTGTCACCATGGTAACTGCTGAACATTCCTCCATAGACATGCATGCAGTAAAAAAAAAAGCTAACAGAAATTAACCTTTTTGAATAGCTTTAGAGTGATCTTGAGCTGTTTCAGAACAAATATAAGCCCACATGGAATAATTTAAGACTACATGGTAAAAGAAAGTAGTGTTAATTCATAAAAAAATAATAGTGTTTTTTGTTGTCATGGGATCGGAATCGGTATTAGATATTGAGTTTATTCCTTAGTATTAAAAATGTAGTATCTTGACAACATGACTAGCAGGAGATGAACCGAATTCTCGCAAAAAATGTGTGAGAATTTTAAGATTTTTGCCACTAGGGCTGAGCGATTTAGGAAAAATATCTAATTGCGATTTTTCTGATGAGTATTGTGATTGTGATTAGACTCATGATTTATGTTTTAAAAATAAGATTCTGTTTAAAGTTCACATTTTTAAGGCATGTAAATGTAGATCACATTTCAGAACATGTTTGTACAGAGATAAACTACAGAGTTAGCAGGTTTTATCCAGAATAAAAGTTTGGAGGAAATGATGGTATTAAAGATTTAAATTGTTTGTGATTTGCAAATTGCGATTTTGATTTGTTTGAGATTAATGTTCCAGCTCTAGTCTGACACGACAAAGCAAGTAGTAGCAGCAAACGCGCTATTGAGAATGCCTTTGGTTGGCTTCATTGACGAGCAGCAAATCGAGCCAAACAGGTGCGATTTGAGGTCAGAGGGCCCCATTTAGTCCAGTCAAAAGAGAGCGCAGGTGAGAGCGGAAACACCAGCCAAAAGCTTTATCTGAAATGAGCAGCAATTAAAAGTCCTCTTCAACAAATGACGGGGCACAAAGGAGGTCTTTGTATTTGTGAAAAGGTTAGGGTCAGTTTTCTGTCACGGCCCCATCCAGCACAATACAAAACAATGGATTTGTTTATTTGCACACCAAAATCTAATTATAATCAGATTTTTGAATTATTTATTTATTTATTTATTACGATTATTTAAAGGGCCTATTTTAATGCTAGTTTCTAATCTATGTTATAATGTTGGTTTCTCATCAAAACCATAACAGAAAACACTCTGTTCCACCTTGTGATGTCATCCTGTGGTAATACAGGAAGTGCTCCACTGTGTTTTTAAACTTTAAACCTTCATTTCTAAAATCATTTGGATCATTTTAGCTCTGGAATTGCCAATCTCTACTGAACAAAAGGTAAAAAGGAGCTGTTAAAGCTGTTGAAAACTACCACTTCATGACATCACAAGGTGGAACAGAGCGTTTTGAGCTTTGTGGATGCAGACAGACTAATAATAAAGGGTTAAACTTGCGTGAATGAAACAAAACAGAACTCCAGGTGTGTTTTTTAAAGCAGTAACAGCATTATAACATGTCTTAAATCTCGTAAGTGTCAATTTTACCTAATATCGCACCTTTAAAGTTCTATATAAACCTATTCAGATCGCTGCGTTTCAATTCTTGTGTAAACAGTGATGGGAATCTGGCCCCCAGCTTCATCTACTTAAAGATGAAATAAAGAAGGTGATTGAACTCTGGCTCTAAATTGGATTTGTTTAATCTGCATCAGTCCGAACATCCTGTGTAAACATCAGCGTGTGCAGATGCCGGAAGCTTTGCGGCAGGAAACCTAAATGCCCGTGGTTGACTTTGGCCCCAAGTCAAAATCTGAGGAGAGGGACTGAACGGGAGCAGGAGAAAGACTATTGTTGCCTGATGTTCTGTTAATGATCTGTTAATATAGAGTAATTTATTGTTATTGCTGTTAGAATCTGAGTTTTTTTGGGGGGTTGAAGATAATTTAAAGGGCCCGTTTTACGTTATTTTCTGCTCTACGTTCATTATAATGTTGTTTCTTCATCAAAAAGTCAGAAAGTTACATAGTGCCCATTTAAATTTAATTGCACTATGACATGGATACACCTCCAAAACATAATAATGTCACAAAGAACAAGATCAAAATCATCTTTAAAAGGCCCATATTACACTATTTTCTGATTGTTTCCTTATCACAGACAGACCTGGAGTTGTGTTTTGTTTGCTTTTCTTTTCCACCTTGTGATGTCATGTGGTGATACAGGAAGTGCTCCACTGGTTTTAAACTCCACACACCTTCACTAAAATCATTTGGATAATTTGCGCCCTGAAATTGCCAATCTCTACTGAACTGAAGGTAAATGGAAGCTGTTTAGTTAAAATCTGAGAGGAGAGACTGAACGGGAGCAGGACTATTGTTGCTTGAAGTCCTGTAATGTGATAATATAGACTAATTTATTATTTTTCAAGTCAAAATTACTTAAAGACAATGTATTCAATGTTTAAAAGGTCATGGTAACATTTTTATACAGTGCTTTTCCACCTTCAGGTCACTCAAAGCACTTTACATTAACCAACCACTCACCCATTCACACACACATTCATTCGTGGGTTAATTGTCTTGCCCAAGGACACAACACCATTTATCTTTAGGACCTGGAATCGCAACGCCAACCTGTGGATCTTACAGCTTAACCAATGACGTTTATATTGAGAGTGGGATTCAAACCACCAACCTTCAGATCAGTGGACAAACACTCTACAACTGAGCTACTGTCGATTTTGCCGGTTTTAAAAGCATAAAAAACAAAGTAGTTCATTTTAAACCGTTTACAGTGGCCCAAACGTTATTCTTGTGCGTTCTGAGTGTTATATTTTTTCACCGCAATGTGTTTATATGCTTCTTTCAGGTTGAGTCTTGCCGTGAATGCTAAACCGCACGATAATCGCATTTATTGGACATTAAAACGGTTTATAATTAGATACCGACAGCACACCACAGACACATGTTGACCTCTTTTTTTAAAGTTTTGTCAAAGCATTGGCTGTCCACGCAACGAAACATCCTAAAAAACACATCTAAGTAAGTAAACCAGTTAAAATTAAGATTAGTATTTTCAGTATTTTCAGACAGTAAACGGTGATAATGTTTATGTTGATCAACAGGGTCGACATTAACAGTTGCTTAAACATGGAACCTATTCATAAAGTTATAATTATTCATATCCATGTCATTTTTAAACTGTCCACAGCTTTAATAATTATCCTGATATAATTCGTTAATTGCAATTCATTTGGCTTTGATAATCATGACACCAAATTTGGATATCGTCCCCTGTTTACTAATACGCAGATAGTTTTTTTGCAGTGTCATTGCCTCTCTGCCTGTGGGAAAGACCTCCCCCTCCTCCTCTTCTCCTCCTTCTCCTCCTCCTCCTCCTCTTCATCACACGAGCTTGCACTTTGGTAAATGATACAGAAGACACTTGGATAAACACAAACATCATTAAGCGCCTGTGCCTCGTTCTAACGGCCCTTTGGTTGTACTCATTTCCTTAATGACTTTGCAGCTGTACTCGGCTCTGTGTGAAGTCGCTAATCACCGGCCACCAACACTGAGAAAGAGGAACAACTTTGTGAATTCAAGCTTCTGTTTTATGCCCGTTACAAACGTTTTGGACTTTGGCAACCTGTGTTTTAACAGCAGTTTAAAACAACATATAGAAGTAATTCTGCGGTGACTTCTGAGGAGGGATGGGGCAATAATAAAATAAAATATCGTTTATCGTGGTAAAAAGAGTCGCTAATGATAATCATTTGTGGAATATTTTATATGATAAATGGTCAGATTTTTATACAGTTGTCCCTCACTGTATCAATGTTCACCTTTTGCAGCCTCGCAGTTTTGCAGTTTGTTTTTTATTTCACATGTTTGTTTGTTTTTACATCGTATGAACGTGCATTGTGTTGTGCGTCCTGATTGGCTGTTGGACTGTAGACCATTGTGTCGTGCGTCCTGATTGGCTGCTGGACTGTAGACCATTGTGTAGTGCGTCCTGATTGGCTGTTGGACTGTAGACCATTGTGTTGTGCGTCCTGATTGGCTGTTGGACTGTAGACCATTGTCCATCAGTCTCCTCCGTGCCGTGTCTCCTGTCCAGTACAGAATGTGTTCAGACAAATTTACATAAACGTTGGATCGCAGTGTGACTCTGAAGTGCTGTACGTTTGCAATTTGTTTGCTCCCCGACAAAACCCACAACGTCGATGAAACGTTCTGCACCGACAAAGACGCCTACGAAAGTTTGAACTTTGAGAGAGTTTAAACGAGAGAGAAATGTGAGAAAATGTTAATGCCTGTGTGAGAAAAGTGTATAAAGTGTGTGGTGAGGGGTTTTACAGCAAAAAATATAGACAATAATTGTAAAAAATAAAGTTGATACTTAACAGATTTCACCTATTGTGGGTTATTTTTAGAACTTAAACCCCCGCGATAAATGAGGGACCAGTGTATTACAATTCAAAATGTCCAAATTATCACAATGATCCATGGGTGTCATAGAATTTAACTTTATGGCACAAAAAGTCTTCATTAAACTTGTCTTTTGCTAAAAAAAACCCCAACATTTCCATGGAGATCATAAGAGACATGTCGACTTTTAAGAAAAGTAATATTAATAACTAGTCAAAACCACTCACGATGAGACAATAATCTGAATTTTTAGAACATAACCCCCGCGATAAACCACTCACCCATTCACACACTAGTGCACACAGACACTGGGGGCGACATGGGTTAAGTGTCTTGCCCAAGGACACAACAGCAGACCGCTCAACCAATGATGTTTATGTCGAGAGTGGGATTCCAACCACCAACCTTCTGATCAGTGGACACTCTACCAACTGAGCTACTATCAGATAATCGCTATAATCGACACAGCTAATCGCCGTTACATCACCAGAATGTGCAAAGAAAAATACTTCTTCGTGATGGTCTCTTCCAGATCATTGTTGTTTTATGGAACCGATTCATAATATTAAACTTATAACGATTCATATCCAAAACAGCATTTTACACGTTTAGGAGAAAAATGTAAGAAAAACATTGTGTACACCATCTTTTAATAAATAAACATTTACCACTCAATGAGATCATAAAGTGTACCAGAGAATAGCAAAAGACAAAGTTTAAATCCGTCAACTGGAAAAAAAGTTGTCAGAGTGAAGAGGTTTCGCTGCTCGTCCAAGTCACTTCTTCAGTTCTGGTCCGATTACTGCTGGACACTGCCTTTTATCTGTCCGAAGGGAGGCGCTAACTACACTGAAACTGTCAATTTTATAGTTTCAGTGTAGTTAGCTCCTCCCTCTGGCTTGGATGAGCAGCTAAACGTCTTCACTCCGATAACGATTTGTCCAGCTGACAGATTTAAACTTCATCTTTTGCTATGAATCAGACTTGGACGACTGAGGGATTACACAGACATCTTCATGTACCAGAGAATATAATATATGTCATTAATTGGGAACGCCTTGGGGTCCCACCGGAGGAGCTGGAGAATGTGTCTGGGATGAGAGAGGTCTGGGAGTCCCGATTTGGACTGCTGCCTCATGAATTTGCTTCGAAACGTCGCTTTTTTTTGGTCATAAAACGCTACTTCTTCCAGTGCAATTTGAAATAACCGGTAGAAAATCTCACAAAAAAGTTACCAAAAGTGCCAAAAAGTAACTTGATGTCAAAACAATACCAAAATCAACATTTGAAAATTTTGTTTTATGTAAATTCCGCCTGTCACGGTAACAAATTTTAAAGTATGATTTATTGGTGAAGTAATGATAATAATATTGAAACTAAACCATAAAACAGAATTATCCCTCCAAAAACTAATCTTAATGTGCGATATTGTTAAAAATATGAGCTGCAATAAATAAACGGCACAATACAACACTTTCGTAATCAGTTTGTATCTGTAATGCGTCATAGAAGGTCATAATTTGAGGGTTAGTTGTTCTAATCCGAAGGTTGGCGGTTCGAATCCCGCTCTCGACGTAAACATCATTGGTTGAGCGGTCAGATCCGTTGACCCAAAGGTTGTCGGTGCGATTCCAGCTCCCACAGATGAATGCTGCGTCCTTGCGTCCTTGGGCAAGACACTTCGCTCAAGGACACGTGAATGGGTGAGTTTTTTCTCGATGTAAAAGTGCTTGAAGGTAGAAAAACACTTTATAAAAAAACGTGACAATTTAACATTTCCAGCTTAAATCTCATCATAGTACAGAAAAATAACCCAAATTGTTTCACTTGTCCAATGAAAAACTCTCCACGATAAAAAATGACCCCCAAAAATTCTCGTTCCACCCGTCACGTACTGAACAATAAGTCGATGTAGTAATTATCATGACAGGCCTCGTGGAAGTGGAAGGGCTTTTTTTCCCCACTGATCCTGACCTCTTTTCACTCTTGTTCCTCCGAGATGAGTGAAAGTATGACTTAGCCCTGATAGGATTTGTTTGCCTTCTAGCCAAAGCCTCACCTTTTAAAGCCCTGCTCATTAGGCTGTGTGTTTTGGGGAATGAGAGGTCACGCCGGGTTAATTCCGATTGTTGTGCCTCTTTGAAGCAGCTGACAGCACGTCTCCTTCGCTCACGGACTGGCTGAGTTCTTGGCGTTCGCAGCGAGAGGATGACAACGTGCGAGAGCGTCATTCTGCATTTCCTTTGAGTTTTTTTTCCGTTTAAATGTCATAATTTTGTATCACCTGCCTCCATCTGATTCTTTCTTCTGCATCTTTGCTTTTCCAACGCAGCTGTTGTGTTGCGTTTTTGAGGGTAAACAGAACTTTGTATCTGTATTTTGGGATTTTTTTTCTTTGTTACTTAAGTTTAAGTACAGATACAGAGGTCAAAAGTTACTCAAGTAAAAGTATCACATGAAAAAATCTACTGAAGTACCCGTTTAAACCTGTACCTTTAAGAGTAAAACCTAAAAGTATTTCACACAAGTGTTGTTGAAGTCTAAACATACTGATATCGATTCAAAACTGATATATATTTTGGTCAACTGTAGTAATATTAATCAATTTTGTATGAATTTTGTGGATTTACTTTTGTTTTGCTCAAAGCCGAAGCTTGAACTCAAAAACTTTAGTCAGGTAAAATGGTAAAAATAACCCGTGAAATCATACGAAAAGCACTTTTTACTTTACAGTCCTGTTCAAAACTGTAGTGCAGTAGAAAGTGAAAAGTATCCGCTGTAAAATGTACTTAAGTAAAGCACAGATACCTAAAACTTCTACTTGAGTACAGTACTTTACTACTTGTACTTACCTTCCACCACTGAAAATGAACCAAGACATTTAAACTTCTCTCTCTATATATTTATATTTCCCAATTATGTTACATTTTCACCATTTATTTATATATGAAAACATTACCTGATGAAATACTTGTAATACATTTTTTATATTAAATTCTATCTACGTAAACTGCAGAAAAACGTTTCAATTGGATACCTCTAAACTGAAGATTATTTCCTCTTCAGCCGCACAGTCTCACCTCGATTGGTCGCGAGTTCTGCAGCCAGTCGTGTCAGTAAAAACATGTGGTTTGGACCAAGAAATTTGACTTTTAGTGTTGTTTCAATTGGCAATTATTGAAAGTCCGTTCAGTTTATGTTCAGGAAATTAATATTAGAAGCAGGGGCGGCGCCAGGGGGGGCTTGAGGGGGAACCAGCCTTTCCAGCTCCTCTAATGAATTTTTCCCACATTTTCATTGGACTTTCAAGCACGACTAAAATGTTAGGGTTAAAATTCAAATAGTGACCACAAAATGTACAAAATTAGACTACAAATAAATAAATAAATAAATGTATATAATAAAATAAATATAATTAAAAAATAAAATAAAACAAACAATAAATAAATAAATAAAACATATAACATAAATAATTAAATATAATAAAATAAATATAATAAAAAATAAAACAAATAACATAAATAATTAAATATAATAACATAAATAATTAAATATAATAAAATAAATATAATAAAAAAAATAAAACATAAAAAATAAATAAATAAAATATAACAAATAATTAAATATAATAAAACAAATATATAAATAAATATAATGAATACATAAAACATTTATATTAGGTTTTATAAATCACTGCAGGGGCTAACTACATTTAAACTTGTCTAAAACAGCGACATAAACATGACAGGAGTCTCATATCCAAAGAATTTAAATGAACATGTTAACTGTGCACCGCCATTGAAGAACTTGGCACCTCCATATCTCCTCCAACCAAAAACGTCTGGCGCTGCTCCTGATGAGAAGCTTTTTTAAAAATTTTTTTTTTCAATTCAAGTTTATTTATGTAGTAAAATGAAAATTAAAAGCTGTCAACTGGACTAAAAGTTGTAGGAGTGAAGACATTTCGCTGCTCACTGCCCAAAAAATACATTAATTAATAAACAAAAATACAGATCACACGATATATAGGTAAAGTACAATAAAACACAGAGATATCCTGTCTAGCTAGTATTAAATGCCATTTCATCATAAGTTTTTAATGATTTGTATATGAAATAAAGTCAAATGGGAAATCTTGAATGGTCAGTATAAGGGGGAACAAGTTTCTGAAGTTTTTTTCTTTTTTCTGACGTAGCTTCAGGTAAAGAACTGCTGTTTAACTGTCTAAATCTTCCGCACGCTAAACACTGTGTTTATCTGATTACAGCAGTTGGTTGCACTTTCATGTCTTCTCAAAAAAAGCCAACTACTGCACACCTTGAAGTATATATCCTAAGAAGATTGAATTTACGAACAAAAAGACAATAGACTGACCACCATGAAGCAAAGACATAACAGAGAAGAAAGGTTTAAGGGTGAAAAAATGTGTGACAAAAATGGAAAAAAAAGGGGGATTTATAAAAAGCGCGAGCAAGAAAAGCGAAGGATGTGGGCCATTCATAAGCAGACTTCTCCAAGAATCTAGAGCCAGCACACCTGCTACTATTCACTTCAGAGGAAATAGACACTCTGTGGAAGAGAGGCTTTTGGCCCCAGGACAAAACCGCTGCAGCGCCAAATTAGAAACAGGAAGGACTGTGGCTAAAGCTCAGATTAAAAACGCACTCCCCACATGGACCCAATATACTGCAGCCCTGATCCCGCTCTGGAAACCTAAAACCCTACAGCACTATTTTATGTCCTAGTCAACAGAACGCCCACTGTTTGCATGGTGACACTATGGACACTCGCTCCAAAGTCAACCTTCTAAATGTTGGTAAACTGTTCGTATACTGGGGCTGTGTAAATACTAGACGGGCTAATAATGGAAAGAGCCTCTCCACCTAGTTTCAGCCTTGAGGTCCGTCTGAGGTTGTGCAACGATTCAACCTGTTCAAAAACATGTGCGATACTGTTCCCAATACGGTGCCTCTGTGACACTGGCCTCTTTCTAAAGCCTGTCGTCAGTCGGTGACTAAACCGGGTGGATCTGATGGCTTCGGTGGACAAGCGACTGTAAGGAGCGACTACCGAGTTTTACGTAGATGCTGTAGAAGTTCTGTTTCATCCCTACCGACCACCAGAGGGTAATGGTTTCAGCTGATCGTCAGAGGTTATCTCGGTCCGCTGGATGTCATGGGTTTCGTAGAACTCTAGTTACATTCGTGGTTCATAACTTTCTTGTCACCAGAAAAAAATTAAAAAAAATAATAGTATATCTAAATTCTTTCTCATTGCAATATGAAGTCGGAAGAAGTTCATTAGACGTTGCATAAACTTGTTGGAATCGAAGCACTGTTTGTCGGAGTCTGTCTATTTAAAGGTCTTATATTACGCAAGTTTGACTCTTGTGAGCGTTAAGCCGTGTTATAAAGTTGTTACCTCCTCAAAAATATACCCAGAGTTGTGTTTTATTTCATTCACACATGTTTGAGAATCCCTGCTTTTTTAGTCTGTCTACATCTCCAAAGCTCAGAATGTTCTGTTCCACCTGGTGATGTCATGAAGTGGTAGTTTTCAAGTGAACAGCTCCTTTTACCTTAAGTTCAGTAGAAATTGGCAATTCCAGAAGCTGAAATGATCCAAATGATTCTAGTGAAGGTGTATGAACTTGAAAAACACAGTGGAGCACTTCCTGTATTACCACATGATGACATCACAAGGTGGAACAGAGTGGTTTTTTTCCTGTTTGTGATGAGGAAACAACATACATCAGAGAATAGTGTAATACGGGGCCTTTAATGTATGTGTTTAATGAGAGGAAGGATTGGCGTTTCAGTTTCCACAATCGACTTTTGTTAGATACTCAGTTCCGTATTTGGGGTTTTCTGGGTGCTTCCTACTGCTTAGAAGGATTAATTAAATGTAAAGACTAATTTCTGTGGACAATAAACCAATATTTCCCATTAATAGAGGAGATTATGCTGACCCCTGTGCTCTAAAAACAACTTGGAATAAACACTGGCTTCACAAAATCTCACTTTGTTGGTGATTTTATTAACCTATTTCAAGAAACCTTTTAAAAGTAAGTGTTCTGTTCGCAAAAGGACAGCTTAAAGATTAAATATATACAATAAACATTAACATTAAACTCAGTGGTGGATGAAGTACTCAGTTTTGTTAAGTAAAAGTACAGATACAAAGCCAAAAAGTTACTCAAAAGTACAAGTGTCAAATGAAAAAATCTGTTTAAGTATAAGGAAAGAGTAAAAAGTAAAAGTATTTCACACGTTTTGTTCATTTGTTAAAGTGTAAATGTTGTGATATTGATTCAAAATTATTCATATTTTGGTCAAACAGTAAAAATACAAATCTTTTTTTTTTAACTTTTCTTATGAATTTTGTGTATTTATTTGTGTTTTGCTCAAAGCCACAGCTGGAACTTGAAAACTTCAGTCAGGATGTTTCCACGAACATGGTAAAAATAACCCCTCAAATCAGATGAAAAGTACTTTTTACTTTTGAGTCCTGTTCAAAAATGTAGTGGAGTAGAAAGTACAGATACAACTCTCAAGTGTAGTAACGTAAAAGTAAAAAGTATCCCATTTAAAACTGACTTAAGTACATTTTTTTTGGTATCTGTACTATTTAGGTGCAGTACTTTACAACTTTTACTTTGTTGCCTTCCACCACTGATTAAACTACACAAATTATATAAAATTGTATTATTCTAACTAAATTATTCTAGGGGAAACACAACTATACCTCATATTATTATTTATTTTATTATTTAAAATGGCAGTACTGGAAATTTACTCTTGAGAGCCGCTCCGACCCAACAGCGCGGGTTTTGCCCCAGTAGATTTTGCTGTACTTGTTCTTGTTTTCGCTAAAGCAACGCTGCGTAGACGAGGTCATCGGTAAATAACAGTCCGCACACTCCCCCATTTGCCGAGTGACTGATGGATTACACCAGACGGGAGCCGAGCTGTGAGAGGGAAAGCGTCCATGACATCACCCAGGGGAGTGCAGGTGCAGGGCCCAGACAGGAAGCGTGAGTCATGGGGAGCTGACAGGAGCGAGAGGGAGAGGTGCGAGCTACACCTAAAACTGACCACATTCAACACAAACATACCTGCGAACTGTCTGCTGCGCCACGGGAAAACACAAAATCATTTCATATGTGGAACTAAAAACTACAAGAAGGAGCGCTCCGTTTTTAACTGTTATCTGTCCAGTGGCTAACCTATTTTTTAATATTTACGCAAAAAATAAAAGGGAATCTACTAGTTAGAAGAAGTTTTTTATTTTTGTCTGGCTAGCGCTCTAATCTAGTTCATGTCTTAAATAAAGTTTCAAAATTTAGCTTGGATCAAAGAGTTAAAACAAGTGATAAACCATAGCCTAACTGTAATAGGCTATATGCACAGTAGCATGTTAGCTAGCTCACTGTTTCAAAGCTAACAGTTACGTTTATTAAAGTCGCAAAACATCAAATAAACAATCTATTAAATTTCAAGAAAATGAAGACTACCTGTTTTTAAATTTAGAATATGTGATTTGTGCTGTTGTTTTAATACGTATTATGCCTTACAGTTAGCATTAGCGTTAGCATTGAGTAATGACCAAAAAGGACAAGATCGCAAATACGGTCGGCAAAAACGGTCAAAAGGAGTTTCCTCCTCAGGGTGGCTGGACGCTCACTTAGAGATAGAAGGTGAGGAGCTTGATCACACTGGAGGAGCTCAGAGTAGAGCCGCTGCTCCTCCACGTTGAGAGGAGCAGCTGAGGTGACTCAGGCATCCGTTCAGGATGCCCCCTAGACGCCTCCCTAGGGAGGTTTGCTGGGCATGTCCCACTGAGAGGAGGCCCCAGGGAAGACCCAGGACACGCTGGAGGGACTATGTCTCTGGGCTGACCTGGGAACACCTTGGGGTCCCATCGGAGGAGCTGGAGGACGTGTCTGGGGTGAGGGAAGTCTGGGAGTCCCTGCTTAGACTGCTGCCCCCGTGACCTAACCCTGGATAAGCGGAAGAAAGTGGATGGATGGGTTAGCACTGAAACACAAACACCTCTCTGTCTAAACACAGAAGTGTCTCCGGTGTTTTCGTTTTATTTGTGTCGTGTTTAACATGTTTTCAGTGACATCCACCTGCAGCTCTCTGTCCACTGCCTCATCTTTAAATATTTATTCATCTCAGCGTGACTCAGAAAAGAGTCGGAGTTGGAATTGGACAGGAAGTAGTGACGCTAACAGTGAGGTCCTAGGCCTCACAAGTAAATTTAACTCGTCAAAATGTATGCAGTTATTTAAAGTGCAATGTGTCACTTTTCTGGTGAAAGGTTCACCGCTGGCTTGTTTCCATGGAAATGTTTTTGCTTTGCCTGCATTTTCCAAAGAATTTTATGTTAAACTTAGGCTATTTCTCTCCCTGAAGACAAGCATGTGACACCACCACACAAAGTAACAGATCAGATCTGTGGAGAGATGCACCCGCTCTCCATCAGAATGCATGTTTCCAATGTAATAAAAAGATATAATTGAAAACGTGCAAATTAGATGGAACTTTATAGGCAAGGAAATAACACCTCCATGGACACAAGCACGTGAAGTTATATAGAGAAGTATGCAGATAAGTGATTTAATGAACCTTTTACTGTTTTTGAGTGTCTAAAAAGCATTTCTACTTCCAACCTCCAATGCAATGTGTCATATATTAAACGTGAACTTTTACATATGTTCAGCGCACGGACGAGTAGATTTTTGATGGATGATTCGATTACGAGTCCCGCTCCTAAATATCTATTGTTTTATTCTGTGTTTATTACAGTAATGGGAAAAGTATGGGTGATAGATCTGCTCCATGCCACCCAGAGGAGCAGAGGCTGTCTTCTGTGCATCTGGAAGCTACACTGTGGTAATCTGCTTTGAGTACATACGGTTCAGAGCCAGCCTGTTCTCATAGACCACCAAGTCAGATCATTACAGGTCCTCTGTTATGGCCAAGATGCTCCAAAGATGCCCAGTGGAGTCAAGCTTCTCCTATTGCACAAGTGAATATGGCAAAATAATAGTAAAATTAAAATTAAAGAGGCTGTTCCTAATGATTTTCATGTGATAAAGTAAAATTTGTCTTACCCCAGTAACATAGACATAGTACATATAAATGAACATGGCTTCCGGCTTCATTTACTCTGGCTCCAATTCACTTTCTATTGAAAAACAGTCGCCCCTGCTGCTTTCAGGCTCGTCATTTTGGTCTTAAAATGTTCATATTAACCCGCTCTACATGATCCTGGTGTTTTTATTTAGCTATTTTTTTTCACTTAGTCCACTTGTTAGAGTCTATACCTGGTACAGATGTATTGTAAAAGCAGCTTTTATCATCAAACGGGCCAATTTAGCTGTAGATTCTTAAATAATTATGAAGCATTTTTTATCATCCGTGAACCAGGAAGTATTTTATGAGTTCTTGTTAATCAATATCTTCACTGGGCTTTTAAAAAATATATTCAAAATGTTTTCTCTAGTCTAACTTTTACTGTTAAAGTCACATGTGTCAAACTCAAGGCCCGTGGGCCAAATGTGGCCCTCGATAAGGTAAGTTGAAAGGGTACGATGGTCTTAAAATGTCATTTTATCAGGAGATATGCAGTTACATGGCCGTATTTTTACATCTAGGAAAATGCATATGTAATATTTGTAACTTGAATAAGTAATGAATACAGAAACACTTAACAAGTTTAAAAAGTAGTTACATTTATTTTACATCTTGAGGGCAGCCATTTTGCTGATGTGACCCTCGGTGAAAATGTGTTTGACACCCCTGGTTTAAGTAATTTCAATAATGACCTAAACAATCAGGATACAAATGTTAATGTTAACGTTTACACTCTTTTGTTTATTTAACCCTTATTTAACCAAGCTTTTTGTTCTCTTTTAGACTTAGTTAAGATTACATAACTATCGACTAGTAAAGGGACATGGATTTTAGTTTCGGTTTAGCTGAACTTATAATGAACTTACTATTATGTTAGTTTTGGCAGAACATCGAGACTTTTTATAAAATACTAGAGGCTTTGTGCAGTCCGATAAAGGAAGATGAATTGTTGCCACCTGCTGGCTGAAATTCAGAGGTCAGATAAGATCAACTTGTGCCTTTGACAGCAGTAAACAACCATTATATAAACATTTAAAGATTATGTGGGTAAAACTTTATAATAACAACGCTGTAATTAGCCTAAACAGAGACTTGGAATTTATAATGTTCACGTTTGGTTCATGCTCTGATGATGGAAAGTTGATGTTATTTAAATCATATTGTTCATTATACTCTGCACAACTCTGGACTCATTACAAAAAAGCCAGTGTCCAAATGCTGCAGGTGGATTAAAATGACACTTTACGAGTGCCGCGATGGACTAGTGTGACCGAGATGTTTGTCACTACACAAGCGAACACTTTGCTGTTCTAAGAGCCTTAATGTACGGTTTTATTTGCAGCTGAACAAGTAAAAAAAATGAAATAATAATGTCACTCACAAACATAAGATTCAGTGCAATTCGTTATCAGTCCAAGATGTGGAGACACTGGTGCGGCTCTTTTTAAAACGTAGATGTTACTGTTTTTATTGTCACTGTCCTGGTCTGTTTTTAAAAATGGACTATGAATCTGAAATAAAGATGAATTGAAATTGAACTGAATGGACAAATCGTTTATTAAGAATGAGTCAGACTAGAAACTACTTAATTAAAAGGTTAGGAGTTTGGGTATTAATTAAGTAAGCCCAAATTATTCTTAATAAACTGTTGTACTTATAACGTAACAAAATGTGTATATAATGGCTGTTCATTAAATTCTGTTGCTGTCAAACGCACTCATGTACATGGAACGAATTAATGAATGAAGACTTTGTTTGGGCGACAGTTTCTCCGTTAAGTTCTTTCAAGACCAATTTTCTATACATTTTATATTATTTTTATTGCTTTTACGTGTTATGTTGGAGTATGACTGTAGAGTTGTTCTTTATGTGTCGTAATCGTGACTAGGGGGCGACAGTGGCTCAGTTTGTAGAGTGTTGCCCACTGATCCAAAGATTGACAGTTCGATTCCTGCTTTTGACATAAACGTCATTGGTTGAGCGGTCAGATCCACTGACTCACAGGTTGGCGGTGCGATTCCAGCTCCCACACATGAACGCTGTTGTGTCCTTGGGCAAGAAACTTAACCCTCCTCGTCCCCGGTGTCTGCGTACACTGCTGTATGAATGTTTTTGTGAATGGGTGAGCGGTTTCTTGACGTAAAGTGCCTCGAAGGCGGAAAATGCTGTATAAAAACGTGACCATCGAACATAACTTTGGCTCGGTATTGTTGCGTGGTTGTGGACTCGCTCTGTGTTGTAGTGACATTTATTTAGCTGGCGGGCTCGAGCTTGTCATGTAGCTTTTGGGTGATTGATGTCTCCACTTCCTGCTACACAGATGAGGACCGCTCCCGTTACCACAATGCTCCTTTCAACTCGGGGTGTAGGAGACGCCCATCGGCACTGCTCCTGGACCAGCCGGACGCGCCCTTCCCCCCAAAACCCAACTGTAACCATCAGAGGAGCAAAACTGACCCGGGACCAGCATTCTCCGGTCTTTAAGAAGGCCATCTGTGACGCATATGGGAGCTGTCAAAACCTGGTCTTCCATGCAAACAGGTACACATCATTACAGAGCCAAAAAGACGTTTACGGGTAGAGTTTGGCGACTGAAATTACGGTTATTCATTTGTTCGACCCACTTTAGCCAGTAGAATTTTACATAGTCGATTTAACCTGGACTTAACTTAATGAAAGCCATATTTTTGTTTGATTTGACCCTTGTTCAGACATATAACTTTATAGATTATAGCCAGAAGTGCATAGTTTTATTACAAACTATCCCCCAAAGCCTTACAACTAATGTAATTGTTAAAGTTAAGGCAAGGAAACTTAATTTGTATTTATGCACAAAGTCACAAAGTCATTCAAATCACTTTACAGACTAAGAAAGACATTAAATTAGCAAGACAAACAAATCAAAACATAAATAATCATCACAAAATTAACATTAAAAGAGAAGAATGCAGAATAAAACCCTATTTGACCAGGTTAAGTTGCCTCAGTACGTTACTTTAGTATGTTTTTATTAGGATAATGCCATTAATTTAAACCAAAAAAGCTCTGAATTCTTATGTATGAATTATGTAGGTGATGGTTCTGTACCTCTAAACTAGGGATGCACTGATACTGCTATTGAATATTGGTGCCGATACTAAACATTTTTTGCTGGATCGAGTATCAGTATTGGTAAAGTCGATATTCTAGTTGGTTTAATTGGATATAATAAGACGATTTGCTGGCAGATTTTGACCCAGAACGTCTTAAAATGTTTGAACTTTTATTTGTATGACGTTCTTCGGTGTCATCTGAAGGATATATAACAGTTACATAACAGCACTGACTCTCTTGTGCAATAAGTTAACTGTGTTTTAAGAAAATAAGTGTCTCTTTCAGTCCCTACATTGGTATCTGTTGATATCAGGCATCAGCAGACACTTAAATCCAAAGTTTCTATACTGGTATTTGAACTGACAAAGCTGGATAGGTGCATCTCTACTCTAAACCTGTAAAACAACTTGTCTAACAGGGGATTTTAAACATGAATCACAACAATATAATGATTTTCTAGTCTATTCCTCAGCTTTTGACTTCATTGCGCTATAGTGTGCAGTAAAACACATCAGTTATGTCCTTTATTTAGCTGATAACCTTACTTCTTGAGCATTTAGTAATACTGTATCTTTACTCTAATATAAATAATACACCAGTTGTTTGCTTTAGCTTGTTTTAGGAAATCAAGAACTATATAATGATATACTAATGAAGACACTGGTCCACCATGATGTTCTTGTGCTCTAATAATGGGATACACTGCATTTATTTGACATTTAACGTCTCCTTTCTGATTAAATTTGGTTTCTGCGTCTCATCAGTGCATCTTTGGCCGTGGCTGTGACAGTTTTGTTAACATTTTCACTCCCTGTTTGTTATTAGCTGATAATAATACTTTCAGAAACAGACTTTTTCAATTAAAGCTCCCATATTACGCTATTTTCTGATCTGTTATAATGCCGTTTCCTCATCACAAACAGACCTGGGGTTGTGTTTTGTTTCACTCACACATGTTTAACGCACAAACCCTGCATATTTAGGCTCTTAAGTTCTTCTCTCAAACTGAAAACGCGCTGTTCCAACTTGTGATGTCATGCGGTAATACGGGAAGATCTGGAATTGCCGATCTCCACTGAACTAAAGATTAAAAAGGAGCTGTTAACTTGAAAACCACCACTACATGAGCATTTTGAGCTTCAGAGATGTCGGACAGACTAATAATAAAGGGTTACGAACAGTTAAGACACAAAAAAAACACACCTCTGGGTACGTTTTTGACGAGCTAACGACATTATAACTCGACTTAAAGCTCACAAGAATCCATTTTGTGTAACGGAGATCCTTTTAATATCGCTCTCATTCTACAAACCTACAAGCACATGTCTTTCCCTCACTGTACCGTCACATAAGGCACATGTTGTGGACTCGGAGGCTATGGTCCGTTCAGTCCCTCTGGAAAATCCATCTTGAGATTTGCTCTGCCTCAGAATCGGTGAATACCTGTTTGATGTGTTCAGAGCTGGAGCACAGATGCGACAGGCTGCAGCTAAGGCCATGTTGTTGGACTGCACTATAAAACCCATGTGCGGTATGGATGTATGCACTTTAGTGTCGTGTTTTTATTATCATTCTGTGTCAAAATTGGTATTGAGTATCAAACGGGGACGGGACAAGATCTCGTGGCGGCAACATCTCGCGAGACAAAATTGCCACAAAATCTGAAAAATTGTCTCGTGGCATTTTTCTTTTCCAGGTGTTTACAATTAGACTGGGCAAATATAAAAGGTTACGTGATGGAACCATAGACTTGTGTATATATAAATGGATATAGCTAACCTGCTATCCGCCACCGCTGCTCCATCAACTCTGGCTCCAATTCACTCAACATTGAAAAGTTGTGTCCCCTCTCTGTAACTGCGGCAGTGAGCCTCATTATTTTGGTCTTAAATGTTCATATTAACCCGCTCTACATGATCCTGGTGCTTTTATTTCACTATTATGTCCATAAATCACAATATGAACATTAATAACAGACAAATCAGGCGCCTTCTTTCCCTGAGGTTGCTCCCTCTAGTGTTAGCAGCAGGTTTGATTGACAGCGTTGCAAAGCGTCCGCTCCCTGCCAAACCAGTGGTATGGGTAGGATAAGTAAGGCAGATTTTGATGATTTTCCCTCAATTATGTAATTTATATTTACTACAAATTCCCCCCAAGCCCTTTTTTGTCTCTTTGTATGAAACAATATGAAGCTTTGTGTGTATTTTCTAGGCAGCAGATTGACCAAAAGTAAACACTGGCCAATAGTGATGTGTTAAAATGTCCAAATATCTCAAATTTTTCAATCTCTTGCAGTCTTCATTGTCCCAGTTTTGCCAAAATTCTAGCGAGTTCTGGGGTCAAAATCTGGAGTTATATTCTCATTTCAAGTCTTATAGCGTCTTCATAGTCCCTGTTTCAACAAAATACTATCCAGATCTGGGGTAGATATCTAGAGTTATATTTCCAATCTTTTATTGTCTTCATAGTCCCTGTTTCACAAAAGACTAGCCAGTTCTGGGGTAGAAATCTGGAGTTATATTTTCAATCTCTTAGAGTCTTCATAGTGCCAGTTTCACCAAAATACAAGCCAGTTCTGGGGTCTAAATCTTGAGTTATATTCTTATTTCCAATCTCATAGTCTTCACCAAAACACTAGCCAGTTTTGGGTTACAAATCTCGAGTTATATTTCCAATCTTCTATAGTCTTCATCGTTCCTGTTTCACCAAAATTCTAGCCAGTTCTGGGGTCAAAATCTTGGGTTATATTCTCATTTTCAATCGAGTCTTCACCAAAATACTATCCGGATCTGGGGTTGAAATCTAGAGTTGTATTTCCCAATCTCTTACAGTCTTCATAGTCCCTGTTTCACCAAAAGACTATCCACTTCTCGGGTAGAAATCTGGAGTTGGTCTCTGCAGTTTTAATTGTTAGCTGCTGTAGATAGTTTAATGTGGTCGGTGCAAACTAAACAAACGAAAGAGCGGTGCCACGCTGTAGGCTGCTCCTCTGTGCGGCCGCTGTGTTGTGTGTTTGTGCGTAAACAAGGACAGCGAAGGACACCTTAAAATCATGCGCCAGATGTTGGAGGAGCAGGGAAAGGAAAATCTGTTTTAGCAGTGACTTTGCAGAGGTCTGTGGAGCAGGTGAAGAACATGCTGCCAAGACAACATATCTTTCTATTGAGTTTTCATTATGACAAACATGGGCTGGTTTCTTGTCTCATACCGACATACTTTAAGGTTTAGTATTGTTTCTTTATATTTCACACACACATCCCAGACTTTTCTGCACTGACAAAACTAAAATAACTTCTTAAAATAGCTTGAAGCCCCAGTGTTTAATCTATTTTGTGCCTAAAAAGTTAAAGTAAAAGCATGTTTTCTTTAGTGTTTTAGTTTTTATTGCACTTTTTGTCGCCATGTCACTTATGATCTCCATGGAAATATTGGTATTTTTCAGCAAAAGACAAGTTTAATGCAGATTTTTGTGCTAGAAAGTTATAATCTATAGTTATAATCTATTATAATTTGGACATTTTGAATCGTAATACAGTGGTCCCTTGTTTATTGCGGGGGTCACGTTCTAAAAATAACGTAAGTATCAGCTTTATTTTTTACAATTATTCTCTGTTTTTGTCTGTAAAACCCCTCACCACACACTTTATACACTTTTCTCACACAGGCATTAACATTTCTCACATTTCTCTCTCGTTTAAACTCTCTCAAAGTTCAAACCTTCGTAGGCGTCTTTGTCGGTGCAGAACGTTTCATCGACATTGTGGGTTTTGTCGGGGAGAAAACGAATTGCAAACGTACAGCACTTCAGAGTCACACTGAGATCCAACGTTTATGTAAATTTGTCTGAACACATTCTGTACTGGACAGGAGACACGGCACGGAGGAGACTGATGGACAATGGTCTACAGTCCAACAGCCAATCAGGACGCACAACACAATGGTCTACAGTCCAACAGCCAATCAGGACGCACAACACAATGGTCTACAGTCCAACAGCCAATCAGGATGCAGGACACAATGATCTACAGTCCAACTTTGAAAATAGAACAGAATAGGCCTGCTTTAATGCCATACTGTGGAACATTACAGTCAAAGGTAATACGTCTTCACAGAGACAACATAGTGCACTTTTAATGGACTTGTATAATTTAACATGTTTCAAGCTGTTTCTGACTTATTTCAACACTTATTTGCCAATGAGGTAATAAAACTGCTCAAAGTCATAGAGCTATTAAACCTGAAACTACTAAAATCAACATTAATATTCTGCATTAAAGTTATTTCAACCCCGTTCTAGACAAAATGTGTAAAACTCTTCAGTATAAACCAGTATCTGACCACACCACCAGCAGCAGCAGCAGCCCCAGCACTTTCAGCCTTTACTCCGTTCGTAATGGTGGACATAATAGCCCCTTATTGCTTCGACCTTTGACCCTTGTCCTTAGCGGGGAGTTTAGCATGACTCCCAGCGGATACAAGAGTGCCTCCTTTCTACCAGAGACCCCTAAAACATGGCGGAAAAGCAGCTAAATCACATCGGGGGAACGCTGCCCATGTGTCACCCACCCAGGGAGCTGTATTTCTACCCAAAGCAATGAAAGCTTTATAGACTTGAACTACACAGCCAAGCTACTAAATCCTACATTTTAACTCCTGATTTTTACTTTTTTCAATCAGCTCCCGAAATGTTTTAAGGTTTGGTTTTATCAAATGTCATTAAGTGTAGCAGCAGACCGGCTTCCGCTTGGAGTTCGTTAGGGAGTTTTAGGGTGAAGTTTGCGCTGCCCTGTGTGCGGAGAAATGAGGACCAGATGAGAACAAGGGGTGGAGAGGGATGGTAAAAGCAACGGCAGATGCGGACGATTGAAACTGAGATGTAATAGAGCATGTGCGCGCCGGGCAAGGCTGTCAGCGGGCTCTGATAACCCGCGAGCTAAAGGTGGTATACTTTTTTACTTGAGTACCTGTACTTTTACTTAAATATCACGTGGAAAATCTACTTAAAGGTCTGATATTACGCAAATTTACTCTTGTGAGCTTTACCTCCTCAAAAAACAGACCTGGGGTTGTGTTTTGTTTCATTCACACATGTTTGAGTCACACTTTATTATTAGTCTGTAACATCTCCAAAGCTCAAAATGCTCTGTTCCACCTTGTGATGTCATGAAGTGGTAGTTTTCAAGTTTACAGCTACGTTTAGCTACATTTAGTTCAGTAGATTTGGATCGTTTCAGCAATTCCAGAAGCTGAAATGATCCAAATGATTCTAGTGAAGGTGTGTGGAGTTTAAAAACGCAGCAGAGCACTTCCTGTATTACCACATGATGACATCACAAGGTGGAACAGGGTGTTTTCGGCGTAAATGAATGAAACAAAACACAACTCCAGGTCTGTTTGTGGCAAGGAAACAACATTATAACAGATCAGAAAACAGCGTAAAATGGGTCCTTTAAGTAAAAATATCAAAGTACCCGTTTAAAAATGTACTTAAAGAGTAAAAAGGAAAAGTATTTCACGCATATTTTGAGATTTAATAAAGCTTCAAATGTAAAATCCAAAAATAAACCCTCAGCCTTTTCAGCAGGTCAAACAATAATAAAAAAAATACTTTTACTTTTCATTTCAGGTTGAAAATGTAGTGAAGTAGAAAGTAAAATTTAAGTAAAAGTACAGATACCTAAAAGTGTTACTCGAGTACAGTACTTTTACTTTGTTACAATCCTCCACTGGGTATGTGTAGTAATTTTCTTAAACTTTCGCTATTTTTCTTTTACCGATCTTATTGATATTCATGACTTTATTCATAATTGGTAAATAAATCTCTGAAAACCCAATAATTAAACAAACATTCTCATAAACATTGTGCATCTGTCTCTCTAGATATTAAGTAAACACATTGATTTTATTATGTTTTTATTCACAATTACTGCATTTTTTTTTATTATTTTGCATAATATTTGAAAAGTTTAAATCCAAAAGCAGAATAAGGCTCTTCACTTTGGGTTGCCACATCTCGTATCTAAAAAAATCGAGTTAAATGTAGCAGTTATGTAATAATAAGGCATTTTCATAAACATATGTCTGTATATATATGTAAAGTAAACACGCTCATATCAAATATTTATGTAGCATGGTTTTATAGAGGGCTGTCCAATCAGAAAGCAGAATGAGGTCCTCACTTTGGGTTGCCACATCTTATAACTAAAAAACAGTTTTCAGGAGACTCAAAAGTGCTGTAAATACACTGCCTGGCCAATAAAAAAAGGGTCACACACTCTAATATTTGGTTGTTCCGCCTTTAGCTTTAATTGTGACATTGTTTCGATTTCGCTTCTGTAACGTCACAGATTTATTTCCATCCAGTGTTGCATTATTTTTTCACCTGTTGTGTTGATTCTGGTCGAGTCTGACGCTGCTCAAAGCTTCTCCAGCTCATCCCAAAGATTCTCAATGGGGTTAAGGTCTGGACTCTGTGGTGGACGATCCATTTGTGAAAATGATGTCTCTGTCTCTCCCTCTCTAAGTCTCTCTCTTTCTGCTTCTTCCTCTCTGCTTCTCTTTCTCTCTCTGCCCCCGCCTCTCTCTTTCCCTCTCTGCTTTTATTTCTCTCTTCCTCTCTCTCTCTGTCTCTCTCCCTCTTTCTCTCTATCTGTCTCTCTGCTTTCTCTCTCCCTGCCTCTGTTTCTCGCTCTCTCTGCTTTCTCTCTTCCTCTCCCTCCCTCTCTCCCTCTTTCTCTTTCTGCTTTCTCTCTCCCTTTCCCTCCCTCCCTCTTTCCCTCTCTCTACCTCTGTTTCTCCCTCTCTCTCTGCTTTCTCTCTCCCTCTTTCTCTCTCTCTCCCCCCCCCCTCTCTGCTTTCTCTGTCTGTCTCTCTCTCAGCCTCCCTTTCTCTCCCTTCTTCTCCCTTTTTCTCTCTCTCTGTCTCATGCTCCTGATCCTTTCTTTCACACTTTGATCCCGATGAATCCTGGCATTGTCATCTTGGAATACGCCCGTGTCATCAGGGAAGAACAAATCCATTGATGGAATAACCTGGTCATTCAGTTTATTCAGGTGTCAGCTGACCTCATTCTGCTGAACCTAGACCGGACCAACTGCAGGAGGTTCGTACCTGTTTGCTTAGTTAAATCCAGCCGGCGACTTTTTTTTTGGCCAGGCAGTGTAAAATGATAAATGTTTTGTGCACATTTCGCCTGGTTCTGAAGGCGACTGTCCAATCAGAAAGCAGAATGAGCTTCTCGCATTGGGTTGCCAGATCTTCCACCTAAAACGAATTTGCAATATACCCAAAAAGCTTGTATATAATGTGATAAATCCTCAAAATATGACAGCGAATGGCTTTCCTGGATCATTCATTTACGATTGTATTTGTAAACCCGTCATCACGTTAAAAGAACTTGATCAGAAACGGGTAGAAGAACCAAAAACGTCTTCGGTTGCACTTGTCAAGAATAAACTCTGATGTTCTCTGTATGTTTTGATTTACATTTTCTATATGAGCAACAAGCCGATCTTTGTTCATTTGTTTTTGAAGAGAAAAAAGCCCACCGGGAAACCTTTGAATAGATGATTTAAAAAACAAGCACCACATTGGTTTTCCATGCAAGCGTATGCATGTGTCTGAGATTGAAAACCAACATTCCTGGGTCCCAATGTGCACTCATATAAAAAACATTCTATTTTTGAGCTGCCCCTGTGATCCCTCCAAACCCTGTCTAATGCAAACACAGCCAGGCTCACTCAGTTCAACTCACTTTCCTCACTGCAGTATCGAAAACGACTTGAATTTAGTCTACTTTTTATTCCATTGTAACTTTTATTTCAGTTAAAGCCGCACCGTGGAACTTTTCTCATTGAGCCTAGAGCCCACCATCAGTTTGTCAGTAGAGGGTCGGTCAGTTCAACTCGCTTTTCTCTCTGCAGTTTTTAAAGCTTCTTGTATTTACTCTTATGTATATTTTACCACTATAAGTTTTGTTTTAGTTAAAGCTGCACTGAGGAACTTTTATTTCAGTTAAAGCTGCACTGTGGAACTTTTCTGGTGTAGCCCACGGTCCACCTTCAGTTTGTCAGAAGAGACTCGGTTAGTTCAACTCGCTTTCCTCATTGCAGTATCGAAACCGACTTGTATTTAGTGTAATGTATATTTCATCATCTTAACTTTTATTTCAGTTAAAGCTGCACTGTGGAACTTTTCTGGTGTAGCCTAGAGACCACCATCAGTTTGTCAGTAGAGGCTCAGTCAGTTGTTGGTCTAGCCTCAGTCAGTTCTCACTCACTTTCCCTCCTGCAGCATCTGAACTTACTTGTATTTAGTCTTTTGTATGTTTCACCATTTTAACTTTTGTTTCAGTTAAAGCTGCACTGTGGAACTTTTCTGGTGTAGCCCATGGTCCACTTTCAGTTTGTCAGGAGAGGCTCAGTCACTTCTTGGTCTAGTTTCACTTAGTTCAACTCCCTTTCCTTACTTTGTTTTAAAGCTAATTGTTTTTAACCTACTTTGTATTCCATTATAACTTTTATTTCAGTTAAAGCTGCACTGTGGAACTTTTCTGGTTGGACCTTTACTGACAAACTGATGGCGTAACCTAGGACACGTCAGATCAACTCACTTTCCTCACTGCAATATTTAAAACTAGTTGTCTTTCGTTTATTTTATTTATTTAAGTCTTATATTTTACCACTATAAGTTTTGTTTTAGTAAAAGCTGCACTGTGGAACTTTTCTGGTGTAGCCTAGAGACCACCTTCAGTTTGTCAGTAGATGCTCAACTCACTTTCCTCACTGCAGTATTTAAAACTAGTTGTATTTATTTTACTTTATATTCCATTATAACTTTTTTTTTCGTTTCAGTTAAAGCTGCAATATGTAACTTTTCTGGTTTAGGGTTCACTGTGTTTGTCTCCATGGAGATGATATAATTTTGCACAGAATGGAGTTTAATTGTATAATCTTGTGTTTATTCAATTACAGGCTTTAATTACTCAACTGCCCTGAAATACATGCAATCTCCTCTCCACAGATCTGACCTGTAAGTTTCCCATTGGGTTTATTAATTTAAGGCATACTGCAGAACCTTAGTAGTAGTAGTAGAAGTAGTAGAAGTACTCGGTTGTGGTACATAAGTAAAAGTACAGATACCAGAGTAAAAGTACCACATGAAAAAATAAGTAAAAGTATTAAAGTACCTGTTTAAAAAGTACTTTAAGAGTAAAACTTTAGTCAGGTAACCCCTCAAATCATATGAAAAGTACTTTAACTTTTTAATCCTGTTCAAAAATGTATTTGAGTAGAAAGTACAGATACTGCTCTCAAATGTAGTGAAGTAAAAGTAAAAAGTATCCACCGTAAAATGTACTTAAGTAGAATTTTTAGGTATCTGTGCTTTACTTGAGTACAGTACTTTACTACTTGTATTTCGTTATCTTCCACTTGTTGATGGTACTTGGGCTACTTCCGATTGGACCCAGAACAACACAACAGAAAACACCCTGTTCCACCTTGTGATGTCATCATGTGGTGATACAGGAAGTGCTCCACTGTGTTTTTAAACTCCACACACCTTCATTTACAGAATCATTTGGATCATTTCAGCCAATCTGTAATTTCCAATCTCGATGGAACTAAAGGTTAAAGGTAGCTCAGTTAACTTGGAAAACTACCACTTGATGACATCACAAGGTGGAACGGCGCATTTTGAGCTTTGGAGATGTTACAGACTAATAATATAAAACTGTGAATGAAACAAAACGCAACTCCAGTTCTGTTTTTTTTTGTTTTGTTTTTTTGAGGACGTAACGACATTATAACACGACTTAACGCTCACAAGAGTCAGTTATGTGTGATATGACCTTTAACTTGAAGCTCTTCCGTATGGTTTTACTGTAACGGAATTAGCATTAGTTTGGCTTCTTTTTTTTTTTTTTTTTTTTGGTTCAGTAAACGTTGAGCTTGTAGAGATGGCGTTCCCCGCGCTGGAGGTCACTTTTAATGACTGTTTTTTTTGCTAATGTCCCATGTAAAAAAACAAATTTTTCTGCTTCTCAAATTCAGAAATAAATGAGCGCGGGATGAGTCAGAGATTACAGGGGAGAGCTGGTGAGGAGAATGTGTTGGAGCATGTGCCTTGTGTAGACAGGTGCAGCTGTTTGTTTGTCTTCTTTAATTAAAATGCCAGTGAACTTCTTTTTTTTTCTCTCGCTCCAGGCCTGTTGGCTCGGCGTTCTTGAATGGGCTCAAATCTCATTACAAATATAGCTGCGGCCATGACGATAACACAGGTTTTCATCTGCAGAGGCCTGCCGCGGTAACGTATGTTGACGCGCGATGGAAACGATAAACGATAAAACGGAAACGAACGTATGCTGTGTGTCGTTTTCGCAGAGAGTCACATCGGCAAAAAGCTTTCTCTCAAAGGGCCGGATGTAACTAAGGCAATATAAATGCAACTAAATGTAATGTAAAATAAATATAACAATTTTTTTATTTCTTGTTAATTAATCGTTTCTGTATTTATTACTTATTCAACGTACAAATATTGCGTATGAATTTGCATAGATGTAAAAAAAGTCTGTGTATCTGCTGATAAACTGATATATTAACACAGTCATACCTTTAAATTTACCTTGTCGCGGCCACATAAAATGACGACGTGGGCTACATTTCGCCCGCGGGCCTTGAGTTTGACACGGGGCCTGTATGTTCTAATGTCGTTTCCTCGTCACAAACAGACCTGGAGTTGTGTTTTGTTTCGTTCACGCATGTTTAACACACGAATCCTACAAATTCAGACTGAGTTCTTCTCTCAAACTGAAAACACTGTTCCACCTTGTGATGTCATCGTGTGGCGATACAGGAAGTGCTTCGGTGTGCTTTAAAACTCCACACATCTTCACCAGAATCATTTGGATAATTTAAGCTGTGGAATTACCAATCTCTGCTGAACTAAAGGTAAAAGTAGCTCTTAACTTGAAAACTACCACTTGATGACATCACAAGGTGGAATAAAGACTATAAATAAACAGGAGAGTGAAACACTGTAGTAGTTTGTTTGTTTTAGCAATGGCCTGATATGGATTTTTGTTTGTGCCAACTTTTAAAATGTTATGTTTAAGATATAATGAAGTTTACACATTTACTTATCAACTTTTGTGAAAATAATAAAATGTGTTCGTCTGAAAAACTATCCGTGCTAAATATCGTCATAATGTTCAACACCGTCGTCCGGGAAAACCTTCCGATATCACAGATAACCGATATACGATTCCTAGTTTCGGTAGTGGATGAAGTGCTCTTTTGTTAAGTAAAAGTACAGATACAGAGGTAAAAAGTTACTCAAGTAAAGGTAAAAGTATCACATGAAAGAATCTAGTAAAAGTATTTAAGTTCCGTTTAAAAATGTAAAAACTAAAAGTATTTCACTCAAGTTTTGTTCATTTGTTGAAGTGTAAATGTAGTGATATTGATTCAAAATGAGACATATTTTGGTCAAACGTAACAATACGAATCAATTTCTTAACTTTTCTTATGAATTTTGTGTATTTATTTTTGTTTACTCAACGTCAAAGCTTGAACTCGAAAACTTTAGTCAGGATGTTTCCACGAACACGGTAAAAATAACCCCTCAAATCAGATGAAAAGTACTTTTTACTTTTCAGTCCTGTTCAAAAATATAATGTAGTAGAACGTACAGATACTGCTCTCAGATGTAGTGAAGTAAAAAGTAAAGCCCAAATACCTTAAAAAATACAACGTAAGCGCAGTACTTTCCTCGTAGTACTTTTGCATAGAGTGTTTGTAATAGACAGAACAACACAGGAGTTCCCAGGGATCCTTGCACTGACATGTAATGGATGAAAACATTCTGGGTTGTTTTTCTAAACCTCCCACAAGAGCTGATCACATTTGCTGCTTGTAAGTGACCCGAGCCCCCCCTCATCCCCCATCCCCGCCCCCCACGGCCCCCCCTCAGAGCCCCCGCCCCCCCTAGCCCCCGCCGCGGTTCATTACAGCGGTGGCACCTTGACCCCACCTGTCACAGCTCTCTCCTCACTCGTGTTGTCGCTGGTGTTTGGTTTCATTTTGTAATGCTTAGTTTACAATCAAGAGTTAGAAAAAAATTAGCCCCGCGTCCAGTTTTGTCTATTATTTTTGCAGCTAATTTGAAACGTTGACATTTTGTTAGTTTCCAAACGGAGCCACGAGATTAATCGTTGAATCGAATTGAAATCGCACTTAGAATGGACGCAGTTAGCACGTTATAAAGGCTTTGAAGTACACCGATTCCCTCCACAAACAGCAAAATATCTGGTTTTATTCTACATAAAAACTGTAGATAATCACTATATCGACTTAATGTTCAGTATATGAAAGCTGGAACAATATATTGTGTGCGTCAGTATGTATAATAAGTACTTTTTCTTTACAAAACTGGGGAGATTTGGGGTATTTTTGTTGCACTACGATACGATTTGAGCTGTGAAGGCGTGGGTAAGTCACTTTTATGGCTAAATATTGGAACATTCTGCCGTTTATTTGTTTCAGCTTAATGAAATAGTCAATTTAAAATAGTTTACTGGGATTATCTTGCATTTTTAAATCTTAATTATTGGCAAAAAGTAGCTTCAATATTATCGTTTATCACAATATTTCTCTGCAGCAATACACGGTGCTTCAAAATTTGTTATTGTGACAGTTTGTATGTTCTGAAAATGTGATTCTTGCTTTAATTTCATCGGCCTATTTCAGTCAAATTTCAAAGCTTGTCTGAAAAATCCCTATTCCATATTTTTCCCAAAACACTCATCCCTGTTTTCCATTGACACAAATGCGTTGGTCTTTACTAGAAAACTGTATTTTTAATTGGAGTGAAGGCGTCTTATGATAAATACACATTTATTTACAAAGTGGTTATTATAGAAATAAATACAAAATAAAAATCTCAGCAATATACTTCATGTGGTATTGCACCCTATTTAAAAATGTACAGGAAAGGAATATTCCTTTGATAAAAATTTCCCAACTTTACGTTTAGACATAAATATATCGATATATATTTCTTCTTTGATAGCTCTGTATAGTTTTTCTCATAAATAAATGTCTTCATTGGGAAACTGGGTGTCCATTTGAACCTAAAGTCTTTTTCCGAGGTCCACTCTAGTGTCTGTGGGCGTCTCACCGGCAGCCGCAGCCCTCCACCACCATGTCCTGGTAGTTTTTCAGAATGACCTTCTCGTACTCGTCCAGATACAGCAGAGAGATGGGGCTGAGGTCTGTGGGCACACAACAGGCTCTGGGGATGTTTGAGTTGACTGAGTTGACCAGAGTCTGAACTATGGCGTGATTGGTAGAATTCAGGTGATCTGCTAAAGGGAAAGGACACTCCCCCTGGCAGTAGAAGGCGTGGTACCCCGGAGGAGCTACTATCCACTCGTTCCATCCCACGTCGCTGAAGTCCACGTACAGGTCGTGTCTCCTGCAGTTGGCTTTGTTCTGTTTCCTCCTCTGTTTGCGGAGTGTGGCTTGGCGTTTGTCCCGCCTGTGCAGCACTGCGTCCCCGCGCCCGTCGTGTCCATATGTGACCAGGAGGGGGCGCGCCTGAGCCCACGAGTCCCGGTCCTGGTGCAGGGACCTGCTCACCCTCACATGTCTGTGTCTGTGCTCCCCGCCCTCCCCCTGCTCCTCCGGGTGAAGCACCTCCACCATGAAGCCGCGGTTGTGGCTTTTCCCAGAAGTCCACTGAGCCACGGCCGGACTCACGTCGAAACTCTCCCAGCGGCTGAAAGAGTCCCGCACCAGCCGCGTGTCCAGCAGCCGGGCCAGAGGCTGGTCTGCTCCAGGACGTCCAAAGAGCTCGTAAATGTTAATACGGTGGAGCCCGCTGCTGCTGTTGGAGGAGGAGCTCTGGACCTGGTCCCTGTAGATGCGCAGCTCTGCAGACGTGACCAGCTCCTCCTCGGGCACTGAGGTCAGGTTGAAGTAAAACTGTTGAGTTGTTTTGCCTTTCAGACTGGCCAGCGCCTCCATGGCCTCTGCAAGAGAAACGCACAGTCAGACATGTCGCATCAGAGCGTTCGCCGTTCAAAACATCAGCTCTTTATTTGCAGATATAATTAGCCCGATATGATCAGAGACATGTAAAACTTGATTTGTGTCAGTAACTCATAAATTTATTTTATGTCGAACGATAAAAGTCACTTATCCATGGATAGGATCAGACATGCTGTTCAGATTCCAAATGCAGCTTTGCCAAACAAGCAACAGCACAAAAGTGATTCACAAATGCAGCTTTACAAACGACTAAAGTGAAATATTCAAATTGAACTATTATCCTCCTATAGAAATGACTCTTCAGACCACAGACATGATGCAGCTACAAAAACATACACTTTATTATATTCAGTTAAATCAGATATTACTTTGACACACTGAAGAACGTGGCAGGTTTTGTAAATCTTCAAATATCTGTAACGTTATTGAACTAAGGCATATTCCAGCCTATAGCGGCCGTGCTCTTTGAAGCGGTCCCACCTTGAAGTCCACAGACCTATAGGCGTGCATTACGATCTGTTTGGTGTGGTCAAATAAACAACAACTTTGAACTCAGCCTTTTCAAAAGAGGCATTTAGGAAATTCCACCATCTCATCCTAAACCTCCCTCTAGAGGCACAAAGACTTCAATTAGGCCTATCTCTGCTCATTTGATGTGGGAAAGCCCCCTGCCTCTGGTTCCCTCTTCCCTTTCCTAAATCCTTTCTTTTAGTTTAAAGTCGTCCCTTAAATCCACTCTCTTCTGTTGCTCCCAAATCCTCTTTTCTCCTCTTCTCCCGTCGCTCTCTCCTCCTCCTCCTCTCTTCTTCTTCTCCTCTCCATTTATGTTTTCTGGGTAAAACTACTGCGTGAACAAGTCGAAGCTTGTCAAAAACGTGTGAACCTCAGATATGAGTGTATCAACATTCCTAATTTCTTTTTACGCCACATGCCAAAGCTAAAGATAAAGCCCATTCATCAGAGAGCTGTCTATGCTAGCCACTTCCTGTGTATGTAATAGTGGAAATGTTCTATTTGGCAAAGAACACGCTTATATTTAAATTGCTGCTAAACCAATTCGCTTGCAAAAAAGCCAATTCCTCAAGACAGATGGAACGAAAGATTACACGTTTTGACTTTGATATGTTAAACTTACAAGTGCAGAAACAAGTTTATTTTACACGCTATTGGCTATCACTTCTCCTGACAAGACTAGCCTTCTGTTCCCAAGGAAGCACTAACGAAATTCACGTTTTAACCAGGTATTAACACAACCAAGCCAGAGAGTAGTACTGGGACTAAACTGGTTCTAATGCGCAACGAAACCAGGACTAAAACTGGACTAAAACTGGACTAAAACTGGACTAAACAGGTACAACTCTCGCTAGTGGAAATGTGACTTAACCAGGACTTAACCAGGACTAAACCAGGACTAAACAGGTACAACCCTCACTAGTGGAAATGTGACTAAACCAGTACCAAACCAGTACCAAACTAAGACTTAACCAGGACCAAACCAGGACTAAAACTGGATTAAATCAGGACTTAACAGGTACAACTCTCGCTAGTGTAAACTTGACTAAACCAAGACTAAACCAAGACTAAACCAAGACTAAACCAAGACTAAACCAAGACTAAACCAAGACTAAACCAAGACTAAACCAAGACTAAACCAAGACTAAACCAGGACTAAACCAGGACTAAACCAGGACTAAACCAGGACTAAACAAGGATTTAACAGGTACAACCCTCACTTGTCTAAAAGTGACTAAACCATGACTTAACCAGGGCTTAAGTGAGACTAACTTTCTTGCATTGATAACCCCAGATATTCACAAAGATATTTTTAAACTAAACTAGTTCTAATAGACTAAACCAGGACTTAACCAGGAATCAGGTGAGAGTAACTTTCTTACATTGATAACCCAAGATATTTTTAACCTAAACTAGGTCTAATGCACGACAAAACCAGGTCTCCAAACTGGACTAAACCTGGACTTAAGAGGTACAACCCTCACTAGTGTAAACAGGACTAAACCAGGACTAAACCAGGATTTAAGTGATAACCAGGATTTAAGATATTTTTAAACTAAACTCGTTCTAATGGACTAAACCAGGTCTCCAAACTGGATTAAACCAGGATTAACAGGTTCAACCCTCACTAGAGTAAACTTGACTAAACCAGGACTCAGCTGAGACTAACTTTCTAAGACCAATGATAACCCAAGATATTCACAAAGCTATTTTTAAACTAAACTAGTTCTAATGCATGACAGAACCAGGTCTCCAAACTGGACTAAACCAGGACTTAACCAGGACTCAAGTGAGACCAACTTACTTTTACACTGATAACCCCAGATATTCCCAAATATATTTTTAAAACCTTAACTAAACCTGGATTAACTTAACTCCAGCAGGTCTGGATCAGAGTTAGACTAATTTGCTAATAGCTGCAGGTGTCTAGGTGTGGAGTCTCTTGGCACACACACAAGATCCGGCTTGATCCCCCTTGGCAGTCCAAACTGGGCCCAAAGTCCCAAAATTTGTAGTGTGTTAGTTCAACCACTGGGTGTCATTGCACTAGGCCTCTGGAGAGCACCCAAGCAGCCCTCTGACTCAGCCATGGTGATGGAAACTTCCCACTAAAACACTCTGGACTCTGTAAACGCCACTCTCCCCACTGCCTATGGACCAATGCAGGAGCTGTCAGCTGATACAAAATGGAAAAATGTTCAAGGTGGAGTCGTTGATGAATAAACACGCGGGGCAATAAACCAACTATATTTATCCAAGTCCAGAAATAATAGGGATTTAACATGTATAAAACAATACCTAAAACATTATATCCTTGGGAGTTGCATATTCATCCTGGGAGGTAGAGAGACTGAGCTACAGCAACAATTTCTGCGTCAATAAACATGGCGTAAGTGAGCTATTCTGGTGTTATTGGAACGTGCGTAATGGCGCAAAGCGCGTTGAAAAGGGTCAATTTGGAAAGAATACGGCACGTAACCCCCCTCCCCTCTGCGAGTTTTAATGTGGCTACTATTAAAAGTGACTCAGAGCTGATGGGACTTGGTCATAGTGCTTGTTGGTCTAGTGTCATGTCGTGTTTTCGGGAGCAATGGAGCGATGACTATCACCTCCACAGAGGCGCACCGCCTTTTATCCCGCTCCCGTGGTGCGTGTCTGGAAAAACTGTTTTCAGCGCCCACGCAAACATCATCAATTATTAAGTAACAAATTACCCGAGTGATACCTCCCCCCCTCCACCAGAAGTCAAGTGTCTGCAGCGAGGAAATGTATGTATAAAGTTCAACTGATTAGGGCCCATCAATTTGTTTAATTACACTCGTGTGCGTGTTGGAAACGGACATTAAACACTTAGTAACACGTTTTACGCGTGTCACCTGTAAATGAGTAAGGCTCCCTGAAACACTAAAGCTGTGAAGCGCCCTGAGTCACTATTAAACATAGGTTAGAGCTGTCTGAGAGAGCTGACAGCTAAAGGTATGTCACTAATACGCACCTTCATGGTGAAAGCTTCTAATCGTGTTGGCCTTGCTGGCGGCCTTCTCTGCGTGCTTCCCCATGCTCCGGGGCCGCTTGGTGCTGTGGTCTCCGTTGGCTGAGTGCATGTGGTACAGGTCCAGCATGTACTGAGGCACCACAGCGTGCTTGCTGGGGTTCGGCTTGCGCTTCAGTCCAAACATATTGAGAAGCCGGAGCTCGAACTCGTTTAGAAAGTTCTCCGACTGCTGCGGACTCTGCTTCCCGGATTCACTGTACTTCCTCCGGCCAACCTCAGGGATAAGTCCCGATGCACCTCCCAGCAACACCTGAGCCAGCAGCAGTACCATAAGAGAGCGGACCACGGCGACCATGATCAGTCAGTCCCTGCAGAGAAAGTGGCGTGAACACTGAGACATGAGGCGCAGCTGAAAAAAAAACCCCCTCCTGAATAACGATGCCGCGGGCCACGTTTGAGATAAAACACACTTAACACAGAGATGAGGGGAAAGAGTCACGGACAAGCAGCTTAAAACGCATTTAAACTCCCTAAACTACGCGCATCAGCTGCAGATAAAACCTGACGCACGACACTGGGCTATTTACAGCATAAAAAGTTGTGAGTGAGATCCATTCCACAGGGAAACGTTTCACAGAAATCCAGAAGTAATTTGAGGAAAAGAGCACAGAAGTAAAGCCAGACTGCTACAAGCGCCTATTTGCAGCCTTTGACGGTCATGTATAATCACAAGGGATAGAGTTACTTGAAGAAGCTCGCAGGTGTTAGATCTGACGTACGCACCAGCGCCAGATGTAGCCCGGGACACTACCAGATCACTTCAAAAGCCTCAGCTATGCTCTGTTTAAACACTCCACACTGCGCGTAACACAACTTTTGGAGCGCACAGAGGGAGATTATATAAAAGTTTTGGCGTAAAAACACTTGGAGATCACACTTACCTGACGAGGAAGCGCTGTGTCCGGTCGTCGTTCCGCCTTTGGGCTCCGATAAAGTCCACATTAATTCGTGTTTAGTCCAAACTGCTTCTCCCTGAAGGACCAAAGACAGCGCGTGCCCTTCTGCTTGCGCCTCTCGCACATATTCTCACCAGCTGCACTTCGGGTTAAGTCTTGGTCAGCGCGTAAAAGGGGAAAAAAAATGTTAAGTCTACGAGGAAGCGGCTTTGCGTAGGCAGGAGCGGTCTAAGTATAAAGAAGTTTGTTTGAACATCCTCAGAAAAAAAAAATAAAAAAGACTGGCCAAAGTTGAGCGAAGCTGCGTCTGGTTGCGTGCGTCTGCGTCAGGGAGCGCCTCGGCTCTGTGCGCAGCGGAGAAGTGGCTCAGTTGATTGGTGCGTTCTCTTCCCCCTCTTTGCTTTTTGTCGTGCTGTGATGTCACCGAGGGGCTGTCAATCTCCTGCGCTCCACACACAGGACCACGGGCTTCAAACGCGCCCCAGCCGGAAACATTCACATGAGCAGAGCGGGAGCAGAAGGATCTGGGGTCATCCTCAAAAAAGGGAAGTTTAAAAAAAAAAAAAAAATTACCAGTAAAAAAAAAAAATCCCTGAATATATAGGTCTGTTTCCTTTTACACAGCTGAGACCAAAATCAAGCCACATTTTTTTGTCTTAAAATCAGTGACAGTTTGGGCTAATCTCATATAAATTAATTTACTTTTATTAGTTATTTTCAACATTTTTAATTATTATTTTTACATGTTTGGATCATATTTTCTCTCTCCTCCCTCTTTCTCTCTCTATCTCTCTGTCTCCTCTTTGTCTCTGTCTCCTCTCTCTTTTTCTCTCTGTCTCTTCTCTCTGTCTCTTTTCTCTCCTGTCTGTTCTCTCTCTCTCTGACTCTCCTCTCTCTCTCTCCTCTGTCTGTCTCTTCTCTCTGTTTGATTTTCTCTCTCTCTCCTCTCTGTCTTCCCTCTTTCTCTTCTCTCTCCTCTCTGCCCCTCTTCTCTCTCTCCTCTCTCTTCACTGTCTCTTCTCTCTCCTTCTTCTCTCTTTCTCTTATCTCGCCTCTCTCTCCCTCTTCTCTCTGTCTCTTCTCTTTCTCTCCTCTCTCTCTCCCTTCTCTCTATCTCCTCTCTGTCCCTCTTCTCTTTCTCTTCTCTCTCCTCTCTCTCCCTCTTCTCTCTGTCTCTTCTTTCTCTCCTCTCTCTCTCCCTTCTCTCTATCTCCTCTCTGTCCCTCTTCTCTTTCTCTTCTCTCTCCTCTGTCCCTCTTCTCTGTCTCTTTTCTCTGTCTCTTCTCTCTCCCTTCTCTCTATCTCCTCTCTGTCCCTCTTCTCTCTCCTCTCTCTCCCTCTTCTCTGTCTCTGTCCCTTCTGTGTCTCTTCTCTCTCTGTCTCTTATCTCTCTCTCCATCCATCTATCTGTTTCTTCTTTCTTGTGCCTTGTGTCTTCATTTAAGTAAATATTGACCTGCGCTTTATGCCTTTAATCAGCGGAAACGATAGAATCAGGAGCTTTTTTTCAGCTGCTAAACTTTAAATAAATCCTAATTAAATCTGTTTACAATCCGACTACAACCTTCACCCAAGTTCTAACTCAAACTCTTTACAAACGAAGTATAAATTTCACTCATACAGTTTTGCATTGATCTTGTCGGATGTAATTCATATCGGCATCGGGGTGTTTTTGCGTTCGTGGTCACAGATTTCCTCGGCGCTTCCTCTTGAGCCTGTGTGGGCGTGTGTACATGTGTGTTCCAGCGTGATTTAGGCTTTATTGTGGCTGGATTAATCTTTTCATTTAAGTCCAAGCTACTTTAGCAACGTCCATGTGCAGCGTTCTTCCTTATAGACAGTGATCGTGCTGAAAATGTTTGGTTTTGTACGTTTTGGATGATCCAGCCCCAAGATTTCGACCAGACTTATTCTTTAAAATTGACTTTTCAGAGGTTTTAAATGTGTTATAGTTGTTTCTTTCTCATTTACCCTCTGAAGTTGTGTTTGAGTCATCGTTAATAGCTTATTTTCAAGACGCCATTTTGTCCATCGACTCGTTTTTACCTCCACCAGTTCACGCCCACTGTGACGTACTTACTTCATTCTCCGGTTAAATGTTCGTCAGTTAATCGGTGATTTTACTGCACTTGTCCCTCGTTTATCGCGGGGGTCACGTTCTAAAAATAACCCGCAAAAGTATCAGCTTTGTTTTTTTACATTATTCTCTATGTTTTTGTCTGTTAAACCCCTCACCACACACTTTATACACTTTTCTCACACAGGCGTTATCATTTCCTCACATTTCTCTCTCGTTTAAACTCTCTCAAAGTTCAAACCTTCGTCGGCGTCTTTGTCGGTGCAGAACGTTTCATCGACGTTGTGGGTTTTGTCGGGGAGAAAACAAATTGCAAACGTACAGCACTTCAGAGTCACACTGCGATACAACGTTTATGTATGGCCAACAGTGCAACATATAAGGATTTTTAAGTGATATAAATGAACGAGGGATCAGGAGTTTGAACAGCTTTGGGAATACTGCACATGTGGGATTCAAATCAAAGTGAATTAGACTTTTCACACATTTGAGAGAAAACTGAAACACGAACGTCTAAAGTAACAAGAATCCCATGCACTTCAGAACACGTTTGTAGAGGTTTTATAACAACAGGGCGAGCGAGTTTTACATATAACCCGGATACATCGCAGGATATTTTGTTGTTTGGAGAGGAAATTATGTAATTGCAACCACCACGATCTGTTAATAGCACATTCATTGAAACGGCAATAAATCTTATCTTGTAGCCCTGAGCACAAGTTATTTAAAGCAGATCTATTGTGCTTGTGTCGCTTTGTAGTTAGAATCTGTGACACCTGTGCGTCGTTACGTTAGAATCTGCACATTTTAAATCGCGAAATTGATCTAAAACGACTTAATAAACGAAGAAAGTCCGCTGATTTCTGCGTTAGAAAACTGTCCAATGGAAGCTGACGTCGCCTCAAACGTCATCGCAACAAAGAGCAACATCAAATACCTACGAGAAACGATAATATTGAAACTAATTTACGCCACTGACACAAAAACAAGCAGATTGAAACCACAAAAACTATTCCAAATCTACAATATTGTTAAAGTGTCATGAGCTGTAATAAATAAATAGCAGAATGAAACAGTTTAGTCGTTGGTTTGCTTCTGTGATGAGTCATAGAAGTTATTTATTCGACTTTCTAGAGCTCATAGATGATTGTACGGCTAAAAAACAAACAAGTTAAATAGATTTACAAGTTCTGCAAAGAAGAAGTACAACGATAAATACTGAGCTGAAAAAATATTGTTCCATCGATGATATATACAACAAGGTGATGTACAGTTGTCCCTCGCTATATCGCGGTTCATCTTTCACGGTCTCGCTGATTTATTTTGTTCAGTTTTCCATGTTTTGTTTTTTTTACATCGTATGAGTGTGCATTGTGTCCTGCGTCCTGATTGGCTGTTGGACTGTAGACCATTGTGTCCTGCGTCCTGATTGGCTGTTGGACTGTAGACCATTGTGTCGTGCGTCCTGATTGGCTGTTGGACTGTAGACCATTGTCCATCAGTCTCCTCCATGCCGTGTCTCCTGTCCAGTACAGAATGTGTCCAGACAAATTTACATAAACGTTGGATCGCAGTGTGACTCTGAAGTGCTGTACGTTTGCAATTAGTTTTCTCCCCGACAAAACCCACACCACACACCCACACCATGTCGATGAAACGTTCTGCACCGACAAAGACGCCTACAAAGGTTTGAACTTTGAGAGAGTTTAAACGAGAGAGAAATGTGAGAAAATGTTAACGCCTGTGTGAGAAAAGTGTATAAAGTGTGTGGTGAGGGGTTTTACAGACAAAAACGGAGAGAATAATGTAAAAAATAAAGATGATACTTCGCGGATTTTGTTTATTGCGGGTTATTTTTAGAACGTGACCCCCGCGATAAACGAGGGACCATTGTATTCATTTGCACGTACATTCATCATTCATTTTCTCATCGAATTCATGAAAAAAATATTTATATTACAAGTTGGAAAGTTTGAAACCTCAGGGCTAATCAGTTCTGTGGAAACTGACAACAGCAAGACCAGAACTGAAGAAGCGGCTTCGATGAGCAGGGAAACGTCTCCACTCCTACAACTTTTTGTCCAGTTGACACAGATTTTACTTTTAGCTTTTACTCAGGATCACTCAGGAAGTTTAGAGATAGACTTTACATAAAACTCTATAAGGTTTCCAAGTTTTTAAAGCGTTTTGCCAAATCTTCTTTTTTTTTAATGTGTTTTTTGACTCATAAAAACATGGAATGGATAATAGTTAGCATGTAGCTTGTTAGCGTCTGCGATGGCTTTGAACTCGTAATACTTGAATTTTTTAGAAAAGTCTATGGGAAAGTCTGTGTAGCTCCATTTATAAAACTAAAAAAATAATACAAACTGACAGATTAACCTTTGTGATTCCATTGTAATAGAAATTTGGAATGTTATAGTCAAATCGAGAGCGTTTCAATGGAAAAAAAAAGATCCTTCAGGTCAAATAAGAGTCAGGTTTGTGGAGATGCAAGCCCGTTCAAGGTAAGGATGTTTTAAGTGCAATAAAAACAAGCAAAATTAACAAAAACACTTTTATTTTAGCCTCTTTGAGAAGTTGCAACATGTAGCTTTAAACAGTGAAGTAGTATCCGCAGTGATTTAATAATAAATACATGTTCTTTGTGTTATAAATGTTTAATAATTATATTTAATGACATGACATCACATGAAGGTGGAGCAGAGTGTTTTCTGTTTGAGAGAAGAACTCGGCCTAAACTTGTTTGAATGAAAAAAAACACAACTCCAGGGCTGTTTGTGATGAGAAAACATAACAAGGATCAGAAAATAGTGTAATATGGGCCTTTTAAATAAAATAACATACTGGTTCTTTAGCACTTCCTTTCACTTTCCAACACATTTATACTGGGTGACGTGGTGAAGCGTCTTGCCCAAGGACACAACAACAATATGTACTACTGCTACTACTACTCAGAGCCAGGATTAAGTCACTATTGTCCCTAATCTTATCAGAGCAGTTTTCATTTTGGCCTTTCTGTTTTATATATAAATTTCAGCTTGTGAGAAAAATATAATAAATAAAAAAATAAATATAATACATAACATAATACATAAATAAAAATAAATGAATAAATAAATAAATACATAAAAATATATATTATAGTAATATTGCACTTTAAATCTGTAAATGACTCTTACACTTTAATAAGAATTTAAACTTTTTTTTTTTTCCTATGTATTGTTCCTTTGTAGGGTTAGCTTAAATAAAAAAATAAATGCACAGAGCGCGTTTTTCAGATGTTACCGCTGTAGTATATGTGCACGGTTTTATATAGACCTTTCTTCCACCCACACGCATGCACAGTACTGGAGGCGTTCTCTTTCTAATCCAGTGCGTGGGGTAATTAAAGATACTCAGTGCTTATCCCCCAATCTAAACCACCTAAATACCATGTAGCCTTTACCTAGCTTTGGTTTGGAGCGTTAGCTTAAGCAAGGGGTGTTTTGGCAACATCTGTATCCCAACTGTCACTGGCAAAAATGGAGGAACGATGCAGCAAAGTATAACTGAGGAAAGATTCTTTATGGCAGTGAATGACGGGAAAATTACAGGTTTGTAGCCAAAAGTATGGGTGGGATTTTTAGGGAAAGACCCACGGACCTTGTACACTATCGCTAACGTTAGCCGAGTGGCCACCTCTGTATTTTAATGTGGATGAGCCTGGATAATCCCTCATAAAAATGTTATTGTTTAGACAGAAGACAAAAGTATCTTATGATCTTCTCTGGATCTAATCTATGACTATCTCTTCAAACCAAAGATAAACAGACTCGCTGCTTTGGCCAAAACACAGAAACTGCCCCGCCGTTTTCATCTAATGGAAATCGCTAAACGGGATGAATGGGGTTTTCTTATGCAGATGGCGCAATCATTAATGTTGTTGACTACACCCAGAGGCTACGAAAACACGAAGATAGTAGAAGTACTGTAACTGTACGCAGCCAAAAGTACCACATGAGAAATTTTAAAGAGCCGATATTACACCAAAAGGACTCGTGTGAGGTTTAAGTCGTGTTATAATCATGTTAGCGCCTCAAAAACAGACCTGGAGTTGTGTTTTGTTTCATTCACACATGTTTGAGTCGCACTTTATTATTAGTCTGTTACATCTCCAAAACTCAAAATGCTCCGTTCCACCTTGTGATGTCATCAAGTGGTAGTTTTCAAGTTAACAGCTCCTTTTTACCTTTTGTTTAGTAGGGATTGTCTGAAAATATCCAAATGATTTTAGAAATGAAGGTGCGTGGAGTTTAAAAACACAGTGGAGCACTTCCTGTATCACCACATGATGACATCACAAGGTGGAACAGAGCGTTTTCTGTTTGAGAGAAGAAGAACTCAGCCTAAATCTGCACGGTTTATGTGTTAAACATGAAACAAAACACAACTCCAGGTCTGTTTTTGATGAGGAAACAACATTATAACATAGATCAGAGAATAGTGTAATGTGGGGCCTTTAAAGATGCACTATGTAGCTTCTCCGGTGGAGGGTCTGCTACCGTGTTTCCTGGAATGTTCCGCAATATAGAATTAAACTTACTCATCTCACATTTATTCAATTACAGGTGTTTTTACTCATCAAAAATACATTAAAAACATGTTAAATCTGACCTATAACTCGTAACTGCTCGTCCACAGATAAATAAACATGTTTATATTGGAGATAAATATGTTTAATGCCACACTATGGAACATTCAGTGCAAAGTAATAACATTTCTGTAGAGTCAAGCAGGTGGCAGACCCTTCAACAGAAAAGTTATCCAGTGTAGCTTATCAAATATGAGGAAAAAGCTAAACCTGCAAAAAAACAAAACAAAAACCGTATTATTTTGAAGGATATTATGCCCAAAAATCACAAATTACAAAACATATTCTGACTTATCCTTTACAATTTCATGTTTAGTATTATCGATGCTGTTAATATGATTTTGCCTTAGCTTGTCATGTAATTAGCCCTGTCACAATTTTATCATTTATTGTGATATTTCTCTGTAACAATAATAATAATAATACTAATAATCAATTTTATTTATAATGCACTCGTCATTAAACAAAATCCCAGAGTGCTACAATAAAAGAACATTAAAATACTAATTGCTTAAAACTAAAAACATCAGCAGTAAGCTTTTCTAAATAAAAATGTCTTTATTAGCTTTAGCTTGATTAGCTTTAAAACAGTCCCATTACAGTCCTATTGCCAATATATTACTATTAGGGACGACAGTAGCGCAGTTTGTAGAGCATTTGTCCACTGATCTGAATGTTGGAAGTTCAAATCCCGCTCTCAACATTAGCATAACTGGTTGGCTAGCTCCTGCAGATGAACGCTGTTTGTCGTGTCCTCGGGCAAGACACTTAACGCACCTCGTCCCCCGTGTCTGCGTGCACCGGTGTAGGAATGTGTGCGTGATTCCTTCATGTTAAAGCGCTTTGAGTGACTTGAAGGTGGAAAAAAAACCACCATTTTACCATTTACAGACAACAATCCCAAAGTTCCTTACGTAAATAGATTGAAGTAGAACAAAAAAACAGAAGAAACAACCCATTTTTCCCACGTTATTGCGATGCCGTGTCTGGCGTAGCTCTGAGGAATGCGTCTTCACTGCGGTTGTTGAGGGACTCGATTGAGCCGTTCCCAAAAGTGTCCCCACAAGATCATACAGGTTTTTTTTTGATACGGCTTTTACCATTGTTCCCAACCAGCTACAAAATACTTATCTTATCAACGGGGGATGATCCAATTACGCTGTGATTGAAAGGACAACATGACAGGTCAGGACCTTGGCAGAAGCGAGCACGAGCGGAGCTATCAGATACGAAAATCAACAGCTCTTTAGGTACTGACTCAGCCAAACCAGTCACAACCGGCTTCACCCACAAACTGATTATTCACACTTTCACCGCACGCTTTTGTTACGACAGGATAACAACAAGTAGTGAAAGGTACACCCAAAATCCCAAGGTCATGAAGAGGTAATGCAGTGTTTTGGTTTTATTAGGAAGCTTTACGACTAGTTTTCTGCCTCCAAATCTTCCAAAAGTCATTTCCACACCCATTTTCTACACATTTCTTAGTTGATTTTATTGTTTTTGCTTATTATTGTTGCGTTCTGGTGTAAGAAAACACAACAAATGACTTCTGGTTGTTTATTTTCTGAGCACAAGGGCTACCGTAGGACGTAAACGACGCCAAAACAAGAGCGTAACTGACCAGTAGAAGCTTCTTGTCGTCATAGCAACCAAGTGTCCAATACAAAAGCAGCAACATAAACGACAACAGATAAACGGGAGAAAGAACAACAAAAGACGTCAACTCCGGGTTAAACATAAAATATCACGTCATTACATTATGTCGGAGCATGATTGTACAGTTGTTGTTTATGTTTTGTAATGACGTTGGCCGTTTAAATCCCACTGAACGTCATCGGTTGAGGGGTCAGATCCACGGACGCACGGGTTGGCGGCGCGATTCCGGCTCGCGCAGATGAATCCGTGAGTGGTTCCGTGACGTAAAGCGCTTTGAGAACCTTGAACGTGGAAAAGCGCTGTGTAAAAATGTGGCTTTTTAACATTTAGTGAAGTGAAAAACAGTCTGAAATATAGACAGATAGTGGATTGGTTAAGTTTTATTACAGTAACTACATTTGTTGTTAGAAATGTTCTTTTGAGACCTACTTTATTTACATTTTTAAACGTTCGATATTACGCAAAATTGACTCTTGTAAGGTTTAAGTCGTGTTCTAATGCTGTTTCCTCCTCAAAAACACACCTGGAGTTGCGTTTTGTTTAACTCACACATGTTTGAATCACACTTTATTATTACTCTGTCTACATCTCTAAAGCTCAAAACGCTCTGTTCCACTTTGTGATGTCATCAAGTGGTAGTTTTCAAGTTAACAGCTACTTTTTTTACCTTTTAGTTTAGTAGAGATTGTCTGAAATGATCCAAATGATTCAAATGAAGGTGTAGGGAGTTTAAACATGTAGCGGAGCACTTCCTGTATCACCACATGATGACATCACGAGGTGGAACAGAGTGTTTTCTGTTTGAGAGAAGAACCCGGTTGAAACAAAACGAAACAAAACACAACTCCAGGTCTGTTTGTAGATCAGAAAACAGCGTAATATCGACCTTTTAAATCATTTTATCGTATTTACTTATTCCGTTGGAGTGTGATCATACATTTGTTTATTTTTTTAGCAGATTTCTTTCACTATATGAGCTGCTATAATGATGAACTCCGCCTTCTATATCGATATGATTGATCTGAACCATCTCAAGTCCGTGCGTGACTTTAGAAAACGGTGCATCAGAACAGCTGTTTAGGCTCACAACAGTGGTTAGCTATAGGCTGTGGTTATCAGCTCAAACTCTGCTTCTTGGAAATCCTTTTGTCCCGACCAGCGCAACAATCCCAGATCTGTCGTCTTCTGGCGTGCGGTGGTTTTATACTCGGGTCTTGACGAAACCTTACTTTCCCGTCTTCAGCTAGTCCAGAACGCCGCTGCCCGTCTTTTAACTGGTTCTCGGAAATTTGATCACGTAACTCCCATTCTCAAATCTCTCCACTGGCTGCCTGTTCAGTTTCGCATTGATTTTAAGATTCTTCTATTTGTTTTTAATTGTCTGAGCTGCTGGTGCCTCACACTCCCGCTCTCTCAGGTCTGCAGGTCGGGTTCTCCTCGTGGTCCCTAAGCCAAAAAAAGGAAACTTGGGGGCGATTGGGCTTTTTCAGTGGCTGCTCCAAGACTCTGGACTCTGCACTTCCACTGAATGTTAGACTGGACGACTCACTTCCTGTTTTTAAATCTCTTCTTAAAACTCTTTTTTTTTTAGCTTGGCTTTTAACTCAATGTAAAGAGTTGACATTTATCATGGTCTGTTTTTAATATTATTGTATCTCTACTACTACTACTACTCTCTACTATTGTATCTGGGTTTTTTGTTTTTTTTGTGTGTGTTTTAATCTGTGTACAGCACTTTGGTGGACCGTGTTGCTTTTAAAGTGCTTTATAAATAAAGCTGGATTGGGATTGGATTGGTTTTATCGCAAAGTCTGTAGTGTTTATTTATTCATTTAGTATTTGAGGAGGATCTGACTGTTGTGGTGGTCTTTAGACTGAAGACCACAGTCCAAATCCAGAGATGCGGTACAGGTTGTGATTAGAGATTGAGCGATTACGGGAGTTCCGATGACATCACAGCGTTCAATAATCCAATAATGTTTAATACAGGTGCGGTTAAAGTAGGTAGATAAAATACATGCTGTTAAAATGCTGATTTTTAGCCGCCCACAGCGTTCAGCTCATCATGAAGCTCGTCAAGGCTAGAGCAGTTATAGCGGCGAATCTGGAGCCGATTTCCATACTAGGAATTCTGACTCCGAGTATCATAGCAACCAAACAGCCAATGTGGAGCGAGGCTGTTGAAAGTATCGCCCCTTTCCGCCCGCAACTCTGGTTAAGCAGGGGGCGGGCGCTTAGTAACGCTAACTCTGTCAATCAAACCTGTTGCTAACGCTAGCGGCGGATTAGCTATGTCCATTTATATATACAGTCTATGGTCTAGCTACTAATCGAAATGATCAGATTCAGCATTTGCGAATTCACTTTTTAGATATTTATGGCAAAGTACAATGTTATTAAAACGGGAAAACTGGCTCTTGCCGCCCATCTGCGAGTTTGACATCATCACTTTCTAGAATCTGAAAACCGCCAATATATTTTTTTTCTTGGCTGACGCTGAGACCGATTGTTTAGAATATGGAGAAAGCGATGGGCGATAAGCTCTGCCGATATTTTTAGGTCAATATATCGGGCTGTTTTTGATTATTTTCGCCAAATTATGTAGTTTTAATTCACGACAAACTCACCTACAGTCCTGTTTTGTGTAGTCACGTTCTGAGCAGTTACCTATTTGCGTTTAAGTGTTTGAATAAAGTTTTCTGTGCACTCTTTAGGCAGCAGGTCGCCCAAAACAAAAAAAAATGAAGATATAAGGCCGATTGCAGATTCGCTAAAAATGTGCAAATATCGTCTGTCTCTAGTTATGATAAACTATTGTCTGGGAGATGGGACAATAAAAAACAAAAACATTATATCGTGATTAAAAAGTTAGACAATAATCATTCATGGGAAATTTTATGTAATCGTGATAATCGCCAACATAAATAATCACCATTACATCACCAGAATGTTCCAAAAAAGCTTCTTATCCAGAGAAGAGTTGACATTGGGGGGGTGCAGAGGGGTCTCTTGTCCTAGGCCCCCAAATTTCTGTGGACGGCCCTGCTCGTCCATAATATTCTCCTTTTAGATCGTAGTTGTTTTTACCGATAAAGTACAATTATATAAAAGTTGTTTAAACATGTAGCTTGTTGATAATTATTAATATATGTAACATTTTTAAACTGCCAGCAACTTTAGTAAAAAAATAAAATAAAATCTGTCAACTGGGCGAAAAGTTCTAAGGGCGAAAACTTTTTGTCCAGTTGACAGATTTTAAAATGTTTCTTTTACTATGGATCATATCTGGGCTACTGAGAGATTACACAGACAAATATTTAATAAACTTTAATAATTATCGTGATATTATCCTTAATTGCAGTTATTTTGACCATTATAATCATGACACCGAATTTAAATATCGTCCCAAACGTACTCAAGATCTAGAGATGAGTCCCAGAGTTTTTCCAGGAAGCTAATTGCAGATAAACAAATATTCCTCTTTTTGTCCTTTAGGCTCGTCACAATAATCACTATATCAACTTATCGTTCAGTGTAAGAAAGATGGAACAATATATTTTGGGGCTCAGTATTTTTCGTGTTTACAATTTCTTCGCAAAAGTTGGGAGATTTTTTGCCATTTTTAAGTTATATGACACAATTTAAGCTGTAGGAGGTAGAATAGATCAAACTGTGGGTGATTATTGGTTCATTTTGTTGTTCGTTTGTTGCAGCTTCAGCCTTTTAATGATACTTTTTAATGATTTACTAGGTTTATCTCACTGTGTGTCGGTGACTAAAGCGGTTTCAATATTATCGTTTATTGTAATATTTCTCTGTAGCGATATATCGTGTTTCGAAATTCACCTTTTGTCCTACTCGTCCTCCATGTCAATAACAGCACGCACTCAACTGAGATTCAAACCGGCTACCATCTGATTGGCGGGCGAACACTTACTTCCCTGTTAATACACATGTACAGGAAGAGAAAAAAACAAACAATTATTACTAAAAAAAGCTACTTATCTACAGCGGGGGACAAAGGGGTCTGTTGTCCAAGGCCCCCAAATTTCTGTTGACGGCCCTGCTCATCCGTGAAAAGTGGGCGAACACTTACTTCCCTGTTAATACACAAAAAAACAACAATTATTATCAAAAAAGCTACTTATCCACAGGGGAGGACAATGGGGTCTGTTCTCCAGGGCCCCCAAATTTCTGCTGACGGCCCTGCTCATCCGTGAAAAGTGGGTGAACACTTACTTCCCTGTTAATACGTAAGTGTACAGGAAGAAAAAAAAGATTATTACAGAAAAAAGCTGCTTATCCACAGGGGGGACAAAGGGGTCTGTTCTCCTGGGCCCCCAAATTTCTATTGACGGCCCTGTTTATCTGTAATATTCTCAGCTACATCGCAGTTGTTTTTGCTGATAAAAGTGAAAACTTAGCCACAGGGGAGTCGAGAAGGTGGGGACAAAAGGGTCTGTTCCCCAGGGCCCCCAAATTTCTGTTGACGGCCCTGCTCATGCGTAATATTCTCGGCTAAATCGCAGTTGTTTTTGCTGATAACAGTGAAAAGTGGGCGAACACTTACTTCCCTGTTAATGCCTAGGTGTACAGGAAGAAGTAAAGATTATTACCCTCTTTTCACTGCTGTCGTGTACGTGCTCATTTTGAACATGTCTGAGTTTCTGTATCCCCCGTGCCGCTTTTGGGGATGTGGTCCGTCCAGTCGGCTCTTGTCATCGGTGCATTCCAGGAGTCAGGGGCAGACGAAGCCTTAGATGACACTGCAGATCTAACCATTAGCCTTTCACCTGCTGTTAACAGTAACTTGGCCAGACACAAGCCCTGCATTCCTCCAGCTCGAGACAGATGTATTCTAACACATGCAAACACGCCTATAATCTAATGCTAATGCTAAGCTAATGCTAATATATACTGCGCTGTTTTCTGATTTATGTTATGATGTTGTTTCCTCATCACAAACAGACCTGGAGGTTTTGTTTTGTTCTATTCACACGTTTAACTCACAAATCCTGTGTACTTTAGCCTCCGAAACGAACGAAAAATGCTCAGTTCCACCTTGTGATGTCACACTGTAATACAGGAAGTGCTCCGCTGTGTTTTTAAGCTCCGTACACCTTCACTAGAATCGTTTGTACAATTTTAGCCCTAGAATCTTTACTGAACAAAAGATAAAAGACGCTAACCTGAAAACTACAACTTCATGACGTCACAAGGTGCAACAGAGCATTTTAAGCTTTGGAGACGTAGACGAATAATAAAAGGTTACTAAAACATGTGTGAATGAAACAAAACACAACTCCAGGTCTGTTTTTGATGATTTAACAACATTCTTACACGACTTAAAGCTCACAAAAGTCAATTTTCTGTCATTTATTATTATTTGTTTTAATTAAAGAGAACCATACCTGCACTGAAGAACATGATTGACTAGTTAGACTGCAAGATAAATCGCAATTTAAACGTCTTCTATGTAACTTTACTGGTGGAGGCGTCGCCATCTGCTTGTCGCCATGGAGATGTTATTGCTTTCCCTGTAAAGTTCTACAGTGTGGTATTAGGACTGTGCAATCCGTCAGTCATTCAAGTGTGATCCATAGGAAAATTTTTGTCCAGTTGACCGAAATGAATTTTTCTCTTGGTATTATACATATCTATCTCCATGGAGACAAGCCTCTGGCACCACTAGGCCATGTGACAGGTCAGATCTGTGGAGAGACGGACCGAAATCATGTTTTTCAAGGCAATTAAAGCAGCTGTAATTAATGGATATGATTAATGCCGTGCTGTGTAATATTCCAGGCTGTGAGCTGCACAAGTAACTAGTTCAAATCTACTGTATGAGTATAAACAACAAGATCAGCAGGTTGGCAAGATCCATGGGTTTCAGTTTAATTTTATAGGCGACATTTTGAGGACTTTTAACGCTTCAAAGAGCATTTTGTTTTGGAAATGTTATGGCAGATGTGTTAATTTTCCATCCCTGAAACCCACGGATACGCAAGACCTCCCGTTTATATTTGCGGTTTTATTTTAAATTTGTGAACATTCAAATCTCTTCTTGGATGTGATTTCAATTAATTGCTGTTTTTATAATTTGGAAACCAGTTTGAACTTCATAAATGCACATGTGTTTTACAGCAGAAGTAAAAAACTAGTTCAACTTTACTGTATGAAACCCATGAACAAAACCTGCTAGTCTCGTTGTTTATACTCAGTTTCTCATTTCTAGGCGCCATTTTGAGGACTTTTGGCCAATATTTATATTATTACACAGTATATTCTGTTTTGTAAAGTTAATTGCTAAAGCAGAAGGTCGAATATTTCATCATTCTGAAACCCATGTCAACATAAGACCAGGGCCGTTAACAGATATTTTGAGGGCATGGGGTAAGAAACGTCGTATGGGCCCCCCTCTAATATAAATTAATAGGAAGAGGGTCAAATTCTGTGCTCCTACGACGCTGAAACCCCTTTGTCTCCCTCGATATTATTATTTATTTTATTTCATTTTACATTTTTGCTGTTTTATAAACTTGTGAACGCTCAAATTCCTTCTTGGGTTTTGATCGGAGCTGTCGTTATAATTTGAAAATCAGTTTGAACTTTGTCAATTCACATGTTCTCAACTCTACAACTCTACTGTATTTGTAGGCGCCATTTTGAGGACTTTTGCCCCAGATTTTACAGTACAAGTGAATTGCTAAGGCGCAGATGTCATAATTTATCGTAATTCCAAAACCCGTCTACAGCGGTCCCTCGTTTATCGCGGGGGTCACGTTCTAAAAATAACCCACATTAGGCGAAATCCGCGAAGTATCAGCTTTATTTTTTACATTATTCTCTATGTTTTTTGTCTGTAAAACCCCTCACCACACACTTTATACACTTTTCTTACACAGGCATTAACATTTTCTGACATTTCTCTCTCGTTTAAACTCTCTCAAAGTTCAAACCTTCGTTGGCGTCTTTGTCGGTGCAGAACGTTTCATCGACATTGTGGGTTTTGTTGGTGGAGAAAACAAAACAAATTGCAAACGTACAGCACTTCAGAGTCACACCGCGATCCGACGTTTATGTAAATTTGGTTGAACACATTTTGTACTGCACAGGAGACACGGATATTTCATTTTCGTTTCTGCTGTTTTACTTGATCGTGAACATCCAAATTCCATCTTGGGTCTGATTTCAATTAACGCTTCGATCTGTAATTCCACTGCGCGGGAAGCTGTGTTTATAATTTGAAAAACCAGTTTGAACTCCATCAATCCACATGTGTTTGACAGCAGAAGCACGACTCGGGCTGAGCAGAACACGTGCACATGGGGCATAAAAGAGATTGTGGCTCAACGGGACAGATTTCATATAGGTCGCTCCGAAAATGGAAACCCACCAAGGTCAACGACGGCCAGCTCCAGAGCCAGAGTCAATATTTATGGATACTGAACATGTGGCACACTTTTCTACCCACTAATTTCAGCAACAAGTCCACCTCCAGATTATATAGCCTCTCTAAGATCAGACGTTGGGGTCTACAGGGCTTTGAGTCGCGTGTTTTAAACGTTGAGGGCGCTGGGGTTGGTCCTCCCTGCAGATGCGTGGAGGAGGCCGCGCACGATTTGGCAAATTGGCAACACGTTTATTTGTTTGTGTTTGAATTTCCTGTGAAAATAACCCAGCTTTGATCAAGTAAGAGAGCTTAATTTCGCTACTTTTCTACTTGTAAAGTGTAATCAGCGATCAGCGGTAGGTAATTTTAAAACTTTACTGCCGCCTTTCATGGTTGGAAAATCCGCTGCGCTGGTTTAAAAAAAGGCAAACTAACGTGCCGTGTTGTATTTGCAAGTCAAAGATGTAAGTAAGAATGCGGTAAGTGGGAATTAAAGGTGTTTTACCAGATTTTTACTGTTTTAAAAGTATGAAAAACAGAAGTAGTTCATTAAAAATTGTTTGCAGTGGTCCAAAGTTACTCCTCACACATTCAGGGCATCCTAAATACTCACCATGATGAGTTTGTAAGCACTTTTCACAACTTTCAGAAGGTACAGTGGGGATTTGCCATAACAGCTAGCATGCTAACAGCCAAGCTTTACGTTCTGGTGCGCGGATCATAGGGATACATTTTGTTATATTTGCTAGTAAAGATGTAAACAAGTGCTATACCACATTTTTACAATCTTAAAAAACATGAAAAACATAACTGGTTCATTTTTTAAGCAGTTTCCAGTGGTCCAAAGTTGGTCCAAAGTTGCCTAACACATTCAGGGCACCCAAATTATTCACCATGATGAGTTTGTAAGCACTTTTCTCAACTTTCAGAAGATAGAGTGGAGATTTGCCATAACAACTAGCATGCTAACAGCTCACCTGCCCAGCGTTACTACCTGGTGAATGGATAATATGAATGTGCCTTGTTATATTTGCTAGTAAAGATGTAAATAAGAACGCATTAGCATTAGCATTAGCATTAAAGGTGCAATTTTTACTGTCTTCCAAAACTAACAAAGTTGGTTATTTTTAAATTGTCTGCAGTGGTCCAAAGTTATTCCTCACTTTCCTAAGGCGTTCTGAGCCTTTTAGTTATTGACCATGATGAGTTTATAAGCACTTTTCACAACTTTCAGAGGGTAGAGCGAAATTTTCCTCATGGTTATGTTAACAACTAGCATGCTAACAGCTCACCTGCCCAGCGTTACTTCCTGGTTCGTGGATCATCGGGATGTGCTTTGTTATATTTGCTAGTAAAGTTGTAAATAAGAAAACATTAGCGTTAGCATTAAAGGTGCAATTTTTGTCTTCCAAAGCTAACAAACCTAGCTAATTTTAAATCGTTTGCAGTGGTCCAAAGTTATTCCTCACTTGCCTAACGCATTTTTATGAGCGCCCAATGAGTTTATAAGCGATTTTCACAACTTTCAGAAGGAAGAGCAGAGTTTTGCCATCACGTCAATGCTAACAACTAGCATGCTAACAATGCAACAACATGACTTCCTGGTTTGCGGACGATAAAAACTCTTTGTGCTTAGATGCAAATAGTACACTTAGTCTTATTTTGAGTCAAGATTTGCTTGTATATTATATCTGTATCAGGGCAAAACTAACTAAAAATGTGTTACCGTCTCTTTAAAACATGACAAACACACGCGAGTTTGACTTTTTATGGTATTTAGATGGAAATTTTTTCCCTTTTGCATCTGACAAGCTCAGTCAGGAGTACTTGGGTGTAAGTTTTGCATATTGTGCCTGTTACTAGGTCGACTTTACGGTATCCCGGAGGCTGTGTGTTCTATTTGCCCAAATTTGCATGCCTTTTATTGGTTTGTCTTTGAATTTCCTGCGAAAATAACCCAGCTTTGATCTAACAACAAGCGCGTTATTCTGCAGCGTTTATACCTGTTCTTTATAATCAACGTCAGGCAGTAGATCACGGCTATTACAGTGTTTAGTTTGCAGCGCATAACTGTTAAAATACCGCAACGCTATAAAAACCTAATTCTTTCAGCGAGGGGAATTAGGTGGTAAAATGAATCATCTGAACACACAAGATAAAGGGGACTACTGTACTTCCATCGCAGAGAGGCAGATGCATAACTACAGGGATGAGGGCTTTGAATGCAGCTTCGCTCATAAAGACACCACGCGTCACTCAATTATACGTCTGCATGATTAGAAGCTTGGGCTACGTAAACAGCCAACGCAAGATTTACATTTTACAGCTTAAGCACAAGCAGCTGTTTACGGGCTGAGGAAGCAGGGACAACACTTAACGCACGAGCTGCAAGAGTTAAAATCACTAGAATTCACAATATGGAGCTGCGTTTGACTCGTTTGGGTGTTTTTTTTTTTAAACGTACAGCAGTGTGTACGTTTCTGGAGGTGGTGCGTCATGTGCGTTAAATGCATCTGCAAAAAAACAACCATTAAAATCACTAAAATGTAGAATATTTGTCGTTATTTGAGGCAAGGAAAGTTTAATTGTACAGCACAATTTTTACGTAAAGTTATTCAAAGTGCTTTACAGAATAAGAAAGACGATAAAATGACAATACAGCAAATAATCATCATAAAATTAATCATAACTTTAAAAAAAATTGAGTGATTTAGATTTTTTTTTTAAAGCTACAGTATGTAATTTTGTGGAGGTGGCACGATTCCATGGAAATAGAGAGTTAAAACCAGACTTTGGAACTTTCTCCATGTCGATAAATACATTTTAAGAACATTATAGCCAAAGGAACAACATCTCCATGGAAACGGCTAAGAGTACGCTCTCCTCCAGACGACATAAGAGTCAGGTTTGTGGAGATGCAAGCCCGCTCAAAGTTTTTCAGTGCACAAAACAACAATCCGCAAGTGTTAAAATCACTCGAATTCACAAGAGGAATGTTCATTTGACTAGTTTAAAGGCACAATATGGAACTTTCTGCACGACTCCATGGAAATAGAGAGTTAAAACCAGACTTCGGAACATTCTCCATGCAGGTAAATACATTTTAAGAACATTAGAGCCAAAGGAACAACATCTCCATGGAAACGGGTAAGAGTACGCTCTCCTCCAGACGACACAAGAGTCAGGTTTGTGGAGATGCAAGCCCGCTCAAAGTTTTTCAGTGGAAAAGTGGAAAAAAAACCCAACACCACATGCTTTTATAGTCTGTACAAGTTACATTGTTACAGACCAGTCCTTTTTGTGTTTGGCCTCCTGTTGATGACCCTCCGCTGCAGCAACGTTTAGTTATTTTGTAGTTTATTTTTGTATTATCTAGTTATTTAATTTGTATCCACTTTTTATCGTTTTTGACCACGTCTCCACCCTCCCGTTTTGTTCTACACCCGGTTTTAACATCATTTTGTGACCGCCACTCCTGGACAAAGCGGCACGTAACAGAGTGGGGGCTCATCCGAGATCTGGGTGAGCGGCGGGAATCCAAAAGGTACATACTGTGGCTTTAAGAGGAGTTTTTTTTAAAGAAGAGCGATACAGGTTTTAGAAGGATGAAAAATAAAGATTAAGATTTGAATTAACGATCTGCGAGAGGAAGCTTCACGTGACTCGTCTAGATTTTAATTTTTTTTTTTTTTTAAAGGCAGAGCGTGTAACGTTCCGGAGACGGGACTGTTGCCATAGCGATCATAAAACATCTTTTGAATGGGGGAAAAGTCTTCAAAAAACGTCGCATAGTACAGGAAGCTGACACCCTTTTAATACGTTTTTAATTAATTTACTGCCAATTTAAGTGAACGTTTCATAACCCAGTGGCAGATTTATTTTTGTAATGAGAAAAACACAAACTGGAACCAATTAGAAATACTTTGAAACGTGCCCAAAAAAATCTACCGCCATAAATCTATAGGCCTTTTGCAGTTTGGATTCACGCGGGAGATGATTGTAAAAGCAACACATTTTTTTTAATAACTAATTTATTTGTTATTTTTGCCCGTTTTTCGAAGCGTTTCTCATTTTTGTTGTTAAACGCAGACTGTACAAATTGGTCGCGATCCCAGCGGAGGAGTGAGTGACCTTCAAAGACACAAACAAAAGGCGGTTTTCATTTGGTCCCGGGACAAAACGAGCTGGAGTAAGACGCTATATATTTCATTTTCTCTGGCAGGCCGTGAGCAATAACACACAAGCACGGTCCCGCTTTATGTTCGCCACTTTGACAAAAACAATTTCAACCGCACGAGGGAAGATACGAGATTAGACCACACCATGACCCAGGAAACCGACACACAGCGAAGGTTAAACGTGGAGTAACACGACGACGAGTAACACGACGAGGACTATATAGGATTACTCAGAGCGTAGGCACGATACCGAAACTTCGAACTCCATTCAAATACGAAGGAATAGACTCGGTTCTCAATACCGATTCCGATACCACGCTGATTCAAATTAAAACTGACAACAGAATGTGATTTTCAACATTACATACTAGCGCTTTCTATGAAACTAAGGTTAATTTCTGTCCTGTGAATGTGACTTTTTAGTATCGGAACTTGCTCAAATGAGTGTCCAGATTCGATACTTGTTTTAGCGTCAGTTAGTATCCGATTTTTGATATTTTTTACTAAAGTTAAACGATATTTCCATGGAATCGTGGATCGTGTGTGTGACGTGAAGTTGCATATTGTGTCTGTGAAAAACTAAACGAGTCAAATGCAGATTCCTTTTACACATCGTCAATTCAAAAGATGTTTTATGATGTTATCGCTACGGCAACAGTGCTAATTTTTTATCCTTCTAAAGCCTGTAACAGCTCTCCTTTAAAAAACTCTTCTTAATGCCACAGTGTGTAACTTGTACAGACTAAAATAAAAGCGTGTTTTGTTTTTTTCAATTTTGCACTGAAAACTTTGCTCTGAACGGGCTTGCATCTCCACAAACCTGACTCTTATTTGTTCTGGAGGAGGGCCTACTCTTACCTGTTTCCATGGAGATGTTGTTCCTTTGGCTATAATGTTCTTTAAATGTATTTACCTACATGGAGAATGTTCCGAAGTGTGCTTTTAACTCTATTTCCATGGCAACAGTCCTATCTGAAGAAAGATACATACTCTGTCTTTAAAAAAAATCTAAACCAGTCAAATGCAGATTCCTCTTACAGATCGTTAATTCAAAAGATGTTTTATGATGTTAATCGCTATGGCAACAGTCCTAATTTTTAATCCTTCTAAAGCCTGTACAGCTCTTCTTTAAAAAACCTTTCTTAAAGCCACAGTATGTAACTTAGAGACTAAAATAAAAGCATGTTTTTTGTTTTAGTTTTTTTTTCAGTTTTGCATTGAAAACTTGCATCCTTGCTCTGAGCTTGCATCTCCACAAACCTGACTCTTATTTGTTCTGATAGTTAAAACTGTATTTTATCATTTTGAAATAATCTGAAGAAATGTGCGTGTGCTATTTTGCGTAATTTTGTCGCCAATAGCCACGGTTTCTTTTAAAAGTCGTTACGGTTTGTGCTTCTCATACGCAGTACAGTTGTCCGTTATATCGTGGTTCACCTTCCGTGGTCTCTCTGTTTCGCGGATTTTTTTAGCGCAATTTTTCATGTTTTTTTCTACAGCGTATGAACGTGCATTGTGTTGTGCGTCCTGATTGGCTGTTGGACTGTAGACCATTGTGTCGTGCGTCCTGATTGGCTGTTGGACTGTAGACCATTGTCCATCAGTCTCCTCCGTGCCGTGTCTCCTGTCCAGTACAGAATGTGTTCAGACAAATTTACATAAACGTTGGATCTCAGTGTGACTCTGAAGTGCTGTACGTTTGCAATTTGTTTTCTCCCCGACAAAACCCACAATGTCGATGAAACGTTCTGCACCGACAAAGACGCCTACGAAGGTTTGAACTTTGAGAGAGTTTAAACGAGAGAGAAATGTGAGAAAATGTGAGACGCCTGTGTGAGAAAAGTGTATAAAGTGTGTGGTGAGGGGTTTTACAGACAAAAACAGAGAGAATAATTGTAAAAAATAAAGCTGATCCTTTGTGGATTTTGACTATTGTGGGTTATTTTTAGAACGTGGGACCACTGTACTTTACTAAAAATGTTCATTCTGTCCATAGTCAAGCTCGTCTTCTGCGTTTGACCCAGTCTTTAATGCTTCTTGGGCCCTTCTCCAGATCTTGACCCGGGTTAAACTAAGTCAGGAATAACCAGCTGGAGTTGGCCTATTGTGCATGTTCGGGGTACTCCTTACTAATTCATTTCAGACCGATGAATATTTAGTATTGTTGCCATAACAGTTACCGATTCAAAGCAAAATATTGTATCTTTTGAATAGTGAAAAGTCCTCAAAATGGCGCCTGCTAACTGACATAAATCTAAGTATATTGGACCATTTTGTTGTTATTGACAGAATGGCAGCTGGTGGAAGATAATGAAGTACAAGTAGTAAAGTACTGTATTTAAGTTGAATTTTTAGGTATTTGTGCTTTACTTAAGTACATTTTACAGTGGATACTTTTTACTTTTACTTCACCACATTTGAGAGCAGTATCTGTACTTTCTACTCCACTACATTTTTGAACAGGACTGAAAAGTAAAAAGTACTTTTCATATGATTTGGGGGGTTATTTTTATCATGTTCGTGTTAAAATCCTGACTAAAGTTTTCGAGTTTGCGCAAAACAAAAAATAAATACACAAAATTCATAAGAAAAACTAATCATTTTCACTATCACTATTGTACATGAATGGTCACTATGTTTGTATGTCTTGCATTAAATAAAAAAAATAAAATAAAATAAATAATTATAGACAAACTCATCATAGTTTTTGTCAATAAACTATTAAAAAAAAAAAAATAAAATAAAAAAAATATATGTATTATTTTGAATCAACATCTCTACATTTACACTTTAGCAAATGAACACTTTACTTTTTATTCTTAAAGTACACTTTAAACGGATACTTAAATACTTTTAAGTAGATTTTTTCATGTGATACTTTTACATTCACTTGAGTAACTTTTTCCCTCTGTATCTGTACTTTTACTTAAGTAACCAAACTGAGTACTTCATCCACCGCTGCATCACCGTATATTAAAACTGTGAGATAAACTGCAGAATATCCAGTCTTTTTCTGCATAAAAACCGCTAAACCTGTAGCTTAGATCTGTACAAACATTCACCCTCTGATCTGAAGGTCGCCGGTTCAAATCCCGCTCTCGACGCTCTGCAGACGTGTGAACTTTGAACCGAATCAAATCATTAAAACACAAAATCGCAAATGTAATCACAATACTTGTCACAAAAAACTAGACATTTTACCTCCAAATGGTTCAGCCCTGTTGTATCTGTACTACTACTACTACTCATAAGACATAAGTACATGCATTTCCTTTTCTTCTAATTGGTTTATTCTTCTTCGTTGCATGTATCTGAACCTTACACGGGAGGTTAGTGGGCTATAGGGAGGACCTGATTGTACTGTGGCATCAACAGAATTACATTATAGCCGTGTGGTTGCATGATAATAATAATCTTGGGAGCAGCTGTATAAACATTCAAACTGACATCTCCTCCCTGCGTGTAGTATGTATCTTTAACTCTCCGCTCCTCTGAGAAACGAATACACGCAGAACTTAAAGCAAAACTATATCACACAAAACTGACTCTTGTGAGGTTTAAGTCGTGTTATAATGTTGTTACGACTTAAAACAAAACAGACCTGGAGTTGTGTTTTGTTTATTTTTAGTCTGTCACATCTCCAAACCTCAAAATTCTCCGAGTAGCGTAGTAGTAGAGTAGCTAAAAAATGTACTCGAGTATGAAGAGTACGGTTATTTCTAGTGTTGTCGTGATAGGACGTTTTCAAACACGATTTCGATACTGAGGAACTCGCTCGATGCTTGATACGATTACGATGCCGCCATGAAGATAAAAATGCTCCTTTTTTAGTAACAGAAATGTCATTTTTATATACAAAATAATAGTACGTTGTTTATCTTAGCGTGACGTCTTATATTTGTTCGATAAAGCTCAAAATTGTCCCAAAATTGTTCAAAAAAAGCGCAGGTTTTGTCTTGTTAATGTGATTTTTTTGCAGCAAACGAGTATCAAGTTTCACCTTAGTTAGTTCAGAATAATAGTACTCAAGTAGAAGTACAAAGGAGTAGTCGAAGAACAGTGGTGGAAGGTAATAAAGTAGAAGTAGTAAATGTTCAGGCTTATTCACAGTGGGAAGAATAAACAAAACTGTAACTTAAAGCTCCTAAATTGTGCAAAATGGACTCTTGTAGCTTTGAGTCATGTTATAATGTTGTTTCCTCCTAAAAACAGACCTGGAGTTGTGTTTTGTTTCATTCACACATGTTTGAGTAACTTTTTATTATTAGTCTGTCACATCTCCAAACCTCAAAACGCTCTGTTCCACTTTGTGATGTCATCAAGTGGTAGTTTTCAACAGCTTTAACAGCTCCTTTTTACCTTTTGTTCAGGAGAGATAAGTGGCAATTCCAGAGCTGAAATGATCCAAATGATTCTAGAAATGAAGGTGTGTGGAGTTTAAAAACACAGTGGAGCACTTCCTGTATCGCCACATGATGACATCACAAGGTGGAACAGTGTGTTTTCTCACCCTAAATATGCAGGTTTGTGTGTTGAACATGTGAGAATGAAACAAAACACAACCCCAGGTCTGTTTGTGACGGGGAACAGTGTAATATGAGCACTTTAAAGTTACGTGAAGGTAGGATTTTGATCATAATAGTACTTTTGTTTTTATATTTTTGTACTTACACAGTATTATATCTGAATCCCTGGTTATTAAACTGGCACAGACGCTTCTTGCAAATCTTACTTATCTTTGTTTTTTGATGCAGCGTGGTCGTTGAGAGGCTAACGAGAAGGTTCCGGGTTTGATTCCCGGGTTGCTCAGCCTGTTTGTTTCATTTTTAATCAGTACTGTGTGGATTTTGCGTGTTCTCCTTGTGTCTAGTTGAGTTTCTTCTGGGCAAATCCTCCAGCTAAAATACTCCTGACAAAGAATTGCTCAAAATTTCTCAGAGATGGGTTCCCGGGTTGCCCCAGTGGCGTAAAAGAATGGGTCAAATGCAGAGGACAAATTTCCCTATGGGGACAATAAATAAATGCACATTATTTACCATTTAACCCTGCGTTAAACTGTTTTTTGTCATGGTTTAGACCTGGTTACAGCATATTTAAAGGTGCATTATGCAGCTTTCCCGATGCCATTTTCATGTTTCCTTTAAAATGTCTTTGCTTTACCTGGAATTTTCCACAGTACGGCATTAAGCATATCTATTTTACATTTATTTAATTACAGGTGATGCAAAACAGACGCAGCAGGGTTCCCTCTCCACGGATCTGCGCGAGTTGTGCCGCCTGCTCGTTTCCGCGGAAACGGATAAACGCCACGCCAGGGAACATTCCAGGTAAGACGGGAATATCTACATCAAGAGTAGCATGTGGTGGACGCTCACAACATCGGAAAAGTTACATAATGAACCTTTAAGCTCTCGTTCAGACTCACTTTCTTCCAAAAAAAAAGCCCTGAAAATTCACCTTTTTTATTTCATTTGTGTATCGTCTTTTATGCAGAATTCGTAGTAGCAGTAATAGTAGTAGCAGTAGTAGTAGTAGTAATAGCAGTAGTAGTAGTAGTAGTAGCAGTAGCTCACAAAATACCACATGTAGTACTTGTATTGTAGTATATTATGAAGTAAAATGTGTGCTACTCTCTCCAGTTTGAGTAAGTCTATAAAAGTGCACTGTGTAACTTCTGTGGTGCACCTTCTTGTTTCTATGGCGATGTTATTGTTTCACACTGTGGCATTAAACTCATATTTGACATTTATTCAGTTACAGGTGTTTTATAGTGATAAAAAACACACAGAAAAACATGTATTTTTACTATGAACAACTTCTGTAACTGCGTGTGGTGAAGGTAGATAAGTTTAATGCCATACTTGGGAATATTCCAGGCAAAGCAATAACATATTTCATTTATTTTACATTATAACACATAACATAATGCAACTTTAAGTGACAAAAACGTGCGATTAATGCGAGAAGATTGTACTTGTGTTGCTCTATAGTTAAAATCTGTGACACCTGTGGATCATTTTGTTATAATTTACACATTTTAAATCACAATATTCATCTGAAACGACTTAATAAAAGAAACAAATCCACTGCCTGCACGTTTAAGCCCTAGTTCAGACCCACTTTCTTCAAAAAATCCCTGAAAACTCACCTCTTTCTTTTTTAATTTATGCATTATCTTTGATTGTTATGTGTTATTTTCATTATCGTAGTGACGGGAACTTTAAGAACCGTTACAAATCCTGTCAGAAAACCCACATTTAACTCATTTTAAGTTCTTTTTTTTGCAGTGTAGAAAGGGTCTGATGCAACTCCCCACATCCCCGCCCATCATCTCTCCCCGTCCTGCACAAGCCACACACTCCGCCGCGTCCTCGCTCCGGCCAATGCCCCCATCCGCGGCGTTCAAAATCCCAAAAAAACGCTCCCCGATCCCTTGTCTCGTCTCATTCAAAATAACTTTTAAAGATACTCACATCCCCCCCGAATACATTTACACAAGCCCTCGCACGGCCCCTCACGACGCTGGCTATTTCCTGGTAACATCTGTCTTAATTCCTGGCAGTTTGAGTAAATATTTATGTCGCTAAACTAACTACTATGTATACAGCGAGTCCCCCAATCGTCCCTGGAATGTGATCTAATTGGCGGTTTCCTTTGTTTACCCTGTGTCATAGTGCTTACTGTAATGGTAATCAGGTAGATCAAGTAAGTGTAGCCTGAAATTAACCATCCCCAAAGCAAATCCAACGATATTTAACGCTTTGCCCCCCGTCTGTAATTCAAATCCCTTCTCATCACATGCCAGATTACCATTATATGTCATTTGTAATATAATAAACACTATCCAGATGGCTTGGATTCTCGCGGGTATAAACAGCAGAAGCTAACGGGAGGGGGAAGCTAACGGGAGGGGAAAGCTAACGTCTTCTTTTTTTTTTTTGTGTGTGCGTGTGTTTCGCTTTTGACAGAGGACCGGGGGGAATTAGCGATGATTTAAACGTTTATATTACGCACTTTGTCGATTAGCGAGAACAAGGATATTCTCGCGCTCTCGTCAGTTTCTTTTAGGAAGAGGTGGGTGGTAACGTGAGTAGGTTAAGCAGTACTTTTATGTGTAGAAGTAGCGCGCGAAATACTACTACTACTCGTGCTTGTGCTGTGGGGTTTTATAAAGTGAAAAGTATTTGTGGTATGCTTTCCGGTTTGAGTAAAGATATAAAAAGTGCGTTATGTGAGTTTTATGGTGTTGTGTTTGAAGGATTTTTGTTTCTATGGAGATGTTAGTTTGCCTGAAATGTTTCGCAGTATGGCATTAAACGCATATAACTTACAGGAGAAGAGGTGAGTAACCTAGTAGTAGTAGTAGTAGTAGTAGTAATAGCAGCAGTAGTAGCAGTAGGACCTGTAGCAGTAGCAGTTGTAGTAGCAGTAGTTGTAATAGTAATAGCAGTAGTAGTAGTAGGACCAGTAGTAGTAATAGCAGGAGCAGTAGCAGTAGCAGTTGTAGTAGCAGTAGTTGTAATAGTAGTAGCAGTAGTAGGACCAGTAGTAGTAGTAATAGCAGTAGCAGTAGCAGTTGTAGTAGCAGTAGTTGTAATAGTAATAGCAGTAGCAGTAGTAGTAGTAGTAGCAGCAGTGGTAGTAGTATTAGCAGTAGCAGTAGCAGTAGTGGCAGCAGCAGTAGTAGTAACACTCAAAATACCACATGTAGTACTTGTATTGTAGTATATTATGAAGTAAATGTTGTGCTACTCCAGCTTCCAGTTTGTGTAAGGCTTTAAAAGTGCACTGTGTAACTTCTATGGTGTTGTTTTCGCCACCTTCTTGTTTCTATGGCGATGTTATTGTTTCACAGCGTGGCATTAAAGTCATATGTCTGACATTTATTCAGTTACAGGTGTTTTATAGTGATAAAAAACACACAGAAAAACATGTATTTTTACTATGAACAACTTCTGTAACTGCGTGTGGTGAAGGTAGATAAGTTTAATGCCATACTGTGGAATATTCCAGGCAAAGCAGGAACATATTACACTTACATTACACTATAACACATAATATAATGCAACTTTAAGTGACGAAAACGTGCGATTAATGCGAGAAGATTGTACTTGTGTCGCTCTGTAGTTAAAATCTGTGACACCTGTGGATCATTTTGTTATAATTTACACTTTTTAAATCACAATATTCATCTAAAACGACTTAATAAAAGAAACAAATCCACTGTGTTCTGTGTTAGAAAACTGCGTTGTCCGATGGGAGCTGACGTCGCCGTAAACGTCATCACAACAAAGCGCCGTGTAGCTGTTGGCGCCCCCTATAGACAGCTGCAGAGGTTGGTTTTTTTTTGTTTAATTTGTACCAAAATGATGACGCGACTTTGCCGAATCCTACGAGTATCACCGATTAGGAACATAAAACTGTCGTCACAGTGGGCGTGTCCAGGTGGAGGTGAAAACGGGGGATAATCTGCAAAACGGCGTCTTGAAAATAAACGGTTAAAGATTACACAAACATGAATCACTCCAAAAACAACTTCAGAGGGTAAACGAGAAGGAAACATCGGGTAAAAGCTCTGAAAAGTCAATTTTGCAGAATAGATTTGATTTAAAAAGTGTCCAATGTCTTCACTTTTACTCGCGTAGTTACCGATTTGAACTATAACGCTTCACTTTTACTTACCGTATTTTCCGCACTATAAGGCGCACCTAAAAGCCTTTAATTTTCTCAAATGCGCCTTATAATCCGATGCGCCTTGTATATGGATCAATATTGGTCAATTATGACACCCGTAGTCAGGAGGCGTCGCCAAAGTAATAGCGGTAATATCCCTTTAAGGACTGAGCACACTATGGGCCAGTATATATCTAGACCTACACTTTTATTCTTTTTTAGCCATAAAAAAACATGTTAAACGAAGTATCAGAATTTACTGCATTTTTCCACACAACTACTATTTTACACATCCATCCATATTTTTTCTTTTACGCATCGAATAAATGAGTGAAAATCCCCGCAGCCCCGCGCTCTCATTCGTCACCTTCAGGACAACAGAGGCAGATTTACCGTAATGATGGTAAAATATTTAGATAGCCCCGTGTCTCCGCTTTGAGACGCCGTTTGAATTTACATGAGAGCACGACTGGGCGCGGAGTTACGCTGCTGGAAAGTCCGCAACCCGCTCTATCGGCGACGATAGGATCCGACGCTATAGGGATAACGGGGAGACGGGGCGACATACGCCACAATCTGCCAATTTGCACTATTTTGAGAGTTACTATATTGTGATGCATTAACTTGCTTTGTGAGTGAACAAAGTTTTCAGAATGTTATATTAATAAAGTTTGACTGACTTATCTGACTGTTTTGTTGACATTCCCTTTAGCGCAGCTCCATCTCGTGGATGCATAACACAACCCCAGATACTACAGTAGTTTATATTCTATGCGCCTTATAATGCAGTGCGCCCTATATATGAAAACTGTTTTAAAATAGGCCATTCATTGAAGTTGCGCCTTACATTCCGATGCGCCTTATAGTGCAGAAAATACGGTAACTTATTTCTGATATAACCTCTCGCTCCTTTGGCATTTTAATCATTTGGCTACGGCTAATTACCGACGTTGACGCTTGACGCAGAACTGAACTCGCGTCTGAAATACCCAACTTCCATACCTAAACATTATTTCAGGTTATAAAACATGAAATCCAAATGCAGAGTTGTCCAAAAGTATTTAAAAAGTGCAGAGTAAAGCTGAACATGTCTCGCTGGCAGTGGAGCGTGCTGTGTTCTGTAGTCTCCCTGTTCCTCACATGTTTGACGCGGTGCAGTGGAGCGGGCAGTGTAAACAGAAGGAACCAAATGAAACTGTGTGATCTCCCTTCATCTCACGCTCCCGCCTTGTCATTTTAAAAAACTTTATATCCGTATCGGCCGACCGCAAACAGACGTGAGCCGGGACTGGTTCATTTCCAGAGCACATTCAAAACACATGCGTCGCACATGAGACGTCCACTGACTGAAGGAGCGAGAATATGAGACTCAGATATTAATGCAGACTAAAACTAGGTAGGGTTTTAGGGTTGAGTTGGAGTCAGGGTTTAGGGTTGGACGTTAGGGGTTGGGTTAGGGTTGGGTTAGGGTTAGTGTTCTGGGGTTGGGTTTAGGGTTAGGGGTTAGGGTTTAAAGTCAGGGGTTAGGATGGACGTTTGGGTTAGGTTTAGGGTTAGAGTTGGTGTTAGAGTTAAGGTTGGAGTTAGGTTTAGGGGTTGGGGTTGGGGTTGGATTGGGTTAGGGTTGGGTCAGGGTTAGAGTTAGGGTTGAAGTGGCTACGGTTGGGGTTGGGTTAGAGTTGAGTTAGGGTTAGAGGTTGGGTTGGAGTTAGGATTAAGTTTGAAGTTAGGGTTAGAGTTAGGGTAGGAGTATGGTTTAGAGTTAGGTTTAGGTTTGGGTTAGGGTTAGGGTTGGAGTTAGAGCTACGGTTGGGGTTGGGTTAGAGAAGAGTTAAGGTTAGAGTTTGGGTTGAGTTAGGGTTGGGTTAGGATTGAAGTTTGGGTTTAGGGTTAGAGTTGATGATAGAGTTAAGGTTGGAGTTAGGTTTAGGGTTTGGGGTTGGATTGGGTTAGGGTTAGGGGTTAGGGTTGGAGTGGGATTAGGGTTGGGTTAGGTTTGGAGTTAGGGTTGGGGTTTGGGTTTGACATTAGGGTCAGAGGTCAGGGGTCAGGGTGAAAGTCAATACTAATTTTATCATCTACCACTACTAAAGAAAACCACTTTTAAACTTGACACGACTTCCTTTTAATTCATCTCCTTGTGTTGATCTGTCTCATTACTAACAGGATTATTTGGTGATATTAAAGCTGCACTATGTAACATTCCTGCTGCCGGCACCTGCTTGTACCCATGGCGATGTTATTGCTTCGCCTGGAATATTCCTCAGTTTTCCTCATGTTTTTTTTTTTTTTTAAGGTACCTTCTTTTCTTAATAACACCTGTAATTGACCAAATGGAAAATAGAAAAGTTTAATGATGCAGTGCGGAACATTCCAGGCAAAGCAGTCACCATGACATAACGAGGAATTGGACTTTCAATGCAAAAAATGTATTATTTTGTGTTGAAAATTACTTTACATTCTTATTATCACTATGGCATCGAAATCTGTGCCAAACATAAAGCGTTTCCCCTGGTTTCAAAAATTTCGCTGATTTTAGCATCGTACCAGAATCTCCACTTTATCGCCACGACTACAGCGACTATCTCACACCCGACGGCTATTTATTGGTGAGTTTTTTGGCTCCTTTGCGTTTGAATTAGGCATGGATCATTGAAGAACACTGAGTCTCTTGTCTCTTGTCCAATTTTACCTCAGAATGAAACATGTTATTTTCCTGACCCTGGTTAAGTCATCATGTTACCTAAGAGTCCATAAAGCGGAACAAACAGTAGCATACAACCTTGAGTGGCAGATTCTTTCATCTCACAGTCCGGCCAAAAAGTTCCACAGACATGGTTTTAAAGGGAAGTCGATGAGGTGGGTAGTAACTTTTAAGAACATTGTAGTTTTCAGAGTAGTTTTACGTCTATATATGAGTAATATCTCTGACAGTGGTGCAGTACTTTTACTTAAAGGGCCGGTGTTGCGCTATTTTCTGATCTATAATGTCGTTTCCTCGTCACAAACAGACCTGGAGTTGTGTTTTTTTGTTTCATTCACACATGTTTAACACACAAACCCTGCATATTTAGGCTTATTCTCAAACAGAAAACACCCTGTTCCACCTTGTGATGTCATCATGCGGTGATACAGGAAGTGCGCCACTGTGTTTTTAAACTCCACACACCTTCATTTGTAGAATCATTTGGTTCATTTCAGCTTCTGGAATTGCTAAACTCTACTGAACAAAAGGTAAAAAGGAGCTGTTAAGTGGAAAACTACCACTTCATGACATCACAAGGTGGAATAGAGCGTTTTGAGCTTTAGAGATGTAGATAAATTTATAATAAAGTGTTACTCAGACACGTGTGAATGAAACAAAACACAACTCCAGGTGTGTTTTTGATGAGGAAACAGCATTAAAACATGACTTAAACCTCACAAGAGTCAATTTTAATTTAGGAGCTTTAAGTTAAAGTTTTGTTTATTCTTCCCACTGTGAATAAGCCTGAACATTTACTACTTCTACTTTATTACCTTCCACCACTGTTCTTTGACTACTCCTTTGTACTTCTACTTGAGTTCTATTATTCTGAACTAACTAAGGTGAAACTTGATACTCGTTTGACAAATCACATTAACAGGACGAAACTTGAGCTTTTCTGAACAATTTTGGGACAATTTTGAGCTTTATTGAACAAATATAAGACGTCACGCTAAAATAAACAACGTACTATTATTTTGTATATAAAAATGACATTTCTGTTACTAAAAAAAGGAGCATTTTTATCTTCATGGCGGCATCGTAATCGTATCAAGCATCGAGCGAATTCCTCAATATCGAAATCGTGTTTGAAACTAGAAATAACCGTACTCTTCATACTCGAGTACATTTTTTCAGTTACTCTTACCCAACCCATATCTGCTCATATGTAGCACATCTGGTAAAAGGCAATTTCCACCCAAGTGTTTTAGTATTTCCTCCTAATTAATTTCACATGTACATGACAAGAGCTCGCGGCCTCCCAGAACCAGCACAAAACCCGGCTTTGTTCCACCTTTCACAGAGCCGTCTGGGGTCCTGCGTGCCGAATAGAAATCAGTGCTGAGGGCAGCGTTTTTGGGCAGAAAAGTCATATCTCGTGCGGAGCTGGTAAAGGGGTCCGCGGCGTTAGACATGAACCTCGGTGACGGGGGGGGAGCGGGGACAGAGGGGGGTAAGGTTAAGGTAAGAACAGCCTCTGAAGCTGCGCAGGAACAAGTGGAAAGTGAGTGCTAAGCCGCCAATCCCAGCTGTAACGGAGGAGCGGGACTTTGACGGACGAGAAGAAAAAGAAAAGAAAAGTTGAACTGACTTAGCAGGATTGTCGTGGCACGTCTCGCCTCGCAGCAGCAAGGTTTTGGGTTCGACTTGCGTGTTTCTCGTCTGTGTGGGCGCTCCTGTTTCCTCCATCAAAACCAAAGACGGTATAAAGAAGTGGAGTCAACGTTTGGCTCCAGTCAAATGAAGCTAATCGTGGCTAGCAGTTATAGCGGCGAATTTGCAGCCGAGTTACATATTTGGAATTCAGACCGCGAGTATCATAGCAACCAAAGAGCCAATCAGGAGCGAAGGTGTTGAAAGTGACGCTTTTTTCCACCTGCACCGCTGGTTTAGCAGGGAGCGGGCACTTAGCAACGCTGTCAATCAAATCTGTTGCTAACGCTAGCGGGCGTGACCTCGGGGAAAAGAAGTCATCTGATTTGTCTGTTATTAATGTTTATATCTTGATTTACGGACACAAAAGTGAAATTAAAACACCAGAATCATGTAGAGCGGGTTAATATAAACCTTTTAAGACCAAAATAACGAGTCTGACAGCAGCAGGTACAGAGAGAAGACAGTTTTTCAATTTAAAGTAATAAAAGTCGCTGGTAGATGGTGCACTAAAGAAGTCCCCCTCTTCACTACTTATCTCCATTTGCTTTTCAGACTAAATTCATGATTCTATATCAGATTATAGCGTCATAACAGAGATTTTAAAGAGAAAATATAGCAAGTTCCAAGTTCTCATAAGTGCTAAAATAACTTAAAGTGCTCAGGATGACTTCTGATACAGCTCAAGATCATTCTAAAACTATTCACTATTCAGGAAAGGTTCATTTCTGTCCTCTGAATGTGACTTTTTTAGTATCCGTGCCTGCTCAAATGAGTATCTAGTTTCGATGCCAGCCTAAATCTGCAGGGTTTGTGCGTTAAACGTGTGAATCAAGCGAACAAACACAACAAAAACACAACTCCAGGTCTGTTTGTGATGAGGAAACAACATTATAACATCAGGAAATAGTGTAATATGGGCCATTTAAGGTATTTTTGAGCTATAAAAACGCTTTTGGAGCACAGTGGCTAGCAGGTTAGCTATGTCCGAAACCAGATCGCACAGGGAGAACATGTAAAATCCACAGAGAAACACCCCGCAGCGCCGCAGAATCAAACCCAGAACGTTCTAACTGCGAGGCGAGAACACCAACTGGCAAGAACTGTCCCATTGTTCTGCCTTTTTTTCCGCTATGAATTAAACCTTTGTTAACGCTCCAATAAGGCTAATTATAGTCATTACACCGTGTCACCCTGAAATACCACGAAGTCTTGATACGTTTCCAGCACATTTCTATTGAATATGAGTGTGTGAGACAGGCGTCGGACTGCGAGACACAACAGCTCTTGTTAATACTTGTCCAAATGAGTCGTCAAAGAGCGGCGTCGACAGATAAAGACTCCATGATCAGATTAATCATTAAAGGGGGCGATAGGAGCATACCGTAGCATTGTTTTTGCGCCTCTGAACGAAGATGGGTTTTGTCAAAGACCCACCTGCATGAATGTAATGTTTACTCGCCAAAACCTCACATTTCTCACCTGATCTCTGTCTTCTTTTCCTTTGGGTTTTTCCCTGAAGAGCCACAGAGTCTGGTTCTTCATGTCGGAGATGTGAGCACGGCCACAAATGTCCCAAAGCAGTTCTTGTGTGTGTGTAGGAACAAGAATGGGTGGTATTTAGGCAGACAGATGCAGGGCCAGATACAAGCAGGTGTTTACTAGACTGTTTGAAGTCGCTGGTAGATGGTGCTTTCCGATTAGATCTCAGAAAACTTCAGGTGTTTCTGCTGGCGCTAAAGAAGTCCCCGCTACTTATCTCCATCTGAATTCACGATTTTCTATCAGATTATAGCATTAAAGTAGAGATTTTAAAGGGAAATACAGCGATTTGCACGTGCTAAAATAACTAAAAGTGCATATTACGACTTCTGATACAGCTCAAGATTCATTTTTGTCCTGTGAATGCGACTTTTTTTAGTATCCACACCCGCTCAAATGCGTTTCAATACTGGTTTTAGTCGCTCAAAATGCTCTGTTCCATCTTGTGATGTCGTGAAGTGGTGGTTTTCAAGTTAAAATTGACCATTAGTTCTGTAGAAATGGACAGTTCTAGGGCTGAAATCATCCAGATGATTCTAGAAATGAAGGTGTGTGGAGTTTAAAAGCAAGGTGGAGCACTTCCTGTATTGCCACATGATGACATCACAAGGTGGAACAGGGTGTTTTCTGCTTGAGAGGAGAACTATGTTTGTGGTGAGGAAACTACATTATAACATAGCTCAGGAAATAGTGTAAAATGGGCACTTTAAGGTGTTTTTGAGCTATAAAAACTCAAAACAAAAGAGTGTCTAGTTTTAGTATCGATTAGCAACTGATTTTTTACGACTCTACTGTTATCCGTTTAAATACTTTTTGGAGTAGAGCCGAGCTGTTGGCATTTAAAAGCAGCCTGCGTTTGCCTTCTGGGTATCTCTCTGGTTGACTTTGAGGTTGGTGTTTGTATTGAATAAAGCCTCCTCTATTGTTGTGACTAAAAAAAAAACTCCAGTTGTGGTGGAGCAGTGAAGAAGCCCTCTTTTCTTATGGCCTCTTCAAAGCATTTTTCCCCGCGAGGCAGAGTTACTGGTTCTTTGTGGATTGGGTTATTCGTCAGGAGCCGTTTCGTAGCGACTTTCTTCGCTCTGTTCTCTTAAACGGCTTGTATGTGAACGCTCGGACGGTCTAATGTTACAACCTGAGCCCCGGTATTACGAGCCGATGACTGACAGCGAAAGTGGGGTGAGCTCCTTTTGCACGGCCTGAACAAAAACACCAATAAGAATAAAAATAGAGGGATACTACAGATTAGACGACTGATCTGAACCTAAGCTTACTTTAGGTTTTATCCCGTTTGACTAAAGAACATCTTCAATAGAGGCGGGCTGTATGTTGCCTGAAGAGCTTATCAGTTGTAAGAGTTGTAATTTTAAGCTTCGGATGAGTATCTTCGAAACATTTTACCGTTTGAAATAATGCAATGAATGTTTTTACGGCGACCCTGACTGGTTTGAACCGTAGATCATATAAAGAAGTGGACTTAAGTGAGCGTGACTTCACCTACGCCGTTCAAATGAAGCTCGGGCTAACAGTTATGGCGGTCAATTTGGAACCATATTTGGTATTTCGACCGCGAGTATCCAACCAAAGGACCAATCTGGAGCGAGGCTGTCGAAGGTAACGCCCCCTTCGTGTTTCCGCTTAACAACGCTGTCAATCAAACCTGTTGCTAACGGGAGCGACCTCGGGGATAGAAGGCGCCGATTTGTCTGTTATTAATGTTCATATCTTGATTTACAGACACAACAGTGAAATAAAAACCTCAGGATCATGCAGAGCGGGTTAAAACGAACATTTAAAACCAAAATGACGAGTCTGTACAGAGAGAGGACACAGTTTTTCAATAGAAAGTAATAAAAGTCGCTGGTAGATGGTGCACTAAAGAAGTCCCCTCTTCACTACTTATCTCCATTTGCTTTTCAGACTAAATTCATGATTCTATATCAGATTATAGCGTTATAACAGAGATTTTAAAGAGAAAATATAGCAAGTTCCAAGTTCTCATAAGTGCTAAAATAACTTAAAGTGCTCAGGACGACTTCTGATACAGCTCAAGATCATTCTAAAACTATTCACTATTCAGGAAAGGTTCATTTCTGTCCTCTGAATGTGACTTTTTTAGTATCCAGACCAAAATGAAACGAGTCTGACAGCAGCAGTTACAGAGAGGAGTGACAATTTTTCAATGTAAAGTGAATTTGAGCCAGTTGATGGAAGCACGCCCATGATCTTTTCTTATCTATAACACGGTGGCTAGCACTTTAGCTATGTCCATTTATATAAACAGTCTACAGGACACACCTTCTCATTCAGTTTTATTTTTTTATTTTTTTTACTACTTTCTACATTTTATACACACACAGAAGATATCAGATATATAAAGTAAGATATATAGAATTATGTAGTAAAGAAATTTTTTTTAAACAACTCAATTTATTTATTTTTGACAAAGCGAAGGGCAAATACTTTAAGGAGTTATTTACTTTTTCTATTGCTCCATAATTCCATATATCTTACATCATATATCTGATTTATTTTGTGTGTTTGTAAAATGTAGAAAGAAGTAAAAATAAAGAAAAAAAAACATAAAATAAGAGGGTGTGTCCACATTTTTGACTGATAAAATAAACATCATGATAATTATGATCAGACGACTAAAAATAAACTTTATGTTGTTAAATGAAGGTTTTAAAATGCCGTTTCTGTGGTGATAATGTAGATAAATGGGTTAAATTTTAAATGTAATGCTTGTGTGTGGACGTGACCAGGCCGTGGCTCAGTAAGTGCAGGCCATAGAACATGAGTGTGACCTTGTACATGAGCAGAGCAGCTTTAAAGCCACAGGAAGCACAGAGACCCGAGCACCAGGACTTTACGTGCTTGGACTTCCTGGTTCTAGTCCGGACCCGAGCAGCAGCAGCAGCGTTCTGCAGCACATTTGCCCAATCCTAAAACATACAGCGTCAACCCAGCAGTGGCAGTTTCCATGTGAACTTTACAAACCTCATATCCAACTTTCTCAATAATTTTCAGTCTGGAGTACTGTTTTGCATTGCACCGGACTGGATCGGATTACACTGACAGTTAATATCGCCAACGCCTCCTCTTCAGATATGTTTAAACTGGCCAAAGCGGTTAGAAGTTTTACTAAACAAAACACCAACAGGGCACGAAGGGAAACAACAGATTAGAAAACTGATCTCAATCTTTGCCTCCTTTTTCGTTATTGGAAAATAATAGCTCCGAAAAGGAAGTCATTTAACCGGCCCTTTAATCAATTCCTCCTTTGACGAGCGAGCCCCATGCATGAAAGGCAGGAGAGAAAGAAGAGAAAGAGAGGGAGAGAAGGAGCGAAAGATGGACAGAGAGAGAGAGGGAGCGCGTGGGGGACGGTGTACGGCAACAGGCTGTAATTTGCGCCGATTTCGCCCAAAACCTTGATGCCATGTGTGCTCCCAACGCCTTCGAAGGATCTCCTCGGCGGTATAGGAATGGCGTTGCCGAAAATGACCACCAACCCGAAATGAAACACTACCCCCGTTTTTTAAAAGCTCTCATTCAAGACCCAGCGGTTTTTTAAGAGACGCATAAGGTAGCAATTTCCCTCAAATATGGCGTAGCCCAATAACTGTTGAAGTAACTGACACCGTGTCAAAAGCAATGAAAGGATTTTTTTAGGTTTTTTTTTTTTACTATAACTACGAAACATTTGCTTGGACTTTGCTAGGATTGTAAAGTAGCAGTAAGGAATGCATTTTACACTACAAGATGATTACATGTACCGTAGCACGTGGCCTGTTTTGAGTTTAAAAGAGCACCTAAGGAGGTCCGCGCCGCTTGGGTAAGTAGTTTGCTCATACCAAAGCATGCACAAATCTGTTTTAAGTTCAAGAGAGGAGGAACCCTTTAATTTAAACCCCAAAAATGAAGTCATTCATTCCCTGCTAAACGGCACCATGACCCGTAAGGTTAGGTAAACAAGTGTCCCTCGCATTACTGTCAAAAGACCCAGCCCCTCTCCTGTGATGTCGACTCCCACTATCCTATTACAGTTACAGCGCCGAGGAAAACCCGCTCCTGGAAACAACGAGTAACAGAGGCATTTGGGAGTGCTTAGTCTGGGCACACGGGGCAAATGAATAGATGTGGAGGGTGTTTAGACAGGACGGCTGTTGAAACTGTCCATTTCAAAAAGTCAGGAGACAATTTTGCAATTTCGCGTCGCTAATTAATCTTCAAATGTTGATACAAATCACGACTGAAATGTCAATACTTTTACTAGACGTTTGAAAAAGGACATTTTAGATGATTAATGTTAGTTTAGTTGCTTGTTCTGTTTCTCTGTAAAAACCTTCACATAATGATTTTTATACGTGTTTGGACTGAAGGAAACGTCATGTACCGGACATGAGGACATTTTATTGTATTTTCCTGCTGATGTTAATGATGAACTGATACTTTTATAATGTAATTGTAATGAAATGTGTGTTTTAACGTGTGTTCACCTGCACAGGGACTGCAGAGGGAAAACGGCAGGAGATAAATCTGGTACAAAGCAGCTTTTCTTTTGTAAGATTAATGAATTTGTACATGGTCCCTGGCAAATAAAGAAGAAACTGGAATTTGGCCTAATATGATAATAATAATAATAGTTAATAAATAAATAAATAAATAAATAAATAAATAAATAAATAAATAAATAAATAAATAATAAAAAAACAAATAAAAATAAAATATAAATAAATAAATAAAATAAAAATAAAATAAAAATAAATAAATAAATACAAATAAATAAAACTAATAAATAAAAATAAAACAAATAAAATTAAAATACAAATAAATAAATAAAAATAATATAAATAAATAAAAATAATAATGAAAATGCCTTAGTCTTATATAGCGCTTTTCCAATTTCCTGCATTGTTCAATCACTTCACACTCGATGGTGGTGTAAGTTTCTTATTGTAGCCATAGCTGCCTTGGGGTACATTGACGGAAGCGAGGCTGTCAATCTGCGGCATCGGTCTCTCCAACCACCAACAACGCTCACACACACACCACTTTCACTGAGGAGCACTTCCTGTATTGTCACATGACATCACAAGGTGGAACAGAGTGGGGGGGGGGGTTTCAGTTTGAGAGAAGAACTGGGGCTAAATCTGCAGAGTTTGTGTGTTAAACGTGTGTGAATGAAACTAAAACACAACTCCAGGTCTGTTTGTGACGGGGAAACAACATCAGAACAGTGTAATATGAGCCCTTTAAGGCGTTTTTGAGCTATAAAAACACCTGTAAGTTCGCTCAAAGCCATACTGCGGAACATTCTAGGAAAAACAACTCCATGAAAACCACCAGAAACGTTACAAAATCCATCTGTAAATGTCGACTGATACTTTTTTTTGGCATCTCCATCAAGTTACTGTTGCTTTTTTCGGAACGTTCCCCCTCTCCCTCATTTGAAAAGTTACATAGTGCACCTTTAAAAATAGAATAAAACGAAGCAGCCAAAAAACACCTCCGAATGTTTCTTCTCACAATAATCATAACATGAGCTTTGACACGGCCATCCGCAGAGCACGGAGCGATGCTGACCCAGCTGCCTGCTCCACCTCCAGATCCACTCGGAATCTCAGGAATCCTTCTGGGTTAGGGTGCCGGTGTCGGGGTCCAAACCTCACATTCTCCTCACTTTCCTTATGGACTTTTTAGAGTTTCACTATTTGGATTGGTGACCGTAATGCTGCAGGAATGTTGGTAGTAGCAGTTCTGCGGATTCGGGCTCACAGAATCAACACCGAAGTAAAACAATGTCTCGTTCTCTGTTACCTACTGGTTTGGAGAATGTGGCTGTAAAGCTGCATTGTGTAACATTTCTGGAAGGATGGTACAGCATCTGTTTGTTTCCATGGAGATGATTATGTTTTGGGGTTTTTTTTAGATTTTTTTTTGTTGGTTTAAAATTTTTTGCACAATGTGATACTTATCCTTCAGTATATATAGAAAGCAACAAAATATATATAGATTTTTGATTATTTTCTGGCTGTATCAGGAGATTTAAGCTGTAAAAGTTTGAATTAATAACTTTTCTGACTAATTACCGATGCAAATGAACAACTTAAGTGTTTAATTCTGCTGTTTATTCATTGCAGATCATGATTTTTTAACAGTTTTTGTAGATTTTTGAATAGTTTTTGTGGTTCAAATCTGTTTTTAAGTTGTGTCCGTGGCATAAATTTGTTTCAAAATCATCGTTTATCGTCTGTTTTACTTCAATATATCGAGCAAGTAAAACAATGTCGGCAGCACGTCTCTTCCTCTTTTACCTACTGGTTTAGGGAATGTTACTGTAAAGCTGCACTGTGCAACATTTCTGGAAGATTTCACTCTACCTGCTTGTTTCCGTGGAGATTATAGTTGTTTGTTTTTGTGACGCTCTTTCATCGGCTGTGGTTGTTCTAAATGTGCTGTAAATAAACTTAAATGGAACTGAATGACATTACTTTACCAAAAATGTTCCTCAGTACGGCATTAAACGTGCATATACTGTACATCATGCTTTTATTCAATTGGATGTGCTCAAAAATAGTGTGAAAAGCATTGAAAAGCACGTGAGCGGGGTCGCCTCTCCACAGAGCTAACCTGTAATGTGGTCTGGTGGTGTCTACTGCTTGTCTCCATGGAGATCTATCATGGATCTATACTGTGGAGCATTCCAGGTAAAAGCAATAACATCTCCATTTATACATAATTTAATTTCCTTTACTGTAAATCGAGAAGCAAAATTTAGATTTTCTGGATTTTTTTGGGGCATTTTTTTGTTTTCTTTTATGCCAGATGCCCTTCCGACTGTAACTAGCTTTATATGTAGCGGTAGTTTTCACGTTAGCATTTACCTTTTACCTTTTGTTTAGCAGAAATGGACAATTCTAGAGCTGAAATTATCCAAATTATTCTAATAAAGGTGGGTAGAGTTTATGTTCCTCGTGACATCACAAGGTGGAACAGCGTGTCTGCAGTTTGAGCGAAAAACACAAACTAAATCTGCAGGGTTTGTGCGTTAAACATGCGCGACTGAACCAAAACACAACTCCAGGTATGTTTTTTGACGAGGAAACGCTATTATAACCGATGAGAAAATAGCGTAACGCGGGCTCTTTTAAAATGAGACGGATTAGCGGCGATGGCGGGACAGGCCACGTTATTCCGCGGAGTTCTTAATGTGACACTAATTGCTTCTTAGTCTGTCAAAGGATACGAGAGAAGAGCCAGAGAGACAGAGGCAGAAGAGCCGCGGCGCTGACAGAGGACCGTAATGGCCGCCAGTGGAATGCCTATACCCATAATCCTCTCTGTCTCCGCTGACAGATCCTCTTGACCTCTGAGCTCTGCATGTAAAGAAAAGGAGAGAGAGGAAGTCGCAACTTAATGAAATTACCTGGAGGTTAGCGCTCGTCTCTGGCCGGCGTCGTCGCGTTTTACGAAGGTTAAAAGAGTCGTACGGCGCTTTATGACGTTTTTAATTTGGCGTTTTACTGTTTGGAATAATGCTGAATGTTGTCACGGCGACCTTGACCGTGCGGAAAGGGTCAATAATCAATAAAATGTGACGTGATTTGCTTTGTGGTTGGAACGCTTGGCCACTGTTGTGTCCTTCAGCAAGACACTTCACCCATCGCGGCTATGGATCAATGTGATGTTTGTGTGAATGATTGGTGGTGTTCGGAGAGGCTGGTGGCGCAGATCGGCAGCCTCGCTCACATCAGTCTACCCCAGGGCAGCTGTGGCCATAGTTGTATCTTCCCACGACAGAATTCAGAATAAATTAATAATAAAGTGAGTTTGAACTTGGACAGACACAGGCAGAACACTCAACCAACCCTCAGAGGAGTTCGGGAGTTGAACCAAGGAGCTTTTTGCCGTGTGGCGAGAGTCTAAACTACCATCATTGCACAGTTAAGGTCATTTGAGTCTTATGAAGGTTTAAGGACTGTAAGACAAGATACTACAGGTGAACAGGATAAAAAATGTTAAAGTCCTTCTGTATATTTCAAAGGAAAATATGTAAATACACTGGTCCCTCGTTTATCGCGGGGGTTACGTTCTAAAAATAACCCACAATCGGCGAAATCCACGAAGTATCAGCTTTATTTTTTACATTATTCTCTATGTTTTTGTCTGTAAAACCCCTCACCACACACTTTATACACTTTTCTCACACATTTTCTCACATTTCTCTCTCGTTTAAACTCTCTCAAAGTTCAAACCTTCGTAGGCGTCTTTGTCGGTGCAGAACGTTTCATCGACATTGTGGGTTTTGTCGGGGAGAAAACAAATTGCAAACATACAGCACTTCAGAGTCACACTGAGATCCAACATTTATGTAAATTTGTCTGAACACATTCTGTACCGGACAGGAGACACGGCACGGAGGAGACTGATGGACAATGGTCTACAGTCCAACAGCCAATCAGGACGCAGGACACAATGGTCTACAGTCCAACAGCCAATCAGGACGCACGACACAATACACACTCATACGCTGGAAAAAAGCATGAATAAAAAATCTGGGAAACAGCGACTCCGTGAAAGTTGAACCGCGATATTGTGAGAGACAACTGTATGTAATTTTTATATATAAAAAATAACCCATTATTCTTGTTTTATTTTTAAGTACGAGATTGTAAATTTTGCGTGGGTGCTATTTTAAAGGATGAACTTTATGAAAATCTTTGGGTACACGTCAATGTAATCATCAAACCTGTTGCTAACGGTAGCGGGAGCAACGTTGAGGAAAGAAGTCGCCTGATTTGTCTGTTATTAATGTTCATGTCTTGATTTACAGATAAAATAGCGGAATAAAAACAACAGGATCATGTAGAGGGTTAATACGAACATTTAAGACCAAAACGACGAGTCTGACAGCAGCAGGTACAGAGCGAGGACACAGTTTTTCAATGGAAAGTGAATTGGAGCCAGAGTCGTCGCTTCCTATTTAGAATTCCCCATGTCCATTTACATATACAGTCTATGGATGCTGATTGGACAGTTTTACCAAAAGCAGTCCAGCTCGTAGACTAGTTTGAAGCTGGTGGACTCTGCCTTCCATATTTCAGCGCGGCGCTCGGGCTGAGACTCGGGCGGGAGCTGTCAGGGGTTTGTCATCGGCGCTCTCTGCCTTGTCATCGGCCTTATCTGATCGCTCTGTGCTACTCTCCATGTTCTACTCCCTCATGGCTATTGGAAACACACTCCCTCCTCGGCTCGGCGCAAGGGAGGGCCTCCGCTCCGAAACTATGTGTGGATTTACTGCGCCCGCTGTCGAATATACGTGCGTCTAATCTATGTGGGATAATTCAACCGCGACTCCTACTCGCTTTCTCAGTTGTCTCTGTTGGGGTATTTATTTCGTTTTCATGTGTCTGTGTAATCCCTCAGTCGTCCAGGTATGATCCATAGTAAAAGAAAAAGTATAAACTGGACAAAAAGCTGTAGGAATGAAGTCAGATTACTGCTGGACACTGCCTTATATCTGTCTGAAGGGGGAGCTAACGACACTGAAGCTAACACACAGATTGTCTACTCAGTGTAATCATTCAAGCCCCTACTGGCTGCTGTCACACTAATTAGCATCTCGGCTAGCCCTATATAGCAATTTATGAGATTTTTCAGTCTAATTTTTATATTAAAGGCCCGCTATATAACAGTTTTGGCAAGGGAAGTTTATTTATACAGCACAATTCGTACACAAGCTAATTCAAAGTGCTTTACAGAATAAAAAAGACATTAAAATCACAAATAATCATCATACAATCAACACATCTAGGTGGGTTTGGTGGGTTATTGTCTGGTTGTTCTTGCGTGTCAAAAATGTTCCACAGTATTGCATTAAAAGAAGGTGGAAGTGAATGAATAATGACCAAGCTTTGAGAGGCTTTGACAACCCTGTAAACCGCATTTTTATTATTATCATTGTTATTATGAAAGTGTAAAGCGACTCTGAACTTTAACAGACACAGGTAGAACACTCAATCTACCCTCAGAGTAGTCCGGGTGTTGAACCGGGCGGCTTCTCGCAATGTGGTGAGACTCCAAACTACCTTCAACGTAGAGATGAGGTCCACTAAGAAACTATGTAGATTTACTATACCTATATAAACTAGGTCTCAGGAGATTTTGCATTTATATAGCAATTTTTGAGGTTTTTAGCATATTTTTTACATTAAAAGCGCTCTATATGACGCTTTTGGTGGAGTCTGTCGCCTGGTGGCAGTTGCTTGTCAAGAATGTCCCGCAGTATTGCATTAAACGTAGAATCTTGCATGCATCTTATAGTGTAAATCTCTTAAACAACTTGAAAAGCACGCGTTCTTACTGTGAGTACACGGTGCCACTTGTTAGTCTCATGTAGATCAGTTTAAACACCATACTGTGGAATATTATAGACAAGGCAATATCTCCATGGAGACAAGCAGACGCCACACACTCCGCTAGAAAAGTTACATAGTGCAGCTTTAAGATTTAGTTCACAACGCACATGTAAAAACTGAAGAGAAAATACTGATTTCTGAACTAATACAAGAATCACAGAACTTTGTAGAACTATCAACTTTCGGAGACGACGGTGGCTCAGTTGGTAGAGCATTTACCCACTGATCTGAAGGTTGGGGGTTTGAATCCCACTCTCGACATGAACATCACTATAAAAACACGTGCTGCCAGGTTTTTTTCATTATAAAGTATTTTAAATGCTGCTTTGTACTTGCAAATGAAGATTTCGATGTATTTTTGATTAACCATCCAGTCCTGTCCTCCTCCACATTGTATTTATTTAAAGTTTTGGTTGTCGCGCCGGTCTTGACGTCCGGTAGCAGACTAACTCCAGTTGAAACGCTGTAGGTCTCGCTGTGTATACGTTTCTACATGTTGTGCGTTCGTGTTTCTGCCGCGCCGGGTCCGTTGCATTGACAGTCTGTTTGACAAACATGCAATCACCCTAGTTACAGACAGCCCCTTTACTTAGAGTGTGCAGTGTGAATTATAGCCGCGATGGAAAGCTCGGAATTATGGGTAAGTGCTCCTTGTACAGAGAAAGACCCAGAGGAGGCGGAGTACGGATCTCCTCCACGGACTTGTGCCACATGAGTCCTGCTGACAGAGAATTGGCTTGAGAATAACACGAGGCTAACCCAAATACAGCAGTGTAGGGTCAGGCGGTGCACGCTAGCTATACCGCGGCGCTCAACCAACCCACCAAGAAAACTGGCCTTTTTTTTGCGTATGGGCCCGAGCTCCAAACAAGCGCTTGGAAAACAGCATTGCCGGCATTCCAACCTAATTGTACATTTGTCCCGTTTCAAAGGGAAGAAGTGTTGGGCCACATACGTCTTGTCACGATGCTAAAATGTCTTCAGAAATGCTAAGGAAATGGGTCGGTACTCGATTCTAGTTTCAGTAAAAGTTGTTTATTTTAAAAAGCGCGACGTTTAACCTGCGTGCGTCTACGGAGGTGTTATTGCGTCGCCTAGAATGTTACACAGTATGGCATTAAACTGTCCATTTACATTAAGACAAACAGATAAGCCTGCTCACAATAAAAATGCATGTTTTTCAATTTTCATTTTACTTTTTTTTTTAAATAAAACACCTGTAATTGTAAAAAAATAAAATAAAAAAGACCTGCTTCATTTTTTTTTTACAATTACATAATAAAGAAAAATAATAAAAAGTAAAATAATTAAATAATTAAAAAAATATATATTAAAAAAATTAAAAAAGATCTACCTTGTTGGGTTTTTTTTTTTGGTTTTTGGGGTTTTTTTTTTTTTACAACTACAGGTGTTTCATAAAAAAATAAATAAAAATGAAAAAAAAAAACATGCATTCTTACTGTGAGCAGGCTTGTGTGCTTATATTCATGCAGATAAACAGTTTAATGCCAAATTGTGGAACTTTCCAGGGATTTTCCATAGCGACAAATCGATAAACCAACCAGAAAAGTTGCGTAATAGAGGTGGGATTTAATACGTTTTCTTCTTCCCACTCCTTTTCGAGCTTAAATACGAAAAAATCTGTGAAACGTGCTTTAAGTTTACCTGATACATGTGCTCAAAATAAATAAAAAAATTAAATAAATTATGTAGTACAACTTTAGTATTATTTTGCATCTTACAAAATCAACACTTTCCTCAAACTGTTAAGGAAAAGTACAGTTTATACGTTTTCAAATGAGCACCTAGTTACCGTTTCTAGCTTCAGTTTCAGCTCGTATTAGGGCTGTATTGACAAACACAGCCCTTTCCAAAGAATCTGTAGCTATAGCGATAGGACTCCAGCATCTGTCCTTTGCCTCCTGAGGGCTATTTAAAGGTACAGTAGTCTGTATTTTCCGCCGCACATTGAGGCACCCACCCTTCCGCCTGCTCCATATTGGAACCAGATGCTGCTGGATGCAAGGCCCCACTAATTTAAGTGGACAGGGCAGATGGAAGCCACTGGCCCTGCATGTATACCACCCCCTGTTGGCTTTCGTGTAATGAAAGTCTCAGCAGTACGTCGCACAGGGCCCACTCGGTAATACACTGCACTATTCTCCTACATGTGTGTGTGCGTAAATAGAGCGTATACGTACACTTACATCTGGTATTGTGCTTTTAGGAAGATTACGTCGCTCAAAGAGATCAAGATTTGTGGATTTGGAATATTTATAGAGCCAATTTTACGCTATTTTCTGATCTATAATGTCGTTTCCGTCGCACAAACGGACCCGGACACATGTTTAACGCACAAACCCCCGCGTATTTAGGCCGAGTTGTGCGTTCAAACGGAAAACTGTGATGTCATGAAGTGCTCCACTGTGTTTTTAAACTTCGTACACCTTCACTAGAGTAATTTAAGAGCTGGAAGAAAGGTAAAAGGATCTTGTAAACTGCCACTTCATGACATCACAAGGTGGAACAGAGCGTTTAGAGCTTTGGAGATGTAGACAGACTAATAATAAACTAATTTAAACATGCGTGAATGAAACAAAACGCAACTCCAGGTCTGTTTTTTGAGGATATAACAGCATTATAACATGATTTAAAGCTCAATTTTGCATTATATAAGACTTTTAAAAGCACCTGGCATCTTTCAGCTTAAAGTTCAGCGTAAGTATGCAGGGTTTGTGTGTTAAAATTACCACTCCAGGTCTGTTTGTGATGAGCAAACATTACAAAATACATCAGAAAATATATCATATGTTCCCTTTAAATAGAATGTGCAGAACAAACTTATTTCTCCAGAACGTTCTCTGCAAGATCGAGGTTGTTTCCCTTGAGTACATTTATATAAAAGGTGTTTAAAAGGTGTTTTTTGAGTCGTTTCATAACCGTAAAATGATAATTATTCACACCCGTACATTTTTAAAGCTGTTTTAAACTTGATTATCGTGATATAATCTTTAATCGTCATTATTTTCAGTATCAGTTTCATGCGTAGAATCTCTGTAGCAATAAGAAAATACAATCTACAGTCAAATAGCAAACAGATAAAATGTAAAAACGAGAACACAGAATTATATTAAGTTACCAGTGCGTAGTAAAGAGGCACATGCTTTATATTAGCGAAGATACTACTCCGTTATCAGGTCGACTTCTGGAGGAAAAACGACGGGATAACTGATACCGGTTGTGTTATATTTCTGCGTAGGATTTATGACGGTTCGTTTTACCTTTATGTGATACTTAAACCCTTAGACTGTATATATAAATGGACGTGGCTAACGCGCTAACCGGGCGTTTCCTTAAACAGCCTCGCTCCTGATTGGCTCTTTGGTTGCTATGATACTCACAGTGAGAGTTTCAAATATTAAACTCGGCTCCAGATAATCAATGACAAAAAAATATAACCTGACTAGCATTAGCGTAATAATCAGTGGTGGAAGAAGTACTTGATTTTGTTAAGTAAAATTACAGATAAGTATCACATAGAAAAATGGGCTTAGTAAAAATAATTAAAGTACCGGTTTAAAAATGTACTTAAAGAATAAAAAGTTTAAATTGTTTCGTACAGATTTTGAGATGTAATATAACCTCAAATGTGGTGATTTTGATAAAGAGTTGTAGAATTGCCCATCGCTACTGAGCAAAAGGTAAAAAGTAGTAGTAGTAAAACAAATGAATCTGTTTTACGTTTTTATTTTTGTTTACTCAAATTATGAACGTGTTAAAAATAAACCCTCAGCCTTTTCAAACGATTATGAAAAATACTTTCACTTTTCAGTCCTGTTCAAAAATGTAGTGGAGTAGAAAGTACAGATACTGCTCTCAAATGTAGTGAAGTAAAAAGTATCCACTGTAAAATGTACTTAAGTAAAGTACAGATACCTAAAATGTATACATAAGTACAGTGTTTTTACTTATGTTCCACCCATAGACATAGCTAACCTGCTAGCTGCCGCGTTCCAAACAGGAAGGGATCATGGGTGCACTTCCTGCTCCATCGACTCTGGCTTCAATTCACTTTCTATTGTAAAACCGTGTCCTCTCTCTGTACCTGCTGCTGTCAGACTCGTCATTTTGGTCTTAAATGTTCATATTAACCCTCTACATGATCCTGTTTTTTTAAAATTCCTCTATTGTTTCCCTAAATCAAGATATGAACATTAATAACAGACAAATCAGGCGCCTTCTTTACCCGAGCTCACTCCCGCTAGCGTTAGCAACAGGTTTGATTGACAGCGTTGCTAAGCGCCTGCTCCCCGCTAAAACCAGTGGTGCGGGCGAGAAGCGGCGTCACCTTCAACAGCCTCGCTCCGGATTGGCTCTTTGGTTGCTACGACACTCGCACTCACGACTCTGCTCCAAATTCGCCGCTATAGTCGCTCTCGCCTCGATTAGCGTCATTTCCCTCGCACTCACTCAGTCCACTTCTTTACACGGTCGATGTCTCCGCCGCTGGTAATAACGTTTTTGTCTTTTTCCTCTAACTGCACAAAAACATTCATAAGATTTGTGGAGCAACATTTGAAATATACCGCTACTATTACACAACACTCTCTAAATTTATCTTATTGTCGTTTGCCCAAGTTAAATAAACGAAGACAGGACTATTTTTACAATCCAATTTCTCCATCGTAACAGTCGGACTCTGGAGAGAACATGATATTTCGCGCAGGTCGCTGGCTGCGTTGTCCTTTTAGATTTACTACACGTTAACTCTTCTGCAAATACGGAGCGACCCACATGATTTCTTGCAGGATTTAGGACAGAGACATTACTCAAAAAAACATTCTACTCGCTTTTGCACATTTCTGAAAATTCCTAAGCCCGCGTGCGCACTTCGGTCACCTGGATTGTCTGCCCTGATGCGAGGCTAAGTGTAACTCTAGCCCTCCATAAATACAATATGTCAGCTCCTAGCAACCGCGGGAGTCACACAGCAACGAGCCGCACTGTCCGTAGACTTCACATGGACAAAAAAACAACCTTTGTAACTCATTTTATCTGCAGAATATACAAAAAAAACACATATTACGCTGTTTTCTGATCTGTTATAATGTCGTTTCCTCGTCACAAACAGACCTGGACCTTGTGTTTTGTTTCATTCACATGTTTAACACACAAACCCTGTATATTTAGGCTGAGAAAACACTCTGTTCCACATTGTGATGTCATCGTGTGGTAATACAGGAAGTGTTCTTAAGTCCGTTCTTTATTAAAATGAATTTGTTTGTAGTTTGTAAATAACAGCATAGCCATATTATTACGACTAATTGCTGTCTATTACAACTACTACCTACTAATACCAACTACTACTAATACTACCTACTACTACTACTACTAACTACTACTGCTACTACTGTTCTAATGTCGTTTCCTCATCACAAACAGACCTGGAGTTGTGTTTTGTTTCATTCACAAACAAACTCTGCATATTTAAGCTGAGTTCTTCTCTCAAAGAGAAAAAAAAACACTCTGTTCCACCTTGTGATGTCATCATGCGGTAAAACAGGAAGTGCTCCACTGTTTTTAAACTCCACACACCTTCATTTATAGAATCATTTGGATGATTTCAGCCTTGGAATTCGTGCCAATCTCTACTGAACTAAAGGTAAAAAGGAGCTGTTAACTTGAAAACTACCACTTCATGACATCACACGGTGGAACAGAGTGTTTTCTCAGCCTAAATATACAGGGTTTGTGTGTTAAACATGTGCGAATGAAACAAAACACAACTCCAGGTCTGTTTTTGAGGAGGAAACAGGATTATAACACGACTTTAAACTCACAAAGATCCATTTTGCGTAGTATAGGACCTTTAAATGTGCACTTTGTGATTTTCTAGCGAAGGGTCGGGCATCTGCTTGTCTCCATGGAGATGTTATCACTTGAATTTTCCACTGTATGGCATTATACTTAACTTTTCCATAGAGTCAAACAGGGACCGCTACCATGCAAGTTACAGATTACAGTAAAAATCCATTATTTTGAGCAATAAACTCTAAGAAATTCAAGATGGTTTATGCTCACTACCTCAGCAAGTAAGTTTATTTTTGACATCACAAGGTGGAACGTCCCATTTTGAGCTTTGGAGATGTTAGACTAATAATAAAGTGCGACTCAAACATGTGTGAATGAAACAAAACACAACTCCAGGTCTGATTTTGATGAACTAACAGTATTATAACGCGCCTTAAACCTCACAAGAGTCCATTTTGTGTCATACGGGACCTTTTAATATCCCTTTTCCCAAACATTCCCGTGTCTATGGAGCAGTTTTTGCCGTGTGAACTTCACCTATCGTGCGTTACGTGCGTTGGTGGGTGGAGGCCGTGCATGTGTTGTCCCTATGCAGTGTCCTCTGTCTGTGAGGTGACAGGTAATTAAGATAAAGAGGACAGAGGAGTTATGGCTGCCTGGGAAGCAATTTGAAACGTTTCACAAAGAGCATGGAGCCAGAGCCTTAGTGGTTAATTACTGTGTGACCAAACCACATGCAGAGCTTTTGCAGGGTCTGACTTGGCCCGGAGTGAAAATGTAATGGCTATTTTCTCCATAGAGAATTTACTGTTGCTCATTTCAGAATTATCATTATACAAAAGACACTTTATCTGCTTCAAAATAAGATGGAGTTTGAAGATAAAGCCCCACAGTGTCAGTTTTCAGCCAACAAATAGTTCCATGTTTTTGTTTGTTTGGATTTTTTCTTTTAATGTGCTGAAAAACTAAGAGAAATTTTAAACCAGAGCCAAAATAAGACGTCTTTTGTATAGAAATAGTCAAAATGCTAATACGTATTTAAATCAGGCCTATCGTGTTCGTGTGTCGCTCTATAGTTATAATCTGTGACACTCGTGGATTGTTATGTCATAATTTGCACATTTTAAATCACATTATTCATTTAAAACAGGAGTCTCAAACTTGTGGCCCAGGGGCAAATTGCGGCCCGCGAGACAATATTTTGTGGCCCGCAGGACAATATGAAAATTTGCTGTTACCGTGTTGCGTGTAGAAGGTTCCGCCAACCCCAAACACACGTGTCACTCGCGCTGTGTCCCCCCGTCACAAAAGAATCAACAAATAAAGATGTATATCCATAAAATCCACACGAATTTGCATATTTCTTCATGTACATTGAAAACAGAGATGACGTTCGAGAGGATTTTAAGAAAGCTTTTTTTGTGGAATACCCAGCCTCACCCAGACTCTGCCTTCTGCGGCCCCCAGATAATTCGAGTTTGAGAACCCTGATCTAAAACGACTTAATACAAGAAACAAATCCACTGACTTCCGTGTTAGAAAACTGCGGCGCCGTAATGGGAGCTGTAAACGCCATCAAAACAAAGAGCCGTGTAGCTGTTGGCGCCCCCTATGGACAGCTGCACGACACTGCTGAATCCTACGAGTGTGACCGATTAAGAAAACAAAACTGGAGTACAAAGTAGGTACGTCACAGTGGGCGTGTCCAGGTGGAGGTGAAAACGGGGGTTGATCGACAAAATGGCGTCTTGAAAATAAACGATTAAAGATTAAACTCAAACATGAATCACTCCAAAAACAACTTCAAGAGACAGGACGGAAATGAGATGGAAACAACTACGACATGGTTAAAATCTTTGAAAAGTCCATTTTGCACAATAGGTCTGATTTAAAGTCATAGTATGTAACTTTTTAGCCAAAATAAATGAAAATAATAGCATTTTTTTCTTGTTAGATGTTTTTATTGCACTGAAAAACAATGAAAAAATCCATTTTTACTCTGAGTGAGCTTGAATCTCTACAAACCTGACTGTTATTTGGACTGGAGGAGGATCATCACCTGTTCCTGTAACTATAATATTCCACAGTATGGCATAAAACCTGTTTATCTCCATGGAGAACGTTCCAAAGTATGGTTTTAACTTTTTTTCAGCTGGAGGATTTGTGTATGTTGTTGTATTTGTTTTAGATTGACGGGGTGAACCACAAACCCACCCAAACACAAGGAGAACATGCAACGTCCATGTGCCAAGTCCTCGGGAATAGAACCTGCAAACACTGACTCCATTGGCAGGTTTATTCCCTTATTTTAAGCTAAACTGCCTCAAAACCAGTCCAAAATGTCATAAATCATGCTCCATTTCATACAATAACGCACATCTAAGTTGTGAACACACTCAAATACCTCTTAAACTCCTGAATATGTTTTAAATCTTCGGAGATAACGTGTTTTTGCTTTGTTCTGACAGTCCGATCCTCGCAGCTCTCGTCTCGTCCCTCGGGATTGGATGTTCGCTAACTGTGAAGCGAAAACTTGCAGATTGCACCGGACACTTCCTCTTTGATAGCCGCTGTTTGTTTAGCTGGATATGCTTGACCTGTTTTGACCCGTCTCCTCCAGGCCTGCGCTCACAGCCAGAGCTCTGCATCGCTCTACATTTTACTACACGGTCACTCCTCTGCGTCGAATGTGTGCGTCCTAAAGCTCCTACATTACACAAAATGGACGCTCGTGAGCTCAAAACCACGTTATAATGTTGTAATCTCGTCAAAAACAGACCTGGAGTTGTGTTTTGTTTCATTCACACATGTTTGAGTCACACTTTTTTATTCGTCTGTTACATCTCCAAACCTCAAAGCGCTCTGTTCCACCTTGTGATGTCATGAAGTGGTAGTTTTCAAGTGAACAGCTACTTTTTTAAAATCTTTAGTTCAGTAGTAGATTGGCAATTTTAAAGCTGAAATGACCCAAATGATTCTAGAAATGAAGGTGTGCGCAGTTTAAAAACACAGTGGAGCACTTCCTGTATCGCTACATGATGACATCACAAGGTGGAACAGAGTGAGAGGAACTCTGAATACGCAGGGTTTGTGCGTTAAACGTGTGTGAATGAAACAAAACACAACTCCATTAGAACATAGATCGGAAAATACGTTCCCTTTAAACTTATGGAGACAGAACGGCTGAATTTTATGATTGGATGTGAGGATGTTGCTTTAGTTGTTGCCATAGCAATTAAGAGTAAAAAAATAAAAATAAAAATCACGTCTCATGAAAGATCAAAAGTCCTCAAAATGGCGCCTAGAACAGTTTTTAAACCACCAGAAAGCCACGTTTTTAGTGCTGTGTTCCTCAACCCATCTATGCTATAATAAACAGCATCGTGACCAAACTGGATTACAGAGAGATGATAAATTAGAACTGTCGCCATAGCAATTAACAGTTAAATCGTCCTAAGTCCTCAAAATGGCATCTATAAACAGGAAACTGACACTCTTGAATACAGAAGTTGTGTTAATGTTATGTTTTTAGTGCAGTGTTTCTTGCCCTTGTTTATATTATCATATTTTCCGGAGTATAAGTCGCTCTGGAGTATAAGTCGCACCAGCAAAAAAAAAGCATAATAATAAAGAAAAAACGTATATAAGTCGCATTTTTGGGGGAAATTTATTGAACAGAAACCGAGACCAAGGACAGACATTTTATCTTTAAAGGCAAGTTATAATAAAAACAATAAAATAGAGAGCGACAGGCTGAATAGCAGTACAACACGCTAATTATACACTTTAATAATTTCACACATAAGTCGTATCTGAGTATAAGTCGCACCCCGGACAAACTGAAAAAAAAAAAAAGCAACTTACAGTCCGGAAAATACAGTAGTCCTGGTTTACGTTTAGGTGATATTTGTTGTGAAACGTTTGAGAATCACTGTTTTAGTTGTTTCATTTTGTATAATTTGCTTTGGAGTTCACTCTTACAAAAAAAACTAAACCCAGAACTAGAACAGGACCAAACCAGGACCAAGCGACTCTGTAAGTGACACGTTTTCCCTCTCGAAATCCAAATGACTCCAGATAAACGAAGCATTCTGACCCAAAGAAACACGACAGAGGTTTTTCTTTTGTCGGTGGAGGCGCCTATGGCCGAGATTAGGCCGTGTTTTCACTCTCCCCCCTGGTGTTTTAAGCTGCGCTCGATGTCACTGCTATGGGAGGAATGCCTGAGCCCGAAAGGCCAACGGGGGGTCACCGCGAGGATGTAAACATAAACATTTTCTTTCATAAAAGGATTTGAAGTAAAAATCTCTATAAGCACAAACCCTGATGGCTAACTCTACAGCTGGCCCGAGGCTCAGACCTGTGCCGAGCGTTCTTCTGCCTAATCCCCCATTTAAAACCATTTGTGTGGCTCAGACTCACCTCAGATCAGCGGGCTTAGTCAGCATCGGGTTGTTGTAGCGTGTAGGATTGGGGAAAAAGGGGTTTTAGCTCCAGATCGCTATCAGAGCCGACTTTACGCTTTTCTGGAAGTCTGCTGCAGTGGTCCAGGGACAATAGAGCCTTTGTACGTGGATGATTGACACATGTACTCATAACAAACACAGTGAATGTAACGTCACAGTGGGAGGTGTAGAGATGGAGAGATCCCGCTTTTCATTTAGCGTTCACACCTGCACACACAACATATCAGAACTGGGACTAAACTGGGGCTAAACCTGGAACTAAACCAGACGAGGTCATGACTCAGGGTGCGTTCACACTTCCATGTAGACCAAATTATAGCTGGATCTAAACTGGGACTAAACCTGGAACTAAACCTGGACAAGGCCATGACTAAAGGTGCATTTACACTTGAATGTAGACCACATTTAAATTGGGACTAAACCCGGAACTAAACCAGACGAGGTCATGACTAAGGGTGCGTTCACACTTGCATGTAGACCACAACAAAACTCGGACTAAACCTGGGACTAAATTGGGACTAAACTGGGTCTAAACTGGTACTAAATCCGGAACTAAACCAGACGAGTTCGTGACTAAAGGTGCATTTACACTTGCATGCAGACCACATCTAAACTGGGACTAAACTGGTACTAAACCCGGAACTAAACCAGACGAGGTCATGACTAAGGGTAGACCAGACCAGATCAAAACTTGGACTAAACTAGGACTAAAACTGGGACTAAACCTGGAACTAAAACTGGACTAGGTCAAAACTAAGGGTGCATTTACACTTACGTTGTAGTTGCATGTAGACCACATTATAGCTGGATCTAAACTGGGACTAAGCCTGGGATTAAACCTGGAACTAAACCTGGAACTAAACCAGACGAGGTCATGACTAAGGGAGCATTCACACTGGCATGTAGACCACATCAAAACTGGGACTAAACTGGGACTAAGCTCGGTCTAAACCCAGAAGTAAACCTGGACGAGGTCGTGACTAAGGATGAATTCACACTTGTATGTAGACCACATCAAAATGGGATCTAAACTGGGACTAAACCAGGACTATAACAGGACCAAACCAGGACTAAACCAGGACTAAACCAGGACTAGAACAGGACTGAACCAAGTGTACAAGATTATATAACAATTCGCTCAAAATAAAATGACATATTTGCCCTGTTTTGTCAATTTTGGTAAAGTTTATTATTTTACTTCCTGGTTGGGACATGTGACATACACAGAGTTAAATTGATAACTGTTACCTAGCAACCATACTGTTAACAAAGGCCAAAACTAGTTTAATTTACATAATATTTACTATATGACAAATAAAGAACACATTTATTTAGTTGAAGATCCTATTTTATGGCAAATTTGACTCTGATGAGCTGTTGTTTCCTCCTCAAAAACAGACCTGGAGTTGAGTTTTAGTCACATTTTATTATTGGTCTGTCTACGTCTCCAAAGCTCAAAACGCTCTGTTCCACCTTGTGATGTCATGAAGTGGTAGTTTTCAATTTTAACAGCTCCTTTTACATTTATTCCAGTAGAGATCGGCAACTCCAGAGGCTGAAATCATCCAAAAGATCCACAACGGAGCACTTCCTGTATCACCAGATGACATCACAAGGTGGGACAGAGTGTTTTCAGTTTGAGAGAAGAACTCGGCCTAAATCTGAAGGGTTTTTGTGTTAAACATGAGCGAAAAAAAACCTCAACTTCAGGTCTGTTTGTGACGAGGAAACGACATTATAACATGGATCAGAAAACGTTGTAATACGGGCCCTTTAAGCGAGGGTTTAAACTGTCGGAAAAATAAGTTCCTTGTGCATAAACTTGGATTTCGGATGGATTTTTTTCTTTTGTATTGATGACATACTAGTGTGAAAACGATAACAGTTTAAATGCATAAATATGTGAGTGGGTTTGGAGGCTGGGGCTGTACAGACATGGTTTGAATTAGCCCCACCAACTCCCCAGAGGATGTGCCGTAATGATGCAAATTTAGGGCCTTTTTGACAGGATCCTGACACTTGATATGTTGGTCAACTCCCCATTCCATGTTGGTTTTACCAATCCATAAATATTGAGTCCTGGGGGACGTGCGTAAAGAGAGTGAGAGAGTGGAAGGAAAAAGAGATTGTGTGAATGTCTTTGGTGCACTGCAAAAAAAACAGACAAGGAGTGAAAATGGATTGAGTTCAGAAAATCATGTTAAGTTGAGTTTGAACGTGCGCTTTTATGGTTTTAACAAAAGTTCTGCAATCACAACTGAACATGTGTTGCCAGATCTGCAGACGGAAGGTTTTCTCATTCACTCACTGAGCTACAGAGGCTGCACTAGCACTCGGTAATGATTGTCTGCAGGTGCTGGGGGTTGAAGTCGTGACGTTTCAGCTCAGAGAGGGGCCTTTTAGCGTTAAACCAGCTGGATTTTGGCGTCAAAACTGGCAACGCAAATGAGAGTTTCAGCTGAGGCTCGTGCTACTTCCTGATTGGATAATTGTCTTGAACCAAAACGGCAACTTGACCATCGGGTTCAAACAATAAAACGGCATTAGAACTGTTGAAAAGTAAAAGTTATATTTGATTTGAACATGTTTAGCTCATATAAAGGGCGCGGAGAGGTCATGTTTATGAAATTTAGCATCAAAATCCTGCATACGGTTCTTTAAAAATAAAAATTTGACTTGTTTTTTAATATTTTTTGACTAAAAGTTCATAATTATATAAAAAAAAAAAACATTATTAATGGCGCACGAAATTTTCCCTTCAAACTATGAACTAAAAAGTCACAAAAAAAATAATACAACTCATTGAAACCAGCCAAATATCTTGCAACAAACCCAAAAATCTAGTCTCAAAAACAAAAAAATGAATAGTTGTGTATGTAAAAGTTGTCAAAATGAGTCAAATCTGTGTTAACATTCTGAATCCCTGTGATGGTTTCTCTTATGTCTTGTGTTTTTGCAGTGCGGTGGTGCGTGGAGCTGCAGAGCGTCAGCCCCATCTGCTGTTTCCGACACAAAGAGAAAGAAGACGAAGAGAAAACACGAATCACCTGAAGAGCAGGTCACAACTTACGCATAAATAGACCGGACACAAACTAACTGCCCAAGGATTTACTCTGCCAAATCTGTTGTAAAGTAGGGCTCAAACGATTTGGGAAAAATGCAGAATTCCAAGTTTTCAGATTGAGTTTGTGATTTACGTTTTGATGGTAAGATTCTGCTCAAAGTTTGTGTTTTAAAAGCATCTGAGAAATGACAAAAAGACTGAAATGTGAACTGACAAATTAATACAGGGTGGTCCAAAAGTCACTGACAGTTGAAAAAAATCCATAACTCTTTTGTTTCTAAATATTTTTCTTTCATTTTTCCAGAGCATTTAGAACGACCCTCCTGACATTAATCTGAGCAAATACAGCACCGAGGAACAAACCCTTATTGTACAGTGGGACTTTGAGTCACATGGGTCAAATTTGACCCCGAGCGTAAACGCCATTAAAGGAATAAGTGTTTTCAAAGACAGGGGGCAGTATCTCCACAGACCTGACTAGTCCTGATTTCTTCCTGTGGGTCGATCTTAAAGAAAAGGTGTTTGTGAATAAACCTCAGACGACTTAATCAACGACTTAAAACGTAATATCAAGGATCAAATAAGAGACATAATACGGAAATGCTGAAAATGTGAGGCAAAGTGTGTTGGATCGGGCTGTTCAGGGCGACAACGAAAATGGTGGACACAAAAATTAGATCATTTTTACTTCCTGTAGTTTAAGTAGTGATAAGTTCAAGTGTAAGTGACAATTATAACTGTAGATATTGACAAAAAAGGTTCATTTTACCCACTGCTAAAATTTGGTGAGTATAACTTAAGAATTATAGGAGCTATTGAAGATTTAAAAGTGTCAGTGACTTTTTGGACTTTTTGTACAAGAATCACATTTTGGAATATGATCCAAAGTACATGTGTCAAACTCAAGGCCCGGGGGCCAAATGCGGCCCGCCACGTCATTTTATGTGTCCCGCGACAAGGTAAATTAAAATGTATCACTGTCTTAAATTGTCAGTTTATCAGGAGATACGCAATTACACAGTCATATTTTTTACATCTATGCAAATTTGAGTGACGTTTTTATGCAGAATAAGACGATTCTGGAGTAAATTGTGGCGCCTCATACGTTGGAGCCTTTGCGTTTTTCTAATAATGTCCGTTCAAATTGTGATTTCGTTTCAACCGCGTTTTGTCTTGTTGTGTAACGTCGTACGGCCTTTGTAACCAGTCTAGGGTTCATAAAGTTTACTGTTTAACAAGAACCACAAACTCCGAGGCGCTCAAACCAATATTCCTCAGAGAAAGTTACAGCAAAAGAAAAATAACATCAGTGTCCAGCAGTAATCTGACCAGAACTGAAGAAGCGGCCAAACGTCTTCACTCCAACAACGTTTTGTCCGGTTGACAGATTTTATTTTTCTTTTGCGATGGATCAGACCTGGACGACGGAGGGATTATACGGATATCTTCTCAGAGAAAGTTGTACAGCTCTCATAGTCTAAATATATACATCTGATTTCAAATAACAATAACACATGACGGTGCAGAATTGTTAGAGAACTGAACTTTTCTTTTCCCGTGGATCGTAATAATGTCTGTGAGGTTTTTGCTGATAAAACGACTAAATGTTTCCAGATCAGACAGTGGACAGAGAGCTGCAGGTTTCACTGATGTTAAACACTTGATAAATGTGTCCGCCGGACCAAAAGAGGGTCAAAAAGAACCAGAAGGAGCCCATGGACCACAGTTTGATAACACTGACCTACAAAATAAAACTGAAAACGGTATTTTTAAAGGTCGAAAAGAGTGTTTGCCGCCTGCCTCAATCTGGAATTAAAGTGAGTTTTTTCCATAGAGGCGAAGTTACAGGTCAGGTCTGTGGAAACTATGGATGGGACAGTATTAAAATTTACACTTATTATTATTGTGACCAAAATAATTGCGATTAACGATATTAGCGCGATAATTATTAAATCAAGGCAGTATAACGTCCTCATATGTGGACACCAGGACTTTGTAGAGAAAAACTTTTTATTGTGGCCAGGACAACCCAAAATGGGAAGTTATTTGTGTTCAGATTAATTCGTGGTTGTTGTAAAACTTTGCGCCGCTGCTAGCAAGCTGCGCAATTACCGGTGCATAATGCTAACCTAGCGATAGTAAAGGCGACACAAACACGGATCATTATTCATACAAATCCAAACTAACACAAACGACATTCAGTAGTTTATTTCACGTTGTAATTTATTCACGATGGATATTTTCGGCTCAAGTTTGTCAAACGATGCAGCATGTTCGCGTCGTAAATGTGCGTGTGAGTTACTCGTTTTTGCCCTCGGAGCCGTTTCTTTTTTTTTTTCAGGCTCCGCAGATCGGTGGCTCATCTTGTCGTTCTTGTTTTTCAAACCCATAATAATTCCACTCATCAGACTTCACCTTCTCGAGTGGGGGATATAAACGTGTGGCGTCATCGGGCTCCAGATCCACTGCCCACGGTGAAGAACCATCCCGAATTCAGATTAGCCACAGTCGCGAACAAGTTTCACTGCTATGACAGAGCGCCCCCTTGTGGACAAACACCAGAACTAACATCTAAACATTGTACTGAAACTGGAAACATGAGGCAGAACGGTGCAGTAAAGGTGCAATGATCACAATTATTTAAAAAAAATGCCACGAACGATTAATCCACGAAGAAAATAAAAAAGAAACAGAAAGCTGCAGTGTGTTTCTCTTTTAAACAGCTGTAATTTGAGGTTTAATTTTACACTACGCTTCTGATCCGCAACCAAATCGTTAACAAATACAGCATTTACGCCACGTTTAAGTCGTTTTCTGGCGAATGGCAAAAACCTGGCGAATAAAAAGTCTGTATTAATTTCATTATCGCCCCCGCTGCGCCTGTCAGGAGCTGTTACGATTCAGACCTGTAAAGTCATGTTTTATAGGTACAGTGAGCTTTAGCGCGGCCCGGCCCCTCCGTCTGTCATGTGAGCGTAGTTATGCTAACACAGCAGGAGAGGGGGACCATTTTTAGGTTGTGGTCAGAGCTGTGGAGCTGCAGCCCTGCTCCGGCCTCCACCGTCAAGCCCCGCGCTAAACAGACACTCGACTGAAGATTTAACCAGACGCTAAATAAGACTTCTGTATCTCCTCCGTTTGGACCGTAACCTCGAATCCAGTGTTTTGTACAAGGGATTGCTTCATATTATGAGGCGCACTGTATTCCAGAGTCAATGGGTTTATGAATGATACGGGATTAGGACCGTTGCCATAGTAATTAACAATTTAAAGGCCCTATATTATGCAGAATTGATTTATCAGGTTCAAACCGTGTTCTAATGCCGTTACCTCCTTAAAAACAGACCTGGAGTTGTGTTTTGTTTTATTCACACGTTTGAGTAACATCTGCAAAGCTCAAAACGCTCTGTTCCACCTTGTGATGTCATCAAGTGGTAGTTTGCAAGTTAACAGCTCCTTTTACCTTTAGTTTTATAGAGATAAATGGAAATTCCACAGCTGAAATGATCCAAATGATTCTAGAAATGAAGGTGTGTGGAGTTTAAAAACACAGTGGAGCACTTCCTGTATCCTGGTATCCTGTAGTCCTGGTTTAGACCTGGTTTAGTCCTGGTTTAGTCCTGGTTTAGACCTGGTTTAGTCCATTTATGAGAAAAATGTCAGACTCACAGTTGTCAAAAGTATCAAAACTAGATTCAGATTCATTTTTGCAGTTATCGATACTAAATAAAGTATAAAGGTACAATTGTTCCAACACTCTGTTCCACCTTGTGATGTCATCATGTGGTGATACAGGAAGTGCTCCACTGTGTTTTTAAACTCCACACACCTTCACTAGAATCATTTGGATCATTTCATCCCTGGAGTTGCCACTTATCTCGACTGAATTAAAGGTAAAAGGAGCTGTTAACTTGAAAAGTACCACTTCGTGACATCACAAGGTGGAACGGAGCGTTTTAAGATGTGGAGATGTAACAGACTAATAAAAAAGCGTTACTCAAACATGTGTGAATGAAACAAAACACAACTCCAGGTCTGTTTTTGATGTGAAAACAATATTAAAACATGAATTAAACCTCACATCACTTAATTTCGTGTCATACGTGGCCTTTAATATCTAAACTAAACTGCACAGATGTTGTTATCATTGTGACATGAACCCCGTGCCGCGCGGTGACAAGGTGAAACTAGCCAGGCTGCAGCTCCACAGGTGAGACGTGTCTTCCACTTCCTGCTCGTGAAAGGGGTTTTTTGTGTGGTCTGGTTTCTTTACATCATACATACACGCACACACATGTTCTGCTTCTGTCGAAACGTGATATTCACAATCTGAGGCTCGTTGTTGACGTTGGAGGTGACCTTTGTTTCTCCAGCGAGAGGAGTCGGGTCGAGCTCGATGATTCAGTGACTCGAGTGGAGTCGGGTCGAGTGGAGTCGGGTCTGGGTCGATGATTCAGTGATTCAAGTGGAGTCGGGTCGAGTGGAGTCGGGTGGAGTCGGGTCGGGGTCGATGATTCAGTGACTCTGAGGTGCCATTTTTGGGTTTTGTTCATGTTTTGTCAGAATCAGGTGCAGCAGAGGAATGAGACCAAGGAAAACGAGGAAAAGACTGGACTTATGTGTATGTTTAAGGTGTTTGTACTTTACTGTGGTAGCAGGGGCAGTAGCAGGAGCAGTAGTAGGATACTGTGTAGTGGATACTTTTTACTTCCTTCCTACTTTTTACTTTCCTCCTTTACCCCTCCTCATCATCATCTCCTCCTCTTCATTTCCTCCTTATCTCCTCTTCCTCTCCTCATCCTCTCCTCCTCCTCATCCTCTCCACCTCCTCTCATCTTCCTTTCCACCTCTCCTCCTCTCCTCCTCTCCTCCTATCCCCCTCTCCTCTTCCTCTCCTGTTTGTGTTCTTTCCAGTCTTATCCTCTGCAGAGTTGTTCCTCTCCTCCTCCTCCTCCTTTCCCCCTTTCCTCCCCCTCTTCTCCTCTCCCCTCTCCCCCTCCTCTCCTCCTCCTCCTCTCCCCCTCCTCTCCTCCTCCTCCTCTCCCCCTCTCCTCTCCCCCTCTCCTCCACCTCCTCTCCTCCCTCTGTCCTGTGTGTGTTCTTTTCAGTCTTCTCCTCTCCCCCTCTCCTCTTCTCCTCTCCTTCTCCTCCTCTCCTCCCTCTCTCCTGCGTGTGTTCTTTTCACTCTTCTCCTCCGCAGACTTGTTGCTCTCCACAGCTGTGAGGTAACCGTGCCTATAATCTGTGTGAAACCCGAGTGCGCGGGGGTCAAAGGTCACTTATTGAACTTGGATCACAGGGGCGGAGTCGGGAGTCGGGAGTCGGGACCATGTGGGGTTTGTTTGTTTTGTCCCCCTGGTTCTCCCTGATCAAACCCAGGGCAGCTCTGTAATGAGGCTCTAACACACCCCAAGACATGTTTACACTGCATTTAACAACACACACAACGAGGCGGGAGAGGAGCACAAACACACACTCTGAAGGTTACGCACTGTGGCTTTAAAACTGTAGTACACGGATAGAGTTAAAGACGTTCAAAACTCAGAGAGAAACAATTAAAAGGTCTAAATTGAGCTTCAAGTCGTGTTATAAGACCTGGAGTTGTGTTTTGTTTCATTCACACATGTTTGAATCACACTTTATTATTAGCCAAAGCTCAAAACGCTCTGTTCCACCTTGTGATGTCATCAAGTGGTAGTTTTCGTTCATAAATTAACAGCTCCTTTTACCTTTAGTCCAGTAGAGATTGGTGGGAATTCCAGGGCTGAAATGATCCGCATGATTGGTCGAATGAAAGCGCGTGGAGTTTGAAAACACAGTGGAGCACTTCCTGTTTTACCACATGATGACATCACAAGGTGGAACAGAGCGTTTTCACAGCTCCACGTCTGTTTGTGATGAGGAAATAACATTATAACACGGGCAGTTACTGTGGTTATTATGTGCTGAGGTACTTTGTAATACACTTAAAGCTTTAAAATCGCACTATGTAACTTTTCTAGATGAGCTACCTGCTCGTCTCCATGGAGATGTCATTGCTTTGCCTGGAATGTTCCACAGATTCACACTAAACTTATCTGTTATCGTTTCAACAGAACTGACCTGTGACTTGGACTAGAGACGTCACCTGCTTTGTCTCCGTGGTAATAGAGGAGTTTAATGGCAGAGCGTGGAATATTCCAGACTAACACATGAGAAGGTTACGTGGTGCATCTTTAAAAACAAGTTGTAAAGTTGCTTCCTGTAACATGCGACATTCAGAGAGTTTTTTTTCATTTAGAAGTAGTTGTAGTAGTAATAGTAGGTAATCGAAGTGGGTAGTAATAGTTGGTGTTAATAGTAAGTAGTAAGCAGTAGCAGTATTTGTAGTAGTAGTAATAGGTATTAGTAGTAGTAGTTAGTAGTGGGTAGTAGTAGTAATATAATGTAGTTAGTAGTAGTACGTACTAATAGTAGTGGTAGTAGTTGGTAGTAGGTAGTAGTAGTAAGTAGTTAGCAGTAGTAGTATTTGTAGTAGCAGTAATAGGTATTAGTAGTAAGTAGTAGTAGTAATGTATAGTAGTTCGTAGTAATATGGCTATTCTGTTATTTACAAACTAATTTTAATAAATTCTTAAAAACATTTTTTTTTCAATATAAAGGCTTTTACAGGACACACCACATGTACTTTAGTATTATATATATATATATATATTTATATATTTGTTGTATATATGTTGTATATATTTGTTGACTTTTATGTGAAGCTGAAGTAGTTTTTAAATGTGCGATATAAATAAAACAATTGACTTGAAAATAGAGTCTAAAAAGTCCAGTTTCCTCAAAAGTGAATATAACTTTGTGAATGTAAATCTTGACTCCCTCCTCACCTCCTCCTCCTCCTCCTCCTCTTCCTCTTCCTCTTCCTCTTCTTCTTCTTCTCTGTCCTCGTCCGTTTCCTCGGTTCAGACGTGTCGCCCGAGGCCGTGGACACCTGCACCTCCTCAGTCTCACATAAGACAAAAGGAGGAGGCGCAGTGTCCCTTTGTCTCACCTGGAGCCGTCCAAGTGTCAGAGTCAAGAGACGAGTGGAAAAAAAAACAGGACTAAACCGGGACTAGAACGGGACTAGAACGGGACTAAACCGGGACTAGAACCAGGACTAGAACCAGGACTGAACCAGGACTGAACCAGGACTGAACCAAGTGTTCAAGATTATATTTAATAATTTGCACAAAACAAAATGATGTATTTGCCCTGTTTTGACCATTTTGGGACATGTGACATACGCAGAGTTAAATTGATAACTGTTACCTAGCAACCATACTGTTCACAAAGGCCAAAACTAGTTTAATTTACATAATATTTACTATGTGACAAATAAAAAACACATTTATTTAGTTTAAATTATGCAGATTTGACTCATGAGCTTTAAGTCACGTTATAATACTGTTCACTACTCAAAAACAGACCTGGAGTTGTGTTTTGTTTCATTCACACATGTTTGAGTAACACTTAATTATCAGTCTGTCTACATCTCCAAAGCTCAAAACGCTCTGTTCCACCTTGTGATGTCATCAAGTGGTAGTTTTCAAGATAACAGCTACATTTACCTTTACTTCAGTCGAGATTGACAGGAATCCCAGAGGCTGAAATGATCCAAATGATTCTATAAATGAAGGTGTGTGGAGTTTAAAAACACAGTGGAGCACTTCCTGTATCACCACATGATGACATCACAAGGTGGAACAGAGTGTTTTATGCAGGTTTTATGTGTTAAACATGTGTGAAGTTGAATTCAAGTCATTTTAAAGGTGCATTCTGTAGCTTTTCTGGTGGATGATCCGTCTTATATATATTATTTGCTTTTTGCTTTGTTCCACGTTATGAAATTATATTAAAAGTTTGAAAGCTCGGGTAAAATCATCTCCGTTGTAACTGATGACAACAAGACCTATTTTTATTTAAAATCTGTTTCTGAAACTTTATAAACCGCAAAGTTATTAAAAGTTTTCACAAAGTCTTGCATTTTAAACAAACTTTTTGGACTTGACAACCGCGTTATGGATATTAGTCATTAGTTAGCACGTAGCCCGTTAGCACGTAGCCGGTTAGCATGAAGCCGGTTAGCATGAAGCCTTTGAACTCTTAATATCTGAATTTTTTGAAAAGTCTATGGGAAAAAATGAACGGAAAATGCACTTCTGAGCTGGAGGTCACTGTTGATCTCCATGGAGACGGGCAGAAAAGTCCCACAGTGCACCTTTTTAACTCTTGAATTCAAAGCTAGAATGTTCCACAGTATGACACCAAACATGTGCATCTCCACGGAAACAAGCAGGTGACGCCTCAGGACCAGGTTACAGCTCAGATCAGTGGAGAACGTGGTCACTGAATATGTGCAAGAGGCTGCCCCGCACTTCCACAAGTAAATTTCCCATTCATTTTTTTTACAGAATTTCCAAAAAAAAAAGGATATTAAAGTTCGAAAGCTCGGGGATAATCATCACTGTGGTAAAAGTGTGCAGCCGGTTAGCGTGTAGCCGGTTAGCGTGATGCCTTTGAACTTTTTTGAATTTTTTGTAAAGTGTATGGGGAAAAATAAATGGAAAATGCAGACTGCCACTGTTAATCTCCGTAAGATCTCCATGGAGACGAGCAGAAAAGTCCCACAGTGCACCTTTAAACCCTCGTGGATGTTATTTCCGCAGCGTGTCTTGAATTCAAAGCTCATGGCCGGAGCCGCGGCGTAAACCCGGGGCCTCTCTGGAGCTGTTACCTTTTTAGCAGATCGTTTTTCACCGCACATGTTCTCTGTTACTGACCAGGAATTCACACTGAACCAACAGTCAGGCTCCTGAACCTCGGATGGATTATTCAGAATAGAGAGCAGCAGCAAAAGAAGAAGAAGCAGCAGCAGAAGCACCAGGGGACTCTCCAGGGCTGTTCTGTGTGAGGCCACAGCGCCCTCTGTCTGTGAGTGTGGAACATCGCTCCAGTCGACTCCACTGCACTGCAAAAAAAATGAGTTTGTTACAGTTAGAATGACTCGGATTTAAAATATATCCTGGTATCAGTACTTTAGACTTTAAAGGTGCACTGTGGAACATTTCTATTGGGCAGTCTGTCACTTGCTTTGCCTAGAATGCTCCACAGTCTGGCATTAAACATATATCTAGCATTTATATAGTTATGAGTGTTTATAATCTAAGACACTTTAAAAAACGCGCTTCTTTTGTCTTAATATGTGCGGGCTCGCCTCTCCACAGCTCTGACCTGTAGCAAAACCTACTTGTTTCCACGGAGATTAATAACTTTAACGCTACCATACTGTGGAACATTTTAGACAAAGCAATAATATGTCAACTGAGACAAACTGGAAACAACACAGACGATGTTTCTCAGTTACTTAAGTAAAAGTATTAAAGTACCTGTTTGAAAATGTACTTAAAGAGTAAAAAGTACAAGTATTTCGTGCAGATTTTGAGATCTACTAAAACTTCAGATGTAGTGATTTTGATAAAGATTTGTGCTGAATTTTGAACAGAAAGACGTTAATCGATGGCTGTTTGTATTTGTACATTTCTATTTGCTCGAATTAAAAACATAACAAATAAAAAAATAAACTCTCAGCCTTTTTAACACATCTCAAATAATAATAAAAAATACTTTTACTTTTTCAGTCCTGTTCAAAAATGTAGTGGAGTAGAAAGTACAGATACTGCTCTCAAATGTGGTGAAGTAAAAGTAAAAATATCCACTTTAAAACTTACTACTGCTACTACTACCATTGCTGCAATTGCCAATATCACTACTACTACTACTACTACTACTACTACTACTACTACTACTACTACTACTACTACTACTACTACTACTACTACTACTAATACTAATACTGCTGCTACTACTACTACTACTACTACTAATGCTGCTACTACTACTACTACTAATACTAATACTGCTACTACTAATACTAATACTGCTGCTACTACTACTAATACTAATACTAATACTGCTGCTACTACTACTACTACTACTAATACTAATACTGCTGCTACTACTACTAATACTAATACTAATACTGCTGCTACTACTACTAATACTAATACTAATACTGCTGCTACTACTACTACTACTACTAATACTAATACTGCTGCTACTACTACTAATACTAATACTAATACTGCTGCTACTACTACTACTACTACTAATACTAATACTACTGCTACTACTACTAATACTAATACTGCTGCTACTAATACTAATACTGCTACTACTACTAGTACTACTAATACTAATACTACTGCTACTACTACTAATACTGCTACTACTACTACTACTAATACTAATACTACTACTAATACTAATACTACTGCTACTACTACTACTACTACTACTAATACTAATACTAATACTGCTGCTACTACTGTACTAATAATACAGTACTGCTCTTAAATGTAGTCAAAAGTAAAAAGTATCCACTGTGTAAAATGTACTTAAACTATAAGTAAAATGTATACTTAAGTCCAGTACTTTACCACTTTTACTTTGTTCCGTCCCACCTCTGCTTATAATAAGACATATTTATTATTATTTATAACTATTAAAATGAGCAAACTTGGATTTAAACAAGATTTAAATCATAAAAACCTGCTCAGTAGTACGTGACGTGACATTATCCATCAAAACACCTCAGAATCATAATAAAGTCACAATCTACTACCAAGAAAACACATCTCCTCCTTCAGTTCTCACATCCAGATCTATTTTCTCAGTCCAGACTCATTTTCGTGTTGGTTTTTTGCAGTGTGCTCCCTGTTTTGGAAGCTTTGGTCTTTTTATAGAGGCACAACCACATTCTTGGCTTCTTTGAAAAGGTTGTATTCGCTAAGTAGTAGTTAGGCCCAGCAGAACACACTCAGTATTTTATATGTACGAGCGGCGGAGGAACTCTTTGAACTACTGCTATTTAAAAACCCAGGCTGTAATAATAATAATGCAATAATGGAAGGATGGAGCGCTCCCCCCATTAGCAGACGTCTTTTTTACGCTCGGGCAGGTGCGATGTTCACAGCCTCTCGTAATTCCAACACAACGCTCTGTAATTATAATTAATCTATTTCTCAAAACTGCGCGTGGATTTTAAACGGCTCGATTTTCGCTGTTTTCTGAGATATTTTATATGTGTCCTCAGCAAAAACAGACCTGGAGTTGTGTTTTGTTGTGTGAGTTTTATGTTTAACGCACAAACTCTGCAACTTTAGGATGAGTTTGTCTCTCAAACTGAAAGTCCTGGTTTAGACCTGGTTTAGTCCTGGTTTAGACCTGGTTTAGTCCTGGTTTAGTCCTGGTTTAGTCCTGGCTTAGACCTGGTTTAGTCCTGGTTTAGACCTGGTTTAGTCCTGGTTTAGACCTGGTTTAGACCTGGTTTAGACCTGGTTTAGACCTGGTTTAGTCCTGGTTTAGACCTGGTTTAGTCCTGGTTTAGACCTGGTTTAGTCCTGGTTTAGACCTGGTTTAGTCCTGGTTTAGACCTGGTTTAGTCCGGGTTTAGTCCGGGTTTAGTCCGGGTTTAGACCTGGTTTAGTCCTGGTTTAGACCTGGTTTAGTCCTGGTTTAGACCTGGTTTAGACCTGGTTTAGTCCGGGTTTAGTCCGGGTTTAGTCCGGGTTTAGACATGGTTTAGTCCGGGTTTAGACCTGGTTTAGTCCTGGTTTAGTCCTGGTTTAGTCCTGGCTTAGACCTGGTTTAGTCCTGGTTTAGACCTGGTTTAGTCCTGGTTTAGACCTGGTTTAGACCTGGTTTAGACCTGGTTTAGACCTGGTTTAGACCTGGTTTAGTCCTGGTTTAGACCTGGTTTAGTCCTGGTTTAGACCTGGTTTAGTCCTGGTTTAGACCTGGTTTAGTCCGGGTTTAGTCCGGGTTTAGTCCTGGTTTAGACCTGGTTTAGTCCTGGTTTAGACCTGGTTTAGACCTGGTTTAGTCCGGGTTTAGTCCGGGTTTAGTCCGGGTTTAGACCTGGTTTAGTCCGGGTTTAGACCTGGTTTAGACCTGGTTTAGTCCTGGTTTAGACCTGGTTTAGTCCGGGTTTAGACCTGGTTTAGACCTGGTTTGTCCTGAACTAAAGGTAAAAGTAGCAGTTAACTTTAAAATCACTTGATGACATCACAAGGTGGAACAGAGTGTTTTGAGGTTTGTAGATGTAAATAATGTAAATGTAATAATAAAGTGTGAATCAAACATGTGAATGAAACAAAACACAAGTCCAGGTCTGTTTTTGAGGAAGTAAAAACATAACACGGCTTAAATCTCTTAATAGCACATTTTGCATAATATAGGGCATTTAAAGCTGCACTATGTATCTTTTCTAGTGGGCCACTTGCTTGTCTCCATGGAGATGTTATCGCTTTGCCCATAACATTCCACAATATACCATTTATATCATGAGTTTATAACCTAAAACACACACACTTTCTTATTACTTACTATGTGTGGGCTCGCCTTTCCACAGCTCTCACTCGCAGCAAAACCTTCCTGTTTCCATGGAGATTTATAACTTTAACTCTGCTATTCTGTGGAACATTCTAGACAAAGAAGTAATATGTTCACTGAGACAAACTGGAGACGCACAAAGCAAAAAAAAACCCAAAACACTCAAGTAAAAGTATCACATGAACAAATATATTTCAGTAAAAGTATTAAAGTACCTGTTGAAAAGTGTACTTAAAGAGTAAAAAGTACTTTAGCAGGTCTCAGACGCTCCCATGCATTCAATGTACCGACCTATAATTATAATTCATTTATTTTTTACGGCGCTTTTATATCTGCTGTGAAAAATCGATGTGTTCAACAGACGGACCTAAAGTTTCCACGTCTGATATTAGAGACGAACAGGACGAACGCGCTGGAGTTTGGTCCCGGTTTAGACTTGGTTTAGACCCGGTTTGGTCCCGGTTTAGTCCCGGTTTAGTCCCGGTTTAGACTTGGTTTGGTCCCGGTTTAGTCCCGGTTTAGACTCGGTTTAGACCCGGTTTGGTCCCGGTTTAGACACGGTTTAGTCCCAGTTTAGACCCGGTTTGGTCCTGGTTTAGACCCAGTTTAGACCCGGTTTGGTCCTGGTTTGGTCCCGGTTTAGACCTGGTTTGGTCCTGGTTTGGTCCTGGTTTAGACCCGGTTTAGACCCGGTTTAGACACGGTTTAGTCCCAGTTTAGACCCGGTTTGGTCCTGGTTTGGTCCCGGTTTGGTCCCGGTTTAGACCCAGTTTAGACCCAGTTTGGTCCTGGTTTGGTCCTGGTTTGGTCCTGGTTTGGTCACGGTTTAGACCCAGTTTAGACCCGGTTTAGTCCCAGTTTAGACCCGGTTTGGTCCCGGTTTGGTCCCGGTTTAGACCCGGTTTGGTCCTGGTTTGGTCCTGGTTTAATCCTGGTCCTGGAGAAAGCCGTGCGCACGTCACAGTGGAGGTGAAAACGACAAAATGGCGTCTTGAAAATAGTCGATTAAAGATGAATAACGGCGTAAACGATACAGAAACAACTAAACTTGGTGAAAAGCTCTGAAAAGTCCTTTTTGCAAATAGACCTTTTTTTAAAGTCATAATATGTCACTTTTTAGCCAAAAATCGATGGAAATAATAGCTTCTTTTTTTTTCTTGTTGGATGTTTATTATTGAATTTTTAAGGAAACACAAATCAATCCAAAAACAACTTCAGAGGCTCAACAAGAACAAACATATTTATTATTCTATTTTTTTATTCTATTTCATTTTGCATAATAGTTTTGATTTAGATAGATATTTTAAAGCCGCTGTACGTGATTTTTTTTACCATCTTAAAACGTAAAAAAACAAATCTAGTCCATTTTAAACAGTTTTCAGTCGTTCAAAGTTATTCCTCACTGACCTTATACATTCAGAGCATCCTAATCACTCACCACGATGAGTTTATAAGCACTTTTCACAATTTTATAAACCAGAGCAGAGTTTTGCTGTTACGATAATGCTAACTGCACACTTCCTGATTATTTTGAAGCAATAAACTGTTTTATAGTTGGATGCAGACAGTACACAGGAGACATATTTTAACCTCAAGAGCTGCTTTTACAATATAACTAGTTGGAAAAAAACTAATTTTACTCAAATACATGGAAAAAAAAAATCAAGTACAGGACCTTTAATATATTACTTTTAAATTTCTAAGATTTATTTCACACCGTATGGTTACAAACTGTTATTCCAAATTGATTTAACAATATTTTTTATTAATTTAATGTTGGTATTTAATAATTCTTACCATATTAATCTTGTAAATTTAGTATATTTCAAAGTAAAAATCTGAACATTCACTACACTTTTTAAATAAATAATGTTTATATGGGCAGGACTCATAATTTTAAACTGCACTGGCAAGAACTGTCCACAGGAGGTCACTGCTGCTCCTTCTTTTAACCCAGTATTAGATGATGCAGTGGAGAGTGAGAGCAGAGAGCGTCACCTTTGACCCTGTGTCCAAACTCTGCAGGATTTAACGCCACAGAAGTGTTAAATGTTCAATCCACATTATGTAACAAACTTATCCTTCAAACGACTCCACACAGTAAGAAAAGAAGAAGAAGAATATTCACTTTTATCAAGAGCATTTGTTTGGAAATAATACATCTAGAGCCAGAAATGTAAAATAAACCAACCTTAAAGCCATAAATACGGAACTTTTCTGCTAAAAAATCGATTCAAAATGAACTATTGCACTGAAAATCAAGTGTTCTTACTCTAAACGGGCTCGCATTTCCACAAACCTGACTCTTATTTGCTTTGTTTCTATAGAAAAGTTGCTCCCTTGGCTACAATGTTTCCCAGTATGGCATGAAAAATGAATCAATCTTCATGAAGAATGTTCCAAATTATGGTTTTAACTTTATATTTCTGTGGAATTTTGCAGGTGCAGGTGAATTTCCACGTCTAAGTTTCGTACTGTGGCTTTAAAGTGCTGGTTTGCTGGTTTGATTCTCTTCTAAATCCATTTTGCCTCATTGTTTACTCCTGTTTTTTGCGATAAGTCAGTGCTGTTTACTGTTCATTTTTACAACAACACGCTAAATATGTGCTCATAATTATTTAAAATCTTTATTACAACATCAACTCTAAATTTTAATTGTAACTTTAACCAATCGGACCGTCTATTGTTGTGTCCTTGAGCAATAATAATAATAATGTGTTAGTCTTATCTGAGTCGCTTTTCAACTTCGCTATCCTTTTTTTTCAGATACAGCGCTCCCTCGTTTATCGCGGGGGTCACGTTCTAAAAATAACCCGCAAAAAGACGAAATCCACGAAGTATCAGCTTGATTTTTTACATTATTCTCTATGTTTTTTGTCTGTAAAACCCCTCACCACACACTTTATACACTTTTCTCACACAGGCGTTGACATTTTCTCACATTTCTCTCTCGTTTAAACTCTCTCAAAGTTCAAACCTTCGTCTTTTTGTAGAACAGGACCATGAACGTTCTTCTTGATCTCGGGCTCCTGAAAACTTTACTTTTCTGAAAACTTTAAAACGCATTAATACGGAAATTTTGTGAAGCTAATCCCAAACAAATAATGATAAAGTTAATTTCATTTATGGATCAAAAGTTTGGAGATTTCTTTCAAAAACAGTCACATTTTTATACCGCGGTCCGTCGTTTATCGCGGGGGTCACGTTCTAAAAATAACCCGCAACAGCCAAAATCCACGAAGTATCAGCTTTATTTTGTACAGTTATTCTCTGTTTTTGTCTGTAAAACCCCTCACCACACACTTTATACACTTTTCTCACACAGGCGTTAACATTTTCTCACATTTCTCTCTTGTTTAATTTATTAATAGTGACTCAGGCGTATTTCACATTTCCTCTGATCGAACATTTATGTAAATTTGAAACATCGAGACCGCAAAAGATGAACCGCGATATGGAAAGGGACCACAGTACAGGAAAACATTTGTGTTTTTATTTCTCAAATAAATGTTTGGGCCTCAAAACAGGTCTAGATCTTTGGTTTCATTCTATAATACTGCACTTATTTTTAAAAATCTACGAAGGTTTGAACTTTGAGAGAGTTTAAACGAGAGAGAAATGTGAGAAAATGTGAACGCCTGTGTGAGAAAAGTGTATAAAGTGTGTGGTGAGGGGTTTTACAGACAAAAACAGAGAGAATAATGTAAAAAATCAAGCTGATACTTCACAGATTTCATCTTTTCCTGGTTAGGACATAACTGTTTGTTTTGTTTTGTTTTTGTCACTAGCGCCTCACTGTGGCCCCTCGTATTTAGACATGCGACGGTATTTAAATTTAGTGTCAAAATAATTACGATTAACGATTATATCACGATAATTATTAAAGTTGCTGACAGTTTAAAATGTCACGGATACGAATTATTATTTTAATCTTATGAGTAAGTTTGATTTTTAAAGAGCCGTTTTAGTCTTGTACTTTGTCATCAGTGAAAAAATCTACGATTTAGCGGAGAATATTCTGTTCGAGCAGGGCCGTCAACTGAAATTTGGGGGCCCGGGGGCAAGACGTCTGACGTGGGCCCCCCTCTGATACAAATTAATAGGAAAACAGTCCAATTCAGGGCCCCCTAAGTAGTTTTTTTCTGCACATTCTGGTGATAAAATGACGGTTATCTTTGTTGGCGATTATCACGATTATATAAAATCTCTCACGAACGATTTTTGTCCATCCTTTTTATCACGATATAAACGATATTATTGCTTATCGTCCCCGTCCCTACTCGTACTCAGAGCGGCCTGGCCCCGCCCGCCTCTGCCGTGAAAGTGACGAGATCGGGCCCTGACGAGGAGGTTTTGCACTTCTCTCCTTGCCTCCAGAGCTGATGTGTGAATAAGAGTGAGTTTGTGACAGCGAATCAGGGACGACGAGCGGACGTTTGCCAGAAGCTACAATTAACATGAAGTGTCCCCGCCAAATATGTTTTCTCGAGTACAGGATACCTCAAAAATTACTGCTAAGATATTACATCATCATTTTTTCTGTGTAATCCCTCAGTCGTCCATGATGTTTGAGGAGACAGTGGTAGAAATAGTTTAATTTGCCGTTAAAAATGCTGCTTATGATCAATTGGGCCGATAAAAACTAGTCCGTGGGCCGCGTTTAGCCCCCGGGCCATAGTTTGGACACCCCAGGTTTACAGTTTCTGTGTGCACTGTGCCTGAGTCCTGCTTAACACAGTCATTCAAGCCCCTAATGAGTGATTTCACACCCATTAGCATCCTGGCTAGCCTTATCGTCGTCGTTATTTAGTTGTAATGAAATCGCGAACATGATTTTTTTGCTCAACTGTTTTAAAACGTAGATCTGTGGTTTGGTCTCAATCATCTGCACCACCAGTAAAAAGTGTGATGTCATATGTAGAAAGAAAGAAAATAAACAAAAAGGAAGATAAAGAAAAGGGCCGGTTCAGCTGTTGGTGATTCACATTTGACACATTCTGACTCTGCTCTCGTCACTTTGACCAGTTGTTTTTGTGTTTTTATCTGAACATCAGACTGAAAACATCCAGAATGACACAACTACAACAACACAACAACAACACAAACATGTAAGAACGACACAAACATGTAAGAACGACACAAAACAACACAAACACATAAGAACGACACAAACATATAAGAACGACACAAACATATAAGAACAACACAAACATATAAGAACAACACAAACATATAAGAACACCACAAACATATAAGAACAACACAAACATGTAAGAACGACACAAACATAAGAACGACACAAACAAATAAGAATAAAACACAAACATGTAACAACGACACAAACACATAAGAACAACACAAACATAAGAACAACACAAACATATAAGAACAACACAAACATATAAGGGGAGGTCAAGAGTTTTAAAATTCTAGACATTTTTTCTTCATTTCTGGTGGATTTTAATGTGTGTCCAGTTGTGTGTCCAGTTGTGTGTTTCTTACATTCACATTCTGTCGGGTCCTTGGTGTAAACACAGAGCTGTCCTCACCTCTGCCCGACTCAAAAACAAACACAGCAGCAGAGATTTTTTCTACTATAAAAATAAAACAAATGTAATAGTTTTAGAGGATATTTACTCTGCTGTAAACACACAAACTGTGTCCAATAAAACTTCATATATTATAGTATTTTCAACATAAATGTATGAGCTCTTGGGGGCCCTCTGGTGGCCTCGGGGCCCTAGTCCGCTTTTCAGTTGAACCGGCCCTGCGTGGAAGGGAATCTCGAGGAAAGACGGCACGTTATTTGTCTTTTATTAATGTTCATATCTTGATTTAGCTAAATAAAAACCCCAGGATCATGTAGAGGGTTAATACGAACATTTAAGACCAAAACGACGAGTCAGATACAGAGAGAGGACACAGTTTATCAATAGAAAGTGAATTGGAGCCAGAGTCGATGAAACGTGAAACACTCCCACGCTCACTTTTATTTGAAAAACGCAGTTAGCACGTTAGCTACGCCCATTTACATCCACAGTTTAAGGTCGTGACTGAAAAAACGCCGAAGAAATTATCAAAATGAGAATCTCCCGGACCACGTTTTTTTCCCCCCCCCCCGTTTCTGTTTGGACGCAAAACAAAACTACTGAAGATAATTACTTTCATTACTGTTAAAAATCACGCCGCGGACAAAACACGCGTCGGAGATAATGGGCATTTGTTCGGAGGAGTGGAATCCCGTTTCCATGTGGAGCGCACTTGTTCGGAGCTTAGTCTGAGCTGCTGTGTTACGTTTAAGTTTGTGACAGGCACTTCCATTATTTTCCCATTGTCTCGCGCACGGAGACGCGGTGGACTCATTTCAAAGCGGCTTAAAACCTCCGGGCTTAAAACCAAGATGGAGGATGGCGTCTCTCCCAAACATGATTCATCGGCTCTGTCAAAACATTTCTGTCCCAGCCTCGCGTTGACAATATCCTGTACATCTGCGCTCCTGCTGGCAGACGCCCACGAAGGAATTCAGCTAAAATAGTCGCCACGTTTTTTTGTTTTTTGTTGTTTTTTTTGTACGTGTTGGCGTTTTTTATTTTCGGGCGTGTCTGTCTCTTCCAGTCTAATCACGTGTCGCCCGGTTCGATCTGTCCTGGTCGTGTTGCGCGTCGCTGTCGGTGTTGATCAGTCGTTGGGAAGTTGTGTTAAAGATGCACTGTGTAACTTTTTTATTGTGATGTTTGAGAGAGTGAAAATGAGGAAAGATGTGAGAGATTTAGATTTGAGGGAAAGTGGAAACAGTGAAGTCTGAAGAGAGAGAGGAGGCTGAGAGAGGAGTGTGTGGTGTGTGTGTGTGGAGGTGTGTGTGCGTGTGTTTGTGGATGTGTGTGTTGTGTGTGAGAGCGTGTGTGTTTGTGTGTGTGTATTTGTCGGTGTCTGTGTGTTTGTGGGTGTGTGGGTGTTTTTGTGCGTGTGTTTGTGGATGTGTGTTTTTGTATGCGTGTGTTGTGTGTGTGTGGGGGTGTGTTTGTGTGTGTGTGTTTGTGGGTGTGTATGTGTGTTTTTGTGCGTGTGTTTGTGGGTGTGCGTGTATTTGTGTGTCTTTATGAGTGTGTGAGCGTGTGTGTTTGTGTGCGTGTGTTTGTGGGTGTTCGCGTGCGTGTGTTTGTCGGTGTGTATCAATGTGTTGGGGTGTGTGTGTCTGTGTATGTGTGTGCACGTTTGTTTATGTGTTTGTGTGTGTGTGCTTGTGCATATGGGTGTGTTTTTTTGTGTGCGCATGCTTGTGTGTGCTTATGTGTTTGTGTGTGTACATTTGTGTGTGTGTGAGTGTGTGTATGTCCATGTGTGTATCTATTCACACAACCAGACCAAGTTACACCCAAGTCAGCTCTGTGGAGAGGCCGCCCCGCTCACCCTGCATTATTTTACGTTGTTTTTGAGCAATAAAAACACACCTGTAACTGAATAAATACAAAACAGACGAGTGTAAATCAAACACAACAGTGAGACGGACAGCTTATGGACCCCACCACGAGAAAAGTTACACAGTGTACCTTTAAATCTATCTGTCTGTTTGCTGGACAGGATTTACTGTTTGTAGTCGAACATTTCATAAAGATTTAATTGAAATTGCGATGTTATTTAAATTGTTAATTAAATAGATGCAGACAACAAACAACAAATAGTTTCTAAAATGCAAATGATTCTTGAATTTGTTTTGCAGATAATTTAGTTAATCTCACAAATGTTTATTCTGTAATGTTTTTAATATTTTCCTTCTTTCTTCTGCAATATAAATTATTTACTATATGACGTAAGAAAATTCATTATTGTTGTTCTTGAATTATAAAAAATAAGTGAATATATTTTAGCCTTTCTGCCCCAAACTGCAGAATCTGTAGCTGTATAAACTATATTTTTTCTTATAAATAATTAATTCACTAAACTTTTCCGAGAGAGGATTGAGTATCTTCCAGCCACAAACACAGAGGGGAAAAAAAACAACCAAAACATCAAAATAGTTCACATATTTCTTTTGGATGATACAGAAAATATACAGTGTGGGTGGAGCAGGGGCTTCTGGGTACATGTTTTATTTAATGAGAAAAAAGTAGAACTGTAAAAGTCCATGAGGCTGTGACTAAGGCGTTACTCACAAGTCGAGTTCAGTCATGGAGAAGGAGGCGGCCGCTGGTGATGTGTGACAGAAAAAAACGCACAAAACTGCGTCTGTGTACAGTCGTCCTTCGTTAGATCGCGGTTCACCTTTCGTGGTCTCGCTGTTTCGCTGATTTTTTTTGTGCAGTTTTACATGTCCTGCATCCTGATTGGCTGTTGGACTGTAGACCATTGTGTTGTGCGTCCTGATTGGCTGTTGGACTGTAGACCATTGTCCATCCGTCTCCTCCGTGCCGTGTCTCCTGTCCAGTACAGAATGTGTTCAGACAAATTTACATAAACGTTGGATCGCAGTGTGACTCTGAAGTGCTGTACGTTTGCAATTTGTTTTCTCCCCGACAAAACCCACAATGTCGATGAAACGTTCTGCACCGACAAAGACGCCGACGAAGGTTTGAACTTTGAGAGAGTTTAAACGAGAGAGAAATGTGAGAAAATTGTTTTTCTTTTCCTTCCTTCCTTCCTTTCTCTCTGTTCTTTCCTTTCCACATCCCTCTTTTCAGAATTCTTTCCTTCATCCTACCATTCCGGTTTTATTCATTTCATTTATTTATTCCTTTCTTTCATCTTTATCCACTATTCTTTCTTTTTTTCTGTCTTTTATCTTCCATCCAATGCTTTTCTTTGTCTTTTTCTTCTTTTCTTCCTAGTTCCCTCCTTTCCTATTTTAGTTTCTTTCTTTCCTTCCTTCCTTCCCCTCAATTCTCTTCCTTCTTTCCTTACTTCCCCTCGACTCTCTTCTTTCTTTCTTTCTTTCCTTTTTTTCCCTTCTTTCCTTCCTTCCTTCCCCTCGATTCTCTTCTTTTTTCTTTCTTTCCTTCCTTCCTTCCTTCTCCTCCATTCTCTTCTCTGTTTGCAATTTGTTTTCTCCACCGACAAAACCCACAATGTCGATGAAACGTTCTGCACCGACAAAGACGCCTACGAAGGTTTGAACTTTGAGAGAGTTTAAACGAGAGAGAAATGTGAGAAAATGTTAACGCCTGTGTGAGAAAAGTGTATAAAGTGTGTGGTGAGGGGTTTTACAGACAAAAACAGAGAGAATAATGTAAAAAAAAATAAAGCTGTCTACAGTCTGTGGATCTTACAGACACGAAACTGGATCACTAGTTCTGCTGTAGACTATGGCCGCTCCCCTTTTCGACAGTTGCGCACTTCGAAGTACCCGACCGACGAAGGGCACTCCTCTGTGCAGCCTCCATAAAGACTGTGACAAAATGGGACACGCCTCTCCACCACTGAGCGTACTTCAACCGCTGTCTGTGCGCTTCCGTTACGCCGCTTCCGTTACGTCGCTTCCGTTACGTCGCTTCCGTTATGTCGCTTCCGTTACGTCGCTTCCGTTACGTCGCTTCCGTTATGTCGCTTCCGTTACGTCGCTTCCGTTACGTCGCCTAGCACGTCGTGACGGCTGTTGACTAATGAGATAAACGTGTAAAATGGACATTGAAATAATCACAGTTTTATTTTTAATTCTTTATTATTTCATAGAAGAAGAGTCAAGTTGTCGCCGCCGGAGCCGTTTATTCCTGTTTAGACTGAACGACGTAAGGAATTAATCTTTCTCTTTGAACATCAACCGACAAATAGAACGTTTGAGGTGATTTTTTTTTTTTTCCACAGTTGTCGTGAGTATTACATAACTTTAAGAAAATATACCTCATTTCTCCCGTAGAAGAAGACGTCAGGCGCAGTGCATGATGGGATACGGCAGTGCGCAAAGTCTGCTCGGGTGCGCGCAGCCGATCTCCATGGGAACGTAGGGCACATTTGTCGGCCGTATTCGTCGGGTGCGTGAAAAAGTAAAAGATTGAATTATTTTTTCACTATCAATACGGTAAATGGGCACACGCATTCATATACCATTGTACACAGGGGTTAAGTGTCTTGCTCAAGGACACACTGACAGCATTCATCTCCATCTTGCCTCAGAACGAGAAGTTTGCAGTTAGCCTTGTCACGATAACACATTTTGAAACAGGATATATTGTTGCAAAGATGTACCGCAGTAAATTATATTATTGAAACTAATTTACGCCAGTGACACAATAATAATAATGTAAGATAATCCCAGTCTCCGCCCATCGCTCACCCTCTCTGCCGCTGAAACTCTCATCCACGCAATTCATCACATCCAGAATCGATTACTGCAATAGCCCTCAACAGAGGACAGAACATTCAGAACTCCGCTGCCCGGCTCCGCACCCACACCCACGTCACTCCTGTCCTCCACGAGCTCCACTGGCTTCCCGTCCCTCAGCGCATCCACTTCAAAATCCTTCTCCTCACGTTCAAAGCTCCACAACCTGGCCCCTCCTCACCTCACAGACCTGCTCCACCTCCACACTCCTCCATCTCGCCTCCTCCAGCTCCAAACCTCCCGTCCCTGCCCTGTAGGATCAAGCTCCGAACCCAAAGGGGACAGAGCCGTCTCCGTCGCTGCCCCCACCCTCTGGAACTCACTGCCCAAACCCCTCCGTGACCTCTGACCTCCCCACCTTCAAAAAAGAACTCTTATGTTGTAAATTTTGTGATATTTTACTCTTGTGTGTATTGTGAAGCGACTTTGAGTGTCTTGAAAAGCGCTGTATAAATAAAATGTATTATTATTGTTATTAAAAACATTTAAATAGACTGAGCTGCAACAAATACGCAACAGAATGAACCAATAATAAGCCGTAGAACTTACATTTTCAACCCTCTACAGCTCAAAAATAACCCAAATCTGTCCACTTTTACAAACAAACTGCGCACACAATAAAAACTGACGCCAAAATATCCTGTTCCATTTTCATACGCTGAACGATAAGTGGATATAGTGATTATAATGACGGTCGTAGTTGCAGGGTCGACTCCTGACAGGCCGTTTCTGTGCAGACGTTGCATGCTCTGACTCTGTCTAGGTGGATTTCCTCCATCAACCCAAAACATGTGCAATAAGTAAAGGTAGTCCAGACTCAGCCGAGCATAAGATCTGGACTGCAGCTGCCCCACGCTCCCGTCGGGCCGTCGAAACCTGTGTGTCATGACTCTTTGTGCTTTTGTATGTAATTATTAATGATGGGAAGAATACTTTGAAAATGTATTTAGTTACAGAAGAATCAAAAGCAGCTTTATTTTTGGTTCACTGTTTGTTCTGCGCTTCATATCACGTATTAGAGAAGTTAAACTCTCACCCGCCGCACCATAAAAGCTGGGTTTTGTCATTTTCTCACTGATTCTGTGCAGTTTGGAGCCTGAATTTTGTGTTCAAATACTGCCATGATGTCGTAACGTCTGGAGGATTAAAGATACAGACTCAGAGTAAGGTTTAACAGAGTTTATTACAAACATGAGGATGTGAATGCTGCTTGGAGGAGCGGCTCGTAGGAAGCTGGGTCGGAGGCGGAGGTGTTCGAACCAGTTGTAGGTAGATGGGTCGGAGGCTGAGGTGCTCGAATCGTAGCAGGCTGGATTGGAGACTGAGGTGTTCAAAACGGTTGTAGGAAGCTGGGTCGGAGGCGGGGGTGTTTGAATCGGTCGGGGGCGGAGGTGCTCAAACCGGTCGTACGTAGATGGGTCGGAGTCTGATGTGCTTGAATCGGTCGTAGGAAGTAGGGTCGGAACCTGAGGTGTTCGAACTGGTCGTAGAAAGCTGGTTCGGAGGCTGAGGTGCTCGAATCAGTTGTAGGTAGCTCGGTCAGAGGTTGAGGTGTTTGAAACGGTCGTAGGAAGCTGGGTCAGAGGGTGAGGTCCAAGGTGCGTCCAGGAAACAGGATCATGAAGGATTCGCTGACGATCTGGCAGTGTGCGGAGGATCCTTGGTCATTTCGTACTCCAGAGGTGGAGGCTCGATCGCTGATTGGCTGCAGGTGTGTGGAGCAGGTGGCGCCAGATTCTCCTCCTAGCTCCAGGAAAACAGCACAGAAACACAGACAAACTGGGATCTTGACACATGAATTCCTTTGGTTTTAGAAAAGTAAGTGTAATCTGAATACTGCCAAATGAAAAAGTAAACAGTTACTTAAAATGTGTATTCAGTTACTTCATTTTACGTTTTCCGCTGTGACTTTGTCTACGAGTGGTCGAAACACGATTACAGGTTCTGTTTTCTTAAAGCTGAAGTAGTCGATGTTTATTTTTTTCTCTTAAATCAGTCCTTTCTGGTCAGGTTAGCGATGTCAATATCTGTAAATCAAAATCTTGTAGCTGATGACGCACTGGGACATTCGGAGCTTTAGCCCATTTTTTTTTTCTTGTTGTAAATAATTCATTCTCGAAACATTTACGAGGAAGGATTGAGTATCTTCCAGCCGCGGATACGGAGACAAATTTCATTTTGTATCTCCATAAATTGTATTGTCAAAGCAGAATTTTAGGACGAATATTAGATGAGTAGATGCTTTTTTCATCTCATTAGAAATTCAGGTTTTGACCTTGAGGAAAGAAGTCGCCTGATTTGTCTGTTGTTAATGTTCAGATCTTGATTTACAAACAAAACGGCGAAATAAAAACCCCAGGATCAGCTAGCACGTTAGCTAAGTCCATTTATATTTACAGTCTACAGCTGATCGGGTGTCCAGGGGTGGTCCTCGCTGCGCCCCCTGCGTTCTTCTTCTTCTTCTTCTCTAACCCTTTTGTTCCGTTTGTGCTTCTTACAGAGAAACAGGACACTGACAAGAGTGACCTGTGCGCCGCTGTAGCGCTCCCTGAAATAACCAAACGCAGCCTGACCCCACACTGCCCCGAACACCTGCAGCCGTGGACAAAAGCGTCACTGTTAGCCACATATTTTTTAAGTTTTTAATATACGATTGTGACATAATACAGTTTTATATCACACAAAATGTTATATTATTTCCCTCTCAAAAACAGACCTGGAGTTGTGTTTTGTTTCATTCACACATGTTTGATTAACACTTTAGTATTAGTCTGTAACATCTCCAAACCTCAAAACGTTCTGTTCCACCTTGTGATGTCATGAAGTGGTAGTTTTCAACACCTTTAACAGCTCCTTTTATCTTTAGTTCAGTAGAGATTGACATTTCCAGAAGCTGAAATTATCCAAATGAATCAAGAAATGAAGGTGTGTGGAGTTTAAAAACACAGTGGAGCACTTCCTGTATCGCCACATGATGACATCACAAGGTGGAACAGAGTGTTTTCAGTTTGAGAGAAGAACTCAGCCTAAATATGCAGGGTTTGTGTGTAAAACATGTGAGAATGAAACAAAACACAACTCCAGGTCTGTTTGAGATGAGGAAACAACATCAAAGATCAAGATAAAAAAAACCTAACCTTTAATACGACATTGACCAAAAAAAAACTATTCTCATTTACAAAGAAGTTCAGGTAAGTTAAAACAAATATATCTTTTTGTTGGTTTAGTTCAGCCATTCTTAAAATCTGCTGCACTGTTGCCTCTGTCTCTGTATATCCCAGAGGTTCCCCACTATGAAGGCAAAGCAAGTTCATTTGTACAGCAGAATTGGTACATGAAGTCATTGAAAGTGCTTTACAGAATAAGAAATACATTAAACATCAAATAAAACATTAAATAAACCCCTTTCAGTCACAGATAAACAGAAACGTTTGAGTCTGGATTTAAACATTGTAAAAGTCGAGGTGTTTAGTCCTGGTTTAGTTCTGGTTAGTCCTGCTTTAGCCCCAGTTTAGCCCCGGTTTAGTCCTGGTTTAGTCCTGGTTTAGCCCTGGTTTAGTCCTGGTTTAGCCCTGGTTTAGCCCCGGTTTAGTCCTGGTTTAGTCCTGCTTTAGTCCTGCTTTAGTCCTGCTTTAGTCCTGCTTTAGTCCTGCTTTAGTCCTGCTTTAGTCCTGGTTTAGTCCTGGTTTAGTCCTGGTTTAGTGCTCGTACTTCCTGGTTCTTGTCCAGACCTGAGCTGCAGACTTCTGCAGTGTCTTAATGATTCACATCTATTCAATAGTTTTACAGACTGAGGCCCAGAGGCGACATGATGCAAAACTTGATTTGGACTTTTTCTTGAAGGAAAACTTGTGCACACTTAGCTCTGTGTTTGGTGTCCAAATGCACACATAGATCTTTCTCTTTCACAACTGACCCCGACTCATAACACAAAACACACAGGTTTTTCTTCTTGACCCACAAACTTGTATTCACCTTTCTTGAAACTGACTTCCACGCTGACAATTTTCCTCTTCCTGAACATTTCGGGATCATTATTTGCACATATTTCTCAGTTCCACTCGTTGGGAAAATCTCATTAGTTTATGTTCGATGCAAACATTAAAGAAACAGAGACTTAATTTAAAGTAACAGTCACGCCTTTTAATTTACCTTCTCGTGGGCCACATAAAATTATGTGGCGGGCTACATTTGGCCCCGGGGCCTTGAGTTTGACACACGTGCTAACTTAACCCACCTCGCCTCCAGTGTCTCTGTACAAATAGTGTATAAATGTGTGAGTAAAAGAGCTTTGAGTGACTTGAAGATGGAAAAAGCTCTATACAAAAATGTGACCGTGACCATTTCCCTTTAAATCAGACTCACATTATGCTTAATTTGTACAAAATGATTATGAACTAAAATAACTGAAAGAGCACACTTTGACCCCGGAGTGACTATAATTTCCACCCAGTAGCCTAACTGGAAATGGCATAATTGGATTGCACATTAGCCGGGTCTATTTGTTATGGATTAGCGTGTCAGATGTGTTTCAGAGCCAACCACATCGGCTTTATGTCGAGCATCTTCTCTTTTCTCACTCTGTTTCAAACTATGGACAGTTAATGGTTTTATCAGGCTTCTATACATTCACACGCCCAACCACCGATAAACGATCTAGCAAATCTTTCAGTAGTGGCACCGATGTTTGGACTGGATTTAGTCCTGGTTTGGAGCTTGTTTTTAGTCCTTTTCCCACCTGACTTTGTCCTGGTTTACACCTTGTTTTTAGTAAATTTTTTGTCCATTTACCCCCTGATTTAGTCCTGGTTTACACCTTGTTTTTAGTTAATTTTCCCCCGGACCTAGTCCTTGTTTAGACCTTGTTTTTAGTCCATTTTTAGTCCATTTTCCCCCTGACTTAGTCCTGGTTTAGACCTTGTTTTTAGTCCATTTTCTTCTTGACTTAGTCCTTGTTTAGACCTTGTTTTTAGTCCATTTCCCCCCCGACTTAGTCCTGGTTTAGACCTTGTTTTTAGTCCATTTCCTTCTTGACTTAGTCCTGGTTTAGACCTTGTTTTTAGTCCATTTCCCCCCTGACTTAGTCCTGGTTTAGACCTTGTTTTTAGTCCATTTCTCCCCTGACTTAGTCCTGGTTTAGACCTTGTTTTTAGTCCATTTCCCTCCTGACTTAGTCCTGGTTTAGACCTTGTTTTAGTCCATTTTCCCCCTGACTTAGTCCTGGTTTAGACCTTGTTTTTAGACCTTGTTTTAGACCTTGTTTTAGACCTTGTTTTCAGTCCTGTTTTAGACCTGGTTTTCAGTCCTGTTTTAGTCCACATTCAGCCTGACCCTTTGATCTTACATGAATTTCCCAATGTTCAGATTCTCTTCTAACTCATGTTGTCTATTTGCATGAGGACAAAAACACAACTCGCCCTCTAATTAGTCCACATCTCGTGCACTTCCTCTCCTCTCACTCTTGTTTCGGTCCTTTTCTTTTTGAAGCTCAACCACCTGTCATTGCGTGGGCCGTCCTGAGTCCTGCGTCCTGCGCTGTTGTTCTCTCTGACGCACGGAGGCGCTCGCTCACTCCTCGATCCATTTCTCCGCATTGCTTCGTAACATTTGAGTCCAAGCCGTCTCTCTCTCTCTCTCTCCTTCCCTCCCTCCCTCTCTCCTTCTCTCCCTCCTCTTCTGTCAGTCAGTAGTGCTCTGCTCCGGCTGCTGCGCTCGTGTTCTCTCTCCGTGCGAACACTCACTGCGGGCATGACACACTGGCACTGCGCGTGAGGGGGGGCTCTCCTACGGTCCTGCAGCGTCGCTTTCTTTCGTAACGGCGGCTCACAACACAGAAGACGGAGAGGAAGAAGCCCCCGTACGGATTTAGACGCGAGTGGAGTGACTGTTCCGTGAAGCCGTTGTGCGCAAAAAAAGACTTGATCCTTGATCCGTCAATGGCAGGGGCACAGCCTGGAGTCCACGCGCTGCAGCTCAAACCGGTGTCCGTGCCCGAGTGTCTAAAGCGGGGCAACAAATTCATGAAATGGGACGATGTAAGTAACAGCCTTCCACGTTTTTGTGCTTTTTTTAAACCCCGCTCTGTTCCGTGTTTTTCGGTGCGTTACACAAGCTGTGGGCACCGCGCTTGTGCTTCAGTCATTGGTCGGTTTTACGCGTTCTGGTTATAGCGCATTGACAACAGCACAGCCACGATACTCCATGTGCTTTGTTTATACTCCCCGTGCGTCCCTGTGTGCGTGTGTGTGTGTGTGTGTGCGCGCGCTCATCCTCATTAATTCCAATTGAATATTTGAACCAATTTACCCCTGGTGCATTCGCCAATTAACCAACGATTTATTTGCATGTCTTGGCTCAGCGTGAGGGAAAAGACAGACAGAGAGGTGTGTTCTTTTCTTTTTTTTCTTTTTTTTTTTTTTTTTTGTTGTCTCCTCCTCTACAGAAATGGATTAATATTGATTTCCCTCCAAAATGGCCTTTAACTGTGAGGTGTGTGACCGCAGTCCCCGCGCGCGTTTGCGGTGATGACATCCTTGACACGCGCCGCTGGACTCCTGTTGCTCTCTGGAGTTGATTGGATCTTCAGGGCTGTTACTGTAATACTGACATCTATAGACTCCTGTTAATCATTTAGCGACAGGTTTTGGGCTAAAGATGCACCGATCTGGCTTTTTTTCCTGCTCCGATACCGTTTTCGATACCGTGCACAGACTCAAAACTGGATTTATTTCCTTTAAACTAAAACAAAAATGAGACTAAACTGGTCCAGATGTGTTATGTAGCTGTTGTTTTTCAAGTAAATACAGAGCGGGTTAGTATGAAAGTTTCTAGACAAACTATGGACAGGTGATAGTGTTTTTAGGCGCACAGAAATGCAGACGTCTAATCACAATATCGACTCAAACGATGTGTTGAAACTGATAACCGATCGAGGAGATTTTTCAATGTCGGCGCTGATGTTTGGACCCGATTCAGTCCTGGTTTAGACCTTGGTTTTAGTCAATTTCATACCTGAATTCTTGCTGGTTTAGAACTTGTTTTTAGTCAGTTTTTAGTCCATTTCCCCCTGATTTAATCCTGGTTTAGACCTTGTTTTTAGTCCATTTCCCCCCGACTTAGTCCTAGTTTAGTGCTTGTTTTTAGTCCATTTCCGCCTTGACTTCGTGTTGGTTTAGACCTTGTTTTTAGTCAGTTTTTAGTCCATTTCCCCCCTGACTTAGTCCTAGTTTAGTGCTTGTTTTTAGTCCATTTCCGCCCTGACTTTGTGTTGGTTTAGACCTTGTTTTTAGTCCATTTCCGCCCTGACTTCGTGTTGGTTTAGACCTTGTTTTTAGCCCATTTCCTCCCTGACTTAGTCCTGGTTTAGTCCATATTAAGTCTGACCCTGTGCGTCTCTATGAATTTCACAATGTGCTGATTTTCTTTTAACTCTTGTTGTCTTTTTGTATCAGGATAAAAATGCAAGTCACAATCTAATTATAATTATTCAAACAAACAGCTTTCAGTGTAATACAACACAGGAAGATCTAGATATAGTCCAGTTTGGACCTGGTTTAGTCCTGGTTTGGACCTGATTCAGTCCTGGTTTAGTCCTGGTTTAGTCCTGGTTTAGTCCTGGTTTAGTCCTGGTTTAGTCCTGGTTTAGTCCTGGTTTGGACCTGATTCAGTCCTGGTTTAGTCCTGGTTTAGTCCTGGTTTAGTCCTGGTTTAGTCCTGGTTTGGACCTGATTCAGTCCTGGTTTAGTCCTGGTTTAGTCCTGGTTTAGTCCTGGTTTGGACCTGATTCAGTCCTGATGTAGTCCTGGTTTAGTCCTGGTTTAGTCCTGGTTTGGACCTGATTCAGTCCTGATTCAGTCCTGGTTTAGTCCTGGTTTGGACCTGATTCAGTCCTGATGTAGTCCTGGTGTAGTCCTGGTTTAGTCCTGGTGTAGACCTGTTTTAATCCTGGTTTAGACCTGGTTTAGACCTGTTTTAGTCCTTGTTGGAACCTGTTTCAGTCTTAGTTTAGACTTCGTTTAGTTCTGGTTTGGACCTGGTTTAGTCCTGGTTTGGTCCAGGTATGAGCCTTTTTGTAGCATGTTTGTCTTTGATCAAAATTGAATATACAAATACTACAATACTACAAATACACTACATTTCTTAAAACTCCTCTCATCTTGTAACATCAGAATCATGACTGTCCAAATCCAAGTCCAAGTCCAGGTCTACGTCTTGGTCTTGGTCTAGGTCTGGGTCCAAGTCCAAGTCTACATCTACCAAAGTCACACTCTGACCATAAATATTGAACAAAAAAATATCCGATTCCTCTGTAAATCCATAGACAGAGGCTTTGTTTACATGCACACTGTAAATCACATTATGATCATATTTTTGGAGTTTTAAGCCAAGAAAAATGTCACGGAAAACAGCGAAACCGGCTCATTTCTCTCTGATCTCCGTCTCTCTCATCACTCACATCAGATTTCAGTGTGATCTATAAAACACTCTCCAAAACAATGGCTCTTTATGGAGACGACGGCGAGAGAAGGAGCCGGAATATAAACCCTGGACGTCACAAATATCTACTGAATGTTGAGATACGTCTAATGATTATTTTAATTCTGATTCATCTGCTGATTCGAGCGACCGGTTTGTTGTTTGGATGATGAACTGGGCCTGAATATTTGATTTTTAGTGGATGTTCTGAGGGTGAAGCTCATGTCTCTGGAGGTCGGTGTTGTATTTACAGACGCAATAGTGGTTCATTAAAAACTAATCTCTCAAACTAAAATGTTTTTGAGTCATTTTGGTGATACGGCTGTGTCTGAGTCACAAAACACATTTCTTCACATGTTTACAGGTCAGAAAATGATGAATCCATTAATAAATTAACTGGTTGATACTTAGTGCAGTGAATCAGGATTTATTTTAGACGAACAAATGACACGAAGTCACTGACGACTTAAAGAGTAAGACCTGAGGCAGGCCTGGTTTAGACCTGGTTTAGTCCTGGTTTAGACCTGGTTTAGTCCTGGTTTAGACCTGGTTTAGTCCTGGTTTAGACCTGGTTTAGTCCTGGTTTAGTCCTGGTTTAGTTCTGGTGGAGACCTGGTTTAGTCCTGATGTAGACCTAGTTTAGACCTGATGTAGACCTAGTTTAGACCTGGTTTAGACCTGGTTTAGTCCTGGTTTAGTCCCGGTTTAGTCCCGGTTTAGACCTGGTTTAGACCTGGTTTAGACCTGGTTTAGACCTGGTTTAGACCTGGTTTAGTCCTGGTTTAGTCCCGGTTTAGACCTGGTTTAGACCTGGTTTAGACCTGGTTTAGTCCTGGTTTAGTCTTACTGAAGTCAGTCTAACCGTAGTTACTAAAGAAGAGAAATACCATCTTTAAACATAAATAAAATAAATAATAATAATAAATTCTATAAATATAATCTCTAGACCTTCTCTCAGACAGTGTCTGTATTTACAAACTCTACATTTAATTATTATCATATTTATGGAGTTTTAAGATTATTAAACACTATAATAATCACATATCGTTCAGCTCATGGAGATGGAACAATCATTTTTAGGTCAAAATTCAAATATTTGGTTATTTATTTTTCAATATAATGACATTTGAGCTACAGAAAGTTGAATTATGAACTTCTACGACTCATTCCAGATACAAACTAATGAATTCACTGCTGTGTTTTACCTTTTTTTTTACTCATTGCAGTTCATGTTTTGTTCTTTTTTTTTTTTTTTTTTTTACCAGTATTGTACATTCAGAACATTTTTGGTGGATAATTCCCCTTCATGGTTATACATCACAACGTATCGCGCTTCTAAATGTGTTACCGTGACACCGTACAGCGCAATCAACAGAGAAACTCGCCTCTCGCGCCCCCTTGTGGACGCACGACATGCCAATAATATTTAATTTAGCGAATTCTTGTCTTCTGGTCTAGTCACGAATAAAGACGAACAGTTTCAACATTTGTGCGTTCACCTTTTGAATATTTCACGGCAAACTACGACGGAATTAATATGGAAGAATCGGGTGTTGCGCCCCCTTGTGGGAGTGCGACATCATGACATTCTAGCGTCTGAAACTGACCCGTACGCTTCTTTTTCGCCGTACTCTTCTCATCAAAGTGTTCAGTCCCACTTTGTTTCCCCATACCTGTCCCGGACCACCTTGTTCTCTTCTGATAATGGCTTGTTATGATCGTCTGTTCTGTCCTGCCAGGTTTATGTAAGTGGCATTTGGAGCGACCGTTTTGTGACATAATCGTTTTCTCGCAGAGGCCCGCGGAGCTGCAGGTGATTCACGGGGAGAGCAGACGACATTAGGCCATATTAGCCGGTTTGTGTGAGTGGATCAGGGTGTGAATTTGGACCGTGCAGATGGCGGAGAAATTATGCACAAGCAGTAAACAGCTCCCTGTCAATCAACGTTTTTTTGGATTTCGTTTCAAAAAATGTGGAGCGTCTCGAGTCTGGTGAGTTGGCGGAGTACGACTGTAGATGGTAGAGCGGTTACTATAAAGCAAGAAAGTCTCTGGTTCGATTCCCCGGGGCTACTGTGAGATCTGTGTGTTTGGATTTGCACGTTTTCTTCCTGTGTCTAAACCACATGTGTCAAACTCAAGGCCCGCGAGCCAAATGTGGCCCGCAACATCATTTTCTGTGGCCCTCGACAGAATAAATTAAAAAGTATGACGCTCTTAACATGTTATTTTATCAAGAGATACATCGTTACACAGCTATATTTTTACATCTATGTGAATGAATGTGCAATATTTTTAAGTTGAATAAGTAATAAATACAGAAACAGTTAATTAAAAAGTTAAAACAGTACTTACGTTAATTTTACATCTGGCCCTTTGACCACAGCCATTTTGCTGATGTGGCCCTCGGTTAAAATGAGTTTGACACCCCTGGTCTAAACCATACATTGTTTATTTAAATGGACATAGCTAACCCGCTAGCCGCCGCGTTCCAAACAGGAAGTGAGCATGGACGCGCTTCCTGCTCCATCGACTCTGGCTCCAATTCACTTTTTACTGAAAAACTGTGTCCTCTCTCTGTCTCTGCTGCTTCAGACTCGTTATTTTGGTCTTAAATGTTCGTATTAACCCTCTACATGGTCCTGGTGTTCATTTTTTTGAGTTATTTTGAGTTTGTTTTTTAAGTTTATTTATTTATTTTTGAGGTATTTTGAGTTTTTTTCTCTTATTTTGAGATTTTAGTTATTTTTATTATATATGTATATATGTGTGTGTGTGTGTGTGTTATTTTGAGGTGTTTTTGTTTTTTTTAGTTATTTTGAGTTTTTTTTATTTGATTTTTTTTTTTTTTTTTTTTTGAGTTTTTTTTTTTTTTTTCGCTCTACATGATCCTGGGGTTTTTATTTCGCTGTTGTGTCTGTAAATCAAGATATGAACATTAAAAACAGACAAATCAGGCGTTTTCTTTCCCCGAGGTCACTCCCGTCAGCGTTAGCAACAGGTTTGATTGACAGCGTTGCTAAGCTACTGTACTTGAGTAGAATTTTTAGGCATCTGTACTTTTTTTTTTTTTTTACTTCACTACATTTGAGAGCAGTATCTGTACTTTCTACTCCACTACATTTTTGAACAGGACTGAAAAGCAAAAAGTACTTTTCATACGATTTCAGGGGTTATTTTTACCATGTTCCTGGAAACATCCTGACTAAAATTTTCGTGTTCAAGCTTCAGGTTTGAACAAAAGAAAAATAAACACACAAAATTCATAAGAAAAATTAAGAAACTGGTTTGTATTGTTACTGTTTGATCAAAATAAGTATCAATTTTAATCAATATTTCTACATTTACGCTTAAACAAATGAACAACACTTGTACTTTTTACTCTTAACTTAACGTTTTACCTCTGCACTTTTACTTCAGTAACAAAATCGAGTACTTCATCCACCTCTGACTGTAGATATGTACTTCTTTTTTCTCCAGAGACCATATTTCCCACAAACTTTGAAGACATTTTGAGCTAGTTTTTCAACGCAATCGATATAAACCTTTTAAACGCAAACTCAACAAACTCCTCACTTCTGTCGGACGTGTTGTTCCTTTTGTCTGGAACAGAAAGGCGACCTCGCTCACTATAACAGTTCATGTTTTTAGCGATAAAAAACATCTGTTATTGAATAAAGACAAGATGGATAAGTTTAATGTCGTACTGTGCAACGTTTTAGGTGAATTGGAGGCAAACAGGTGCTGTATTCTCCACCAGAAAAGTTACACAGGGCAACTTTTATCTATACTGGGAAGTGTTGTTTTTTGTTGTGTTGCACGAAGAACAGGTTTTAATTGTTGGTTACAGCAAAAAGGGTTAAAGGGCAAAGTTTTATGCTCGTCAAACAGTGAGGGTTAAACATTCTGTAGATAAGAAACAGTGTGATTGAATCAAAAAGTCAAACCGTGTGATCGTGTCAGAGTTCTATACAGTGGTCCCTCGTTTATTGTGGGGTTTTCGTTCTAAAAATAACCCCCAGTAAGTGAAATCCAAGAAGTATCAGCTTTATTTTTTACATTATTCTCTGTTTTTGTCTGTAAAACTCCTCACCACACACTTTATACACTTTTCTCACACAGGCGTTAACATTTTCTCACATTTCTCTCTCGTTTAAACTCTCTCAAAGTTCAAACCTTCGTAGGCGTCTTTGTCGGTGCAGAACGTTTCATCGACATTGTGGGTTTTGTCGGGGAGAAAACAAATTGCAAACGTACAGCACTTCAGAGTCACACTGAGATCCAACGTTTATGTAAATTTGTGTGAACACATTCTGTACTGGACAGGAGACACGGCACGGAGGAGACTGATGGACAATGGTCTACAGTCCAACAGCCAATCAGGACGCACGACATGTAAAACTGCACAAAAAAGTCCGCGAAACAGCGAGACCGCGAAAGGTGAACCGCGATATAGTGAGAGACAACTGTAATACCCAGAGTGGAGGTCACACATTAATCAAAAATGACCAGAACATAGTTGGAAAACTTGGAAAACAGAATTTTACACCTTTGTAAGAAAATAAGCAGTGTTACATTTGTATATCATCCACAAGATCCAACAAAACCTGAATTACGTTGCTGCGATTTCTGTGTTTCATGTCTTTTCTGGATTGTCTTAGACCAGGAGTGTCCAAACTATGGCCCGGGGACCAATTTTTGTTGTCCCTCGGTGACTCCTGCTGAACTGGCCCAAATGCACTTTTTACTGAAGACCCAAGGTAGCACTTTTTTACTGAACATTAAGTAATTCAAGTAATTCTACCACTATAAACTCAGTAACATTAAATCATGATTCAGATCTAAAATGTACGTTCCCAGCCTGATTAAAGGTACGGCAAATCTTCAAATCTGTCTAAAAGCACAGATCTGACCCCGAGTCTTTGTCCCTCTACTACAAATATGTTTAAATATGTGGCCCTCTGTGAAAGTTTGGACACCCCTGGACACCCCTGGACACCCTTGGACACCCCTGGACACCCGTTATCAACCCACAGGACGCAGTTGGTAAAGCTTTTATCCTCTGGCCCAGAAAGTTGGTGGTTCAAATCCCGCTCTCGACATAGATAAAACATCACTGGTCGAGCGCTCAGATCCGCTGACCTACAAGTTGTCTGTGCGATTCCCGCTCCCACAGATGAACGCCGCTGTTGTGTCCTTTAAGCATGTCGTTTTTTAACTTTACGCGCGCTCTTATTTTTACTTATTCAGTGTTTTTTTTAGGTTCTGAGTTTTCTGAGCTGCGTTCACTGACAATGGCAATAAAAAGTCCTTCTCTGATTGAGCAAGACACTTAACTCATCTCACCCTCAGTGTCGTACATTGGTTTGTGATTGGCTCAAAAAAAAGCTAACGGTCACTTAATTAAAATCAGAAAACATAAAATAAACAACCTATTAAAATTCTAATTAATTAAAATAAAAGGAATACTTCAGTTTGTGGTGTTGTTCTAACTTATTATTCCTCAAAATTAGCATTAGCGTTAGCATTGAGACACAAACAGCTAACAGTGAGGTTGCCAAGCGCTATCCTTCTCAGACGCTATTCAACAAACCTTAAATTTTCCTTCCCTTTATCCAGCTCTGGGATGTACTAGGGCCTTCCAGACTTCCACCTCCCCAGACGCTTCCCCGCAAATGTTCCCCTTTTGCTCCTTTCACTTTCCATCCCTCCTTTATCCCGGCGTAGGTAGATGTAGGTCATCACTCGGGACAGCATGAGGGTCTGTTTCCACTGGCGTCATGTTTTGTGTTTTGTTGCGTGTGGGCGTATCTCCAGACCGACCAGGCCTTTCCTGAAAAACACCTCGGCGAATACGCGCTGATGTACTGTTACTGTACCAGCATGGAAACAACCGCCGAGCACGAGAAAATAGGCGCTAACGTTATGTATTTATTTATATACGAAATCCAGTGAGCTGAAATAGATCTAAACATGCACACGCTTCAAAAAAATCATCAAATTACCGTGGAGGTTTGGGTAATTGTGTCTGCACAGGACTGAATTATAACCTCCCTCATCAAAAATACAGTTAATTAGTTCTGTGTGCAATAGCGTCCATCAATCTCACTGTTAGCGTCACTACTTCCTGTCCAGTTTTTTCTCTACAGGTTTTTACGCTAAAATGAATAAATATGTAAAGATCAGGGCAGTGGACACAGAGCTACAGGTGAATAAAATGAATGTGTTTGTGAATGTGTGAGTGTTTAGAAAGAGGCATGTTTGTGTCTCGATGCTAATGCTAATGCTAAGGCAGGGGTGTCACGTCAACAAAATGGTCGCTCTCAAAGAGTCAGATGTAACTAACTGTAAAATAAATGTCACTAAATGTAACTAAATTTAATGTAAAAACTTTTGAATCTTGTTAATTAACCGTTTCTATATTTACTACTTATTCAAGTTACAAATATTACACATATGGATTTGCATAGATATGAAAAAATGGCTGTTTAACTTTGTATCTAATGATAATCTGACATTTTAAGACAGTCATACCTTTGAATTTACTTTGTCGCGGGCCACATAAAATGCCGTGGCGGGCCGCATTTGGCCCACGAGCCTTGAGTTTTTACACAATGCACAATGCAAAATATTCTACGGATACAATAATTGGGTAGTCTTTATTTTAATTAAGTTGAATTTGAATAGGTGTTTTTTTTGTTTTTTTTACGATTTTAATAAAAGTGACCGTTAGCTTTTTGTTAACGCTAATGCTAATTAGGAGGCATAATAAATATTATTTAATTTTAATTTTATTTTTATATTTTTGCAAATTTAACAAAAGTGACCGTAAGACACAGTGAGCTAGCTAGCGTGCTTCTGTGTCTCAATGTTGACGCTAATGCTAATTCTGTGGTATAATAAATATTAAAACAACACCACAAACTGAAATATTCTACAGATACAATAATCAGGTAGATTCTATTTTAATTATTTAGAATTTTAATAGTTTTTGGGGTTTTTTGTTATGTTTTTACGATTTTAATAAAAGTGACTGTAAGCTTTGAAGCACAGTGAGCTAACTAGCATGCTACTGTGCACACAAGTTGCTGCAAGGTCTATTGCTACAAAGCATTTCTAAAATAAACACACACAGTCATTTATTTTCAACTATTTATTTTATTTTTATTTCAAATTTTGTCCCGAACAAGACGTCAAATTATAGACATTGTTCGTTTTCAGATTTTAGAATGTGACGGAGGGCGAGAGACAGTTTTCTCTTTTGATTACACTGAATGTTTACACCTGTACCATACATTTTATACACAAACTATATGTTGCAGGGAAAATACTATGAGTAATACTGCATTTGTGAAGCCTGGTGCTGTTGAAATACAAAAAAAAAACAAAAAACAGGTTTATTCTGTGTCCCAGTCAGGTTTATTCTCTCTCCCCTTCAGTCTCCTCCCGAACATCTGAACTCTGAGTATTTAAACTAGAAAAACAAGCAAACAAACATAACAGATAATGAACTTTTACACCTGAAAACAGATAAAACAACAGAGGAGGATGAGACGGAGCTTTCACACGTGTTCAAATCTGCGCTGGGCCTCTGTATTTACACAAAAACATGATTTATTATCTGTATTAATTTGTAAAGGGACAGCACATATTAATAAACAATTAAAAACGTGGCTGATTTCCGTCTTCAGTGTCTCGGCAGCTTGATGTTAAACAGTTTCTACAGAGAGAGAACGGCAACGATAACACAAACACAGCAGCAAACGACGCACTGTCTGTACACACAAATACAGAACAGCTCATTTGAAGTTAGTTAAAAGTTAAACCAGCGACACTTCGATATAAAAATGTAGTTTTGTTAAACACAGAGACGTATTTGACCCTCGAACAGACGCCGTTTTTAAAGCTTTTGAAAATGAGCAGCAGTGTGTTCCACGTCTGAGCCGCTCGATAAGCAAAAGAAGAGCCGTCCAAAATCGCTTTTCCCCAAACGGCGCAGAGCGGTCACCTCCAAAACCCGCTCTTGTTACGAGATGGAGCCAGATTGTTGAAAACTGTGTGCCAAAACTAAATCTGCGTATTACAGTGCAGAATGTGTTCAGACAAATTTACATAAACGTTGGATCGCAGTGTGACTCTGAAGTGCTGTACGTTTGCAATTTGTTTTCTCCCCGACAAAACCCACAATGTCGATGAAACGTTCTGCACCGACAAAGACGCCTACGAAGGTTTGAACTTTGTGTTTAAACGAGAGAGAAATGTGAGAAAATGTTAACGCCTGTGTGAGAAAAGTGTATAAAGTGTGTGGTGAGGGGTTTTACAGACAAAAACAGAGAGAATAACTGTACAAAATAAAGCTGATACATTTTGTCTATTGCACAGTGAGACACAGCCACCAATTGTGCAAGTTCTTCAACTATGAGAGACAGAATGAGAAAAAAAATCCAGAAAATTATATCTTATTTTTAAAGAATTTATTTGCAAATTATGGTGGAAAATAAGTATTTGGTCAATAACAAAAGTTCATGTCGATGCTTTGTTATATGACCTTTGTTGGCAATGACAGAGGTCAAACGTTTTCTCTAAGTCTCCAGAGGTTTTCACTGTTGCTGTAGTTTGGTCCTTTCCTCCTGCAGGACTAAAACTGGACTGAACCAGGACTAAAACTGGACTTAAACTGGACTAAAGCAGGACTTAAACTGGACTAAAGCAGGACTAAAACTGGACTTAAACTGGACTAAAGCAGGACTAAAACTGGACTAAAGCAGGACTAAAACTGGACTAAAGCAGGACTAAAACTGGACTAAAGCAGGACTTAAACTGGACTAAAGCAGGACTAAATCAAGACTAGACCAGGACTAAAGCAGGACTAAAACTGGACTGAACCAGGACTAAAACTGGACTTAAACTGGACTAAAGCAGGACTAAAACTGGACTAAAGCAGGACTAAAACTGGACTAAAGCAGGACTTAAACTGGACTAAAGCAGGACTTAAACTGGACTAAAGCAGGACTAAAACTGGACTAAAGCAGGACTAAATCAAGACTAGACCAGGACTAAAGCAGGACTAAAACTGGACTTAAACTGGACTAAAGCCTTTTCACAGATCCAACCTGTAACTTTAACATAGATTGTAAACATCTTGTCTTCATGGAGTTACAGACGTTTAATGCCATACTGTGGATTTCTCAGTGTTGGTGTGGATAATGTGCCTATAATGGATTACCCCAAAAACACCAGCTACAGTCATTACATTTTTCTTGTTCATTCTTCAGTGTTTGAAAAATACACAACTTACACAACTTGAAATATTCAGTGCATAATAACAGAGCACATAAATGAAGTACAACAGTAAACAATACATTGGTTATGAATTTTTATTTTTTTTAATCAAAATACATTTTAACACATTTTAAAGGAAACGTTCTTTCCATCAAAATGGCTGTAAATGCACATGTTTGTCAAATTGGGTCTAATAAGAAGTGAACGCCCTCCTCACTCTGGAGAAGAAGCGTGACAGGGTGGACTTGGGGCGGTTGTGGAAGGCTGTCAGAGCGTTATTGAGATGGGTCACAGTGGCTGCTTCAAAAGCTGAGGTGTCTGGTGCTTGAGCGGCCCTCAGGAGGGCGCCAGCGGAGCCATACTCTGCTTTAAGATGTTTGGCTGCTTTTTTGCCAATTTTCTGCATGTCTTTGAAGCTGAGGTCTCCATCAACAATGAGATGGTCCTTGATCTTTTTGTGCTGACTGACAGCCATTAGCATATGGTCATGACGACTGGGGCATCTAGCCATTTTAAAGACTTTTTTGACACATGCGTGTGTCAGGGTCAAGGACAGTCCATGTCCACAGGGTGGTGGAGCTGCATCGTTGGTCTCTGTTATGGTTGTTAAAACAGTGGCCAGTTCAGTTTTTTCTTTGTGCAGGACATCTTCAGCTGGACTCACTTCCCCGTTGTCCTCTGACTCAGGTGTGGTTTCACATGAGGCTGGTGTGGTGCTGGTCTGAGGTTCTATGGCCTGAGCCTGATGAAGGCTGCAGACCTCAGGCTCTTCTTCTTGGTGAGTGGTGGCTGGATTTGTTTCACACCAGTCTATGATGCCATCGCTTTCTCGTATGACTCCAATGAAGGCCAACTGGGACAGGACTTCCACAGGCAGCACCCGTAGGTTCACCGATGCAGGTTGGACCTCCTCCTGGGGCTCTGCATTTTCGTTGTTCTGTGATATTGGGTCCTGGGTAATCTCAGAGGACTGTTGTTCAGTTACTCCAGGTGAATGTTCCAGTTCATTTTCTTGTGGAAATTCAGATACAAATTCCTGAGGCTCTGGGGACGTTTCAGCATTTTCCAGTGACAACTCCTCTAGTTTGGACAAGTCACCGTGGGAAACTTCTGAGCCACATTCTCCTGTAATCTCCAGTAAGTCACTGTGGGCTGTTCCTGGTGTATCATCCTCAATTGTTTCAGGTGCTCCTTCCTCGGGCGGCGCCACGTCCTCGGGCGCGTCAGGTGCCATGTGGGGCTCTGAGGTTTTGTCTATCTGTCCCTCAAGTGTGGTGGCCTCGCTAACCTCAGGTCGGTGGACTGGGGTTGCTTCAGATGTCAACTCTCTACTATCTGAAGGTGCTTCAGGTTCACACCACTGGACTATGCCATGGTTGATCTGAATCACGCCCATTGTTTCCAACATCGGAAGGACATCTGGCTGCAGCAGGTGGAGGTGCAGTGTTTTAGATTGTTCTTCTGTACTCCTCGCCTCCTCGCTAAGTGCTTCAGACAGTTGCAGGTCCACTGTTGAGGATTGTATCTCCTCGTCAGATTGGTTCCCTTGAGGAATTGAACAAGCATCTTCTGTTACTTGGTCCAGACACACGTTACTCTCTGTACTACACAGATTTGGGGAAACTGGAGCGGTGTTTTCCTGGGTACCATCCCGCTGCACTTTTTGGGGAGTTGGCTGTGGCTCGTTCAAAATGTATTTATAACCAAAAGAATTGAGCATTTTGACGGCAGCACCTGTTTTTGCCTCCTTCTTGGACTCACCTCTTCCCATCACAGTTTTATCTGCTACAGTCAGCTGGACGTGATAGATCGGAGGCTCGCGCTCAGTTTCCACTTCCACTACACTGTACTTTGGGGGCTTTCCACGCCACTTTGCTACCAGCATATCCAGGCACTGCACTGGGTTTTCTTTTGAGTTGAACGTGGGTAGTTCTCGCCAGCAGAAACCAGGAGGGCGTTTACCTTTTTTCCTGAACCTGCTGTAACTATTCTGCTCCTCGGGTGGAGGAGGTAGTTCGAGCAGGTCCTTTAGAATGCGTTGTGCTGCCAGCTTTTTTGCAAACGCTTTCGTCGGTGCTTCTGCTTCAGCAGAGAATTCTCCAACAGTTACACGAAAGGTGAAGATTCCATCATGGATGGGACCTTCTTTCTTCACCTCTTTAAAATTTACTTGCATGCAGTGTTTGCATGCTAGTTCATAGACTTGATTAACTTCATGTTTGTAGTTAATATCTATCTTTTTCTGTAAGGGCATCGTATTCCCTCTGTAGCTTTCCATTTTAGTGGTTTAGTGGCTCTGCTAAAAAATGTGTTGTGTCTCTGCAGAAGATCTGGATAAATGACCTACAGACCGTGCTCACACTTACACAGGAGGGTGTGATTTGAGATGTGACATCATAAAGAATGGAATGGCGTTGTCATGGAGACCGTCGATGGGTTTGACATATGGAAATCCTGGACCGTTGCCATAGCAATAAACACATTCAAAACAAAATCCAAAATTGCTGCTACCTTCTCCTTCTCTGAACTCCTTTGATAGACCATTGTAGAATGGACATTCATCAGAACTTTTTTTCTTTCCTTTTTTTAAACACGTCACAATATTTCACATCAAATTTGAGGGATAAACCCTCAAATGACTTCAACATCAGTGTACTGTGTTCTGTAACCCCAGCGAGGGGCCCCGTATAACAGACCTGCCCCGTATAACAGACCTGCAGTGATCCACGGGGTCAGAGATTTTAACTCTAGAGCAGACACAAGCACAACAGGTCTTCTTTAAAGCCCCACTGTGCAACATTTCTGGTGGTCATGTCACCTGCTTGTGTCCATGGAGATAAGTTCTATCCATGCGTTGGCACAGAAGCTGTATGTGCATATTGTTATTGTCTTTTTATTGAGTTAAATTATACACAGTGAGACAATGACCTTTTGTGGTCTCGCTGTTTCGCAGATTTTTTGTACATTTTTACCTGCTTTTTTACAGCGTCTGAACGTGCACTGTGTCGTGCGTCCTGATTGGCTGTTGGACTGTAGACCATTGTGTCATGCGTCCTGATTGGCTGTTGGACTGTAGACCATTGTGTCGTGCGTCCTGATTGGCTGTTGGACTGTAGACCATTGTGTCCTGCGTCCTGATTGGCTGTTGGACTGTAGACCATTGTGTCGTGCGTCCTGATTGGCTGTTGGACTGTAGACCATTGTGTCCTGCGTCCTGATTGGCTGTTGGACTGTAGACCATTGTGTTCTGCGTCCTGATTGGCTGTTGGACTGTAGACCATTGTCCATCAGTCTCCTCCGTGCCGTGTCTCCTGTCCAGTACAGAATGTGTTCAGACAAATTCACATAAACGTTGGATCTCAGTGTGACTCTGAAGTGCTGTACGTTTGCAATTTGTTTTCTCCCCGACAAAACCCACAATGTCGATGAAACGTTCTGCACCGACAAAGACGCCTACGAAGGTTTGAACTTTGAGAGAGTTTAAACGAGAGAGAAATGTGAGAAAATGTTAACGCCTGTGTGAGAAAAGTGTATAAAGTGTGTGGTGAGGGGTTTTACAGACAAAAACATAGAGAATAATGTACAAAATAAAGCTGACACTTCGTGGATTTCACCTGTCGCCGGTTATTTTGCCGCTGTGTGACGTAATTAAGTCTTTTTCCAGAACAGACCTTTCAATTTTCATTACTTTTTTTTCAATATTCCAGCCCGTTTTGCGTCAGAATAAACTCTTTCTCTAGACACGTTGAGGTTCCACGTGTCTCGCTGTCGCCGTTACTTCCAAACTCGCCGTCGCTTTCGTCCCCCGTCGTCTCCTCGTGACTCGGGGACAGCTGTGGTATCACATTTTGTTTACACTGAGACGTAAGAGCTGCAGAGACGGCCTGAGCTGGAGACGTGCCGCAGTTTCAACATTCGAGGAGTTTGAACAGTTTTCGTGATGCGTCGTCGCCGTCGTCAGCGCGTTTTTAGCACGGCGGCGTCGAAACCTCTGAAGAAGAGCGGAGTAAGAATAGAAAATGTAACACCGGGTTTGTACGACTGGGATCAACGCAAAATCCCCGTTTCTTCAGCAAGTAAAAGTACAAATACAGAGGTAGAAAGTTACTCAAGTAAAGGTAAAAGTATCACATGAAAACATCAACTGTTTTGTGATCACATTTTATTTATTGGAGTTTTGAAATCATCTGCAGTTTTACAAGTTACATTTTAATTAAATTTTTCTCCTTTTTAAGCCCCACACCTCCTGTTTTCCCTGAGATCACGTTTTAATGGGCGTTTACAACAAAGAAAAAAATAAATAAAACATTTAAATTAAAAAATTAAATTAGACAATAAGGATAAAAATACATATAAAAATAATAATAATAATAATAATAATAATATATACAAAATCTTGCTTTACAGATGTAGGGATTATATATTTTTTTAAAAGTAAAATAATAATAAAAAAAAAAAGTTACTGCATTTTCTACATTATAAATTGTGGTTTTTTTCATAGTTTGTCCGGGGATGCGACTTATACTCAGATACAACTTATATGTGAAATAGATGTTTTTTTTCTTCATTATTACTTATACTCCAGTGCGACTTATACTCTGGAAAATACAGTACTTAACTAAAAGTATTTAAAAGTATTTCACATGTGTTAATTTAAAGTGTAAATGTTGTGATATTGACTCAAAATGGGACGTATTTTGGTCACAGTAACAAAATGAATCAATGAATTTTGTGTATTTATTTTTGTTTTAACTAAAGGTAAAAAGTAAAAACTATAAGTATTTCACCCAAGCGTTGTTAATTTGTAATATAAATGCAGTGATATTGATTCAAAGCAAGACATATTTTGGTCAAAAGTAACAATATGAATCAGTGTCTTAACTAGTGAAGTAAAAGTAAAAAGTATCCACTGTAAAATGTACTTAAGTAACGTACAAATACCTAAAAATTCTACTTGAGTACAGTACTTTACTACTTGTACTTTAAAGTGTGTGTGGGGTATTAAGTTCTAACACATTAACACTTTCAGTTTTGGTTTTGGCCCTCCATGTGCTCTCTGCGCTAAGCCACTCCCCCTTCAGAGTACAAACACAACACAATCAGTGCGTTGGGTTTGTGAAGTCGTAGCGTACAGTTTGGCATCGTGTTTTTGTATATTTATGGAGAATTGGCTCGTGGGCGGAGCTTTGGACAGAATCTGGCCCCCGGGAGAGATCTCTAGATTACTCAGACACACATGGATGACATCTTAAACCTCTTCAGACATGTTTTTGGTGAGGGAAAAACATTATAACGCGGTGAAACGCTCCAAAAGGCAGATTTAGCGTAATGCCGTCTCTTTAAATCTGGTTCTTGCTCACATGTGTCTTCGTCGTCTCTTTAAACGTTTCCTCGCTGTAATCCTGATAATCCTCTGGGATCAAAAAGTAATATGTAATTGCAGCGTTTAGTATTTTGTCCTGCATTTGACCCATTTCTCTTTGTTTATTTTTCTTCTTTTCTTCCTAGTTCCCTCCTTTCCTATTTTAGTTTCTTTAATTCTTTCTTTCCTTCCTTCCTTCCTTACTTACTTCCCCTCGATTCTCTTCTTTCTTTCCTTCCTTCTTTCCTTCCTTCCCCTTGATTCTCTTCTTACTTTTTCTTTCCTTTTTTCCTTCTTTCTTTCCTTCCTTTCTTCCTTATTTCCCCTCAATTCTCTTCTTTCTTTCCTTTCTTCTTTCCTTCCTTCCCCTCGATTCTCTTCTTTCTTTCCTTCCTTCCTTCCTTCCTTACTTCCCCTCGATTCTCTTCTTTCTTTTTTCTCTTTCTTTCTTTCCTTCCTTCTCCTCCATTCTCTTCTCTGTTTGCAGTTTGTTTTCTCCCCGACAAAACCCACAATGTCGATGAAACGTTCTGCACCGACAAAGACGCCTACGAAGGTTTGAACTTTGAGAGAGTTTAAACGAGAGAGAAATGTGAGAAAATGTTAACGCCTGTGTGAGAAAAGTGTATAAAGTGTGTGGTGAGGGGTTTTACAGACAAAAACAGAGAGAATAATGTAAAAAATAAAGCTGATACTTCACGATAAACGAGGGACCGCTGTATCTTTTGCCTGATAATCTGAGTCCTGGAGCGTTTTCTCTCTCGCCGTTTTAACGTCCTGTTCCTCGCGTTGTGCTCGACATCGACCCATTAGACACATGTTGTAAAGTCTAATGTTCTAATGGCTTCTACCCAAATGTGACTATTAGCATTTGAGTGGTACGGCGTCGTCATCCGTCTAACTCTGCCTTTTCGTGATTAATGCGGGTTATTAGCGAGCGCAGTCACTCTTAATGTGTGTTTGGAATGAAATAAAGCGTTTGACAAACAGCTTAAGGGGGGAGGGGCTTAACGCACTTAAAGCAATGATTTTTAGCCCATTAACTTAACACCTAAGGGGCTAATGGAGAGACGTTAGCGAAGCAGAGTTTAGCTGAAAATGCTAATGGGTTGTGTGGTTACCTTTAAAGCACGGCCACTGCGCCTAATGTAACACGAGACAGGTTGGACTGGTCACGTTTTTATACGCCGCTTTTCCACCACGTTCGACACATTTAGCGGGGAGCGAGCGCTTAGCAGTGCTGTCAATCAAACCGGATGCTAACGCTAGCGGGAGTGACCTCAGGGAAAAACACCAGGATCATATAAAGCGGGTTAAAACGAACATTTAAAGACCAAAATGATGAGTCTGACAGCAGAAAATGCAGAGCGAGGGGCACGGTTTTTCAATAGAAAGTGAATTGGAGCCAGAGTCAATGGAGCAGGAAACGCGCCAATGGTCACGTCTTATTTGGAACACGCCGGCTAGCGCATTAGCAAAGTTCATTCATAAAAACAGTCTATGATTCACACACATTCATACATTCACTCTGTAGGTCGATGTGACTCGTGTTTATTTTGCGACACTTGTTTGTTTTTGTGTTACGTTTCCTTTAGTTTGTCACTTGTTTTTAATAATCGTACATGACTAGTTTCTGTTAAACCTGTTATTTTTGGTTTCTTAGTTTTGGTTATTTTGTTTATACATTTACTTGAATTTTTTAGACCATTTTTGTACAATTCTGTTTGTTAAATTACTTATTTTAGGTTTTTTTTTCCATCTGCTTTGTGTTACCTCCCTGACCCTAGACTAGCCGGGTCATAACAGCAGCAAACATTTTTTATTTATTTTATTTATTCATTTTTATCCCTTTGTTTTACCCAAAAATATTTAGTTTTTTTTTTCTTTGCTACATAATTCTATTTATCTCATTTCATATATTTGATTTCTTCCATTTTTTAAATTTTTTTATTTATTTTTATATAAAATGTAGAAAGTAGTAAACATAAAGAAAAACATTGAATGAGAAGGTGTGTCCAAACTTTTACCTGGTCGTGTAAATAAAAACATTTATATCAGTCATAAAGATCAACAGAAATGTGATAAAAACTTCCCCTCACCACACACTTTATACACTTTTCTCACACAGACGTTAACATTTTCTCACATTTCTCTCTCGTTTAAACTCTCTCAAAGTTCAAACCTTCGTAGGCGTCTTTGTCGGTGCAGAACGTTTCATCGACATTGTGGGTTTTGTCGGGGAGAAAACAAATTGCAAACGTACAGCACTTCAGAGTCACACTGAGATCCAACGTTTATGTAAATTTGTCTGAACACATTCTTCAGTTTTACATCGATTTATATAAAAAAACACACACACACATTCACACACCAGCGCACACGCACACTGGGGTGAGGTGGGTTAAGTGTCTTGCCCAAGGACACAACAACAGGATTTATCTTTAGGAGCTGAAATCGCAAACGCTCTACCAACTGAGCTGTGCCTGAATGAACGATTTCAAAATACTATAATATATTGATATGGACTTTTTCATTTAAAGCAACAGTATGTAACTTTCTGGAGGTGGCACATGACAGTTTAAGACCAAAATGACGAGTCTGACAGCAGCAGAGGGGACAGTTTTTCAATAGAAAGTGAATTGGAGCCAGAGTCCATGCTCACTTCCTGTTTGTAACACGTCGGCGGCTAGCACGTTAGCTAAGTCCATTTATGTACACAGTCTTTAGCGAAATCCATGATGTTTTTGCGCCCTCTTTGATATATATTCCATTTCCGTTTATTATTTCCGATAAACACAGCCCATGCCTGTCCCTGATTGGCTCATCCACCTGTCAATCAAGGAGATCCACCAATCAAACGCACCTAGATCTGTCACGATAACACGGAGCAATATCGCGCTAAACGATGATATTGAAACTACTTTATGTCACTAATTAAGATTTTAAATAATGCAAGGAAATCCCAGGGAACATTTTAAATCGACTGTTTCGTTAAAAGACAAAAATAAACGGCAGAATGTACAAAAAATGTGCCATAAAAGTGCTAAAATTCACACCTTCACAGCTCAAATCTTATCGTAGTGCAGCAGAAATACCCAAAATCTCTTCAGTTTTACAAAGAAATAATGCAAAATGATCCCAGGAAAACATTTTAAATCGACTGTTTCATTAAAAGATATAAATAAACAGCAGAATGTACCAATATTTAGCCGTAAAAAGGGCTAAAATTTACCCCTACAAAGCTCAAATTTTATCGTAGTGCAACAAAAATATCCCAAATCTCAGCAGTTTTGCAAAGAAAAAGTAAATTTTGAGCCATAAAATGTGTAGTTCCAGGTTTCATACACTGAAAACATGTCAGAAACACTCAGGATCAATACTGTAAGTGAAAGTACTGACTCTTTTCTGCAGTGTCTCATGCTGTAAATCTTACCATCGCCCTCTTGTATGGCCTGTCCCTCCCGAGCTGCGTCCTCTGTGCGCGTCTGGACTTGGTTTATAATAGAAACACACACAGCTCGTTTCATCCAGGCCTCTGCTATTTGGAAAAACTATTTGAATTTTTATTGTAGAGCGATGATGAGACGAGGATGAGAGGATGTGAGGAGGTGAGGACAAGAGGGTGAGAGGAAGAGAGGATGTGGGGACATAAGGATGTGAGAATGTGTCCAATGACCTGAGCAGTAGTAGTAGCAATAGTATTTGTACCACTTGTAGTAGTAGTAGTTGTTGTTGTACCAATAGTAGTAGCTGTAGTAGTAGTACCACCAATAGTAGTAGCTGTAGTTGTAGTAGTACCTGTAGTAGTTGCTGTAGTTGTAGTAGTACCAGTAGTAGTAGTAGTACCAATAGTAGTAGCTGTAGTTGTAGTAGTACCTGTAGTAGTAGCTGTAGTAGTAGTAGTACCTGTAGTAGTAGTGGAGGGAGCAGGGTATGTTAGATTCCAGTTCTTGCCAAGTGTGTGCTGTTGCTGTGCTCTTGGGCAAGACACTTCACCTGTGTGTGTGTCTGTGTGAGGAAAGGGGTGTGTGTGTCTGTGTGTGTGTGTGTCGGGGTGAGTGGGGGTGTGTGTGTGTGTGTGTGTGTTTGTGTGTTAGTGATGGTCAGTGAGGCTTATGGTGCAGAGTGGCAGCCTCACCTCGGTCAGTCTGTCCCGGGGCAGCTGTGACTGAGTATAAACAGAATGATCACAGTAGTGCAGCTTTAGGTTTAGTTTTACTGCAGTAGTAGAAGTAAAATACATGAATACATCAAACATAATTCAGATGTGTTGTTTGTAGTACACCGGTGTCAGTATAAACCGTCTAAAACTGCAGTAATAATACTTCTACTGTCTGTTCTTCTCTGCGTCTAAACACTGAGCCAGTGTCGACTACACATCCTCACTATTCTCTCCATCTTTTGTCGTCCGATCAGGCCTGTGAAATGGTGCAGTCATGTGAACCAAACCCCGGCGATTCCTCTGCGTCCCCGACAGACTTATACGGGGAGGCCGCCGTTGCCATAGCGAGCGTCACTATGGAGAATGTCTGTGATGTGACGGCGCGTTTTCACTCAAGCTAACGTTTATTTTAGCGTCTGAGTCGATCAGAGATTTAAGTGAAGCAGAGACGAAAAGAGAAAGAGTGTGAAGTTGAGTGTTACAATTATTATTATTTATTTATTTATTTTTATTATTATTATTATTTGTTGTTGTAGTAGTAGTTGTAGTAGTTGCAGTAGTAGTTGTCATAGTAGTAGTAGTAGTTGTAATAGTTGCAGTTGTCGTAGTAGTTGTAGTTGTAGTAGTAGTTGTCATAGTAGTTGTAGTAGTTGCAGTAGTAGTTGTCGTAGTAGTTGTAGTAGTTGTAGTTGTAGTAGTTGTAGTAGTTGCAGTAGTAGTTGTAGTAGTTGCAGTAGTAGTTGTTGTAGTAGTTGCAGTTGTTGTAGTATTTGTAGTAGTTGTAGTAGTTGTAGTAGTTGCCGTAGTAGTTGTAGTTGTAGTAGTTGTAGTAGTTGCAGTAGTAGTTGTAGTAGTTGCAGTAGTAGTTGTTGTAGTAGTTGTAGTAGTTGTAGTAGTTGCAGTTGTCGTAGTAGTTGTAGTAGTTGTTGTAGTAGTTGCCGTAGTAGTTGTCGTAGTAGTTGTAGTAGTTGTAGTTGTAGTAGTTGTAGTAGTTGCAGTAGTAGTTGTAGTAGTTGCAGTAGTAGTTGTTGTAGTAGTTGCAGTTGTTGTAGTATTTGTAGTAGTTGTAGTAGTTGTAGTAGTTGCCGTAGTAGTTGTAGTTGTAGTAGTTGTAGTAGTTGCAGTAGTAGTTGTAGTAGTTGCAGTAGTAGTTGTTGTAGTAGTTGTAGTAGTTGTAGTAGTTGCAGTTGTCGTAGTAGTTGTAGTAGTTGTTGTAGTAGTTGCCGTAGTAGTTGTTGTAGTAGTTGTAGTAGTTGTAGTAGTTGCAGTTGTCGTAGTAGTTGTAGTAGTTGTTGTAGTAGTTGCCGTAGTAGTTGTCGTAGTAGTTGTAGTTGTAGTAGTAGTAGTTGTAGTAGTAAGAAAAAATATGATTGAATCCTTTTATTGACAAACTAAAATATAAAATTGTCTTCTCCATTTTCTGATAAACTATAAAATCAAACTTTATGAATCATAAAAGTGAATCTGACCTGTAACCTGGAGATGGTTAAGTTTAATGTCACGCTGTGGAACATTCCAGGCAACGCAATAACATCTCCATGGAGACAACCAACAAGTACTGTATATTTATCTATGTATTTATGAGGATTAAATTAAAATGACTACATTTTTCCTTTTAAAATTATCAAAATATTATATTTTTTTAGTCCTGATGATTTTATTCTGACCTGAATAATCCTGATTATTAATTGACCAAATGCTGCAAAGAAAGTTTATTTGTACAGCACAAAGTAATTTAAAGTGTTTTACAGAAGAAGAAAGACGTTAAAATCACAATACAACAACTCAAAACATAAATATTCATAAATAAAATAACATTAAAACAGAAAAGTGCAGAATAAACCCCAGTCACAGATAAACAGAACAGTCTGAGTTTAAAAGTCGAGGTCTGAGTCACATCTTCAGGAAGAATGTTCCAGGTTTAATCTGAACAAAACTGAAACTCTGATTCACCATTTCAAGTTTTTAGACACTTTATAAAAGATATAAAAATATAAAGTTATAATAAATTCTTCTTTCTCTGGCCTGAATCTGACCTGTTCTGTAAAATGGACTTTTTCAGTTTTTAATGTTCTAGTTGTTTCTTCTCATTTACCTTCTGAAGTTGTGTTTGGACTGATTTTGTGTTTGAGTTAATCTTTAATGTTAAGACACGATCAGCCCCCACTTCTAAGATCGGCCCCCACCTCCACCTCCAAGACTCCATCAGCCCCCACCTCCACCTCCGAGACACGATCAGCCCCCACCTCCACCTCCAAGACTCCATCAGCCCCCACCTCCACCTCCGAGACACGATCAGCCCCCACCTCCACCTCCAAGACTCCATCAGCCCCCACCTCCACCTCCGAGACACGATCAGCCCCCACCTCCACCTCCAAGACTCCATCAGCCCCCACCTCCACCTCCGAGACACGATCAGCCCCCACCTCCGTGATACACACAGGATTCAGATTGAGTCGTTTGGTACAAATGAAAAAAAAAAACACAACAACCGGCTGTTCTCCCACATGTCAGAGCCACATGAACCATCTCACAGTCTGAGGACTGAACCAGGTCTAAACCAGGACTGAACCAGGTCTAAACCAGGACTGAACCAGGACTAAACCAGGACTAAACCAGGACTAAACCAGGACTGAACCAAGACTAAACCAGGACTGAACTAGGACTGAACCAGGACTGAACCAGGACTGAACCAGGATTAAACCAGGATTAAACCAGGTCTAAACCAGGTCTAAACCAGGACTAGACCAGGACTGAACCAGGACTAAACCAGGTCTAAACCAGGACTGAACCAGGACTAGACCAGGACTGAACCAGGTCTAAACCAGGACTAAACTACAGAATTACTTTGTCTTTATTGTGATGACGTTTCCTATTCACACTGCGGTTTTCTAACATGAAACTCATCGGACTTGTTTCCTTTATCAAGTCATTTTCGCTGAACATAATGATTTAAAATGTTCAAATATAACACAATGATCCACGGGTGTCACAGATTATAACTACAGAGCGACACACGAGCACAGTAGGTCTGATTTAATTACTCTGACAACTTAAGGCCAACGCCGCGGCTTGAAACTGATGAATTTGATTGCATTGTTCCCTGTCACAATAACTGAGCTTAAGTTTGACATCGTCCCCCTCCGCCTCGTCTCTTAACGGCGCGTTGCGACGGGCCCGATAAAGCCGCGCGTGTCGCAGATGCCGATCGCCGCGTCTGGCCCGGCTCCGATAAGGACGTCATTAGGGCCTACATCCACACACTTATGTTATCTGTCCTGCGTGCGGTGGAGGCGCTCCCCTAATGCGCTCATCAAAAGCTATTGATTCAGAAGGACAATATGCCGCTGTTGGGCTGAGTCTGCGTCGCTGTGGACAAACGGAGAAAGAAATGTGATTTAAAGAGACACGAGTCCGAGAGAGTCGCCGTCCCTGTGCCGCTAATGCAACGTGACGGGCTGAGAGTCCTACTTTTAATCACAGACTGTATATACAAAGGGACTTGGCTAACCTGCTAGCCTCCGCGTTTCAAATACAAAGTGAGCACGGGCTTCTGGCTCCATCGACTCTGGCTCTAATTCACTTTCTATTGAAAAACTGTGGCTCCTCGCTCTGTAACTGCTGCTGTCAGACTCGTCATTTTGGTCTTAGCCATAAAAATGACGTTAAAGGAAGTATCAGCATGTACCTTTGCCTTTTTTCACACAACTTCCTACTACATAATCATCCTTATTTTTCCTTTTACGCCACAAATAACCGACTGGGAGAATCCCGGTGGCCCCTGCGCTCTGATTGGTCGTCTTCGAGGGCGACGTAAGCACATGACATAATGAGAGTATCGTTTAAAGAGCCTCATGCCTCTGCTTTGAGACGCCGTTTGAATTTACACGATTGCACAATTGGTTGCGGAGTTACGGTGATGGAAAGTCCACAACCGCGTCTATCTGCGGCGTTAGCGTCCGATGCTATAGGGTTAAAATGTTCATATTAACCCTCTACATGATCCTGGGGTTTTTATTTCACTATTGTGTCTGAAAATCAAGATATGAACATTAATAACAGACAAATCAGGTGCCGTCTTTCACAGAGCTAGCGTTAGCAACAGGTTTGATTGACAGTGTTGCTAAGCGCCCGCTCCCTGCGAAACTAGCGTTGTGGGCGGGAAGAGGCGTTACCTTCAACAGCCTCGCTCTGGATTGGCTCTTTGGTTGCTATGATACTCGAGGTTGTGAAAAAAAAAAAAAAAAAAACAACTCTGCTCCAAATTCACCACTATAACTGCTAGCCTTGACGAGCTAACGCTATGGGCGGCGTCTATTTCATTATACGGTCTATAATTTTATTACAGCAGTGGTAGCGAGGTGTTTTTTGAAGTTTGACATTTTGCTCAAGTAAATATAAATGATAATACTGAAACACAAAAAAATAACAAATTTAACGCAAAAACTATTCTACATCTACAATATTGTTTAAAAATCATGAGATGCCATAAATAAACAGCAGAATCAAACACTTTAGTCATTATTCTGCATCTGTAAAGAGTCAGAGAAGTTATTTACTATCATTTTTATTATTAAGGGGTGACAATTTTTCAATGTAAAGTGAATTGGAGCAAACAGCTGGAAGCGAGAAGCCACGAGAACGAAATATGAATGAACCAAACAAAACACAAACTGCACAGGTCCATTTGAAACACTGGAGACAGGAGCAGATTTTAGATGTTTATTCCATTTTTGGGAAGGAAAATAAACAAAAGCTTTTTTTTTTTTTTCTGGTGCGGCCAGTTTTTGGACGGAGGCAATCGTGGGGTCTCGGATTGGGGTTTTTTCTCCACCTCTGCTCTTTACCCTCTCCCTAATCTCCTCCATCTCTCTCACTCCTCTCTCCTCCTCAACTCATCTCCTCTTCCTCTCTCCTCCTCTCCTCTCTCTGTCTCTTCCTTCTCACTCTCCTCCTCTTTATTGTTCGGCGGCAATCGTGGGGTCTCGGATCGGGTGGTGCTTCTCCACCTCTGCTCTTTACCCTCTCCCTAATCTCCTCCATCTCTCTCACTCCTCTCTCCTCCTCTCTCTCCCTTTCTCCTCATCTCCTCTCTCTGTCTCTTCCTTCTCACTCTCCTCCTCTTTTTTGTTCGGTTTTTGGACGGAGGCAATCGTGGGGTCTCGGATTGTTTGTTTTTTTCTCCACCTCTGCTCTTTACCCTCTCCCTAATCTCCTCCATCTCTCTCACTCCTCTCTCCTTCTCAACTCATCTCCTCTTCCTCTCTCCTCCTCTCCTCTCTCTGTCTCTTCCTTCTCACTCTCCTCCTCTTTATTGTTCGGTTTTCGGACGGAGGCAATCGTGGGGTCTCGGATTGTTTTTTTTTTCTCCACCTCTGCTCTTTACCCTCTCCCTAATCTCCTCCATCTCTCTCACTCCTCTCTCCTCCTCAACTCATCTCCTCATCCTCTCTCCTCCTCTCTTTGTCTCTTCTTTCTCACTCTCCTCCTCTTTATTGTTCGTTTTTTGGACGGAGACGGGCATGAGATCTTGGATTGAGAGCTTTTCTTGACTTTTGCTCTTCCCCCTCTAATATGAACCAAACTAATCAGTGTTGTGAAGTAACTGAACACATACTGAATACTAACACAGAATACAGTAGTACATCGCAGTACTTCATGTAATTTTGACTTTGAACTGGACAGATTAATGAGGAAAAACAGAAAACACCGCTCTCTCAATGCTCTCCAATTAAACATAAATGTAAAAATAACAAACGGGGCAGCACAAATAAAGCTGTTTGTATTTATATGTAGTATTTTTACCACTAAAATATAATGCGTCTCTGTGTAAAAGTACTCAGAATGCAGGACTCTAACTGGGCCGTGTATCCGAATATGTTACAAAATACAAAATAATGCAGGTATTCAGTATTCTGTAGCTAAATATATGCACTAAATCACTGAAAGTAGTACAAGGATGGCATTTCAGAAGTAGGTTAGTAGGTTTTAATCATGATAAACAATGTTACTGAAGTATTTGTAGTAGTTGTCGTAGTAGTAGCTGTTGTAGTAGTTGTTCTCCTCGTCGCAAACAGACCTGGAGTTGTGTTTTGTTTCATTAACACATGTTTAACGCACAAATCCTGCACATTTAGACTGAGTTTTTCTCTCAAACTAAAAAAAACAAACACTGTTCCACCTTGTGATGTCATCATGTGGTGATACAGGAAGTGCTCCGCTGTGTTTTTAAACTCCACACACCATTTCTAGAATCATTTGGATCATTTCAGGCCTGCGATTGCGTATTTCTACTGAACTAAAGGTTAAAAAAAAGGAGCTGTTAACTTGAAAACTACCACTTGATGACATCACAAGGTGGAACAGAGCGTTTTAAGCTTTGGAGATGTAGACAGACTAATAATAAAGTGTTACTCAAACGACAAAACACAACTCCAGGTCTGTTTTTGAGGAGGAAACGGCATTATAACACAACTTAAACGTCACAAGAGTACATTTGGTCATAATATCGGGCCTTTAACCAGCGAAAATAAGAGGAAATCCTGCGAGTTTTTCCATCGTTGGCGAACGCAGACACAGATAGAACATGCAAACTCCACACAGGAAGACCCTACGCCGCTCTGTCATCAAACCTTGTGAGGCAACCTAACCACTAAGCCACAGTTGTCAGCATTTGAAGTAGTCGCAGTAGTCGCAGTTGCAGTATTGTGTTGTTAATTTGCTAATTCATTATAATTATCATGTATTATTTGAACAAGATAAGTAGTTGTAGTACTGGATGTAATAGTAGTGGCACAAGTAGCTGTAGTAGTCGGAGTAGCCGTAGCACCAACTGGTCTAGTACTATTATTAGGCCTGTGTAATACCAGCAAGAATTATTTTTAGTGTCAGTAGTAAATACAGCTGTATGTGTGTTGCGTAATAAGAATTTGGTTTCATAATTGTTATCGAGCGAAACGAGGAGGTCAACATGCTTCTGCCGCTGTGAACAAAGAAAACAAAACCCAAATGCGTTTTTTTTATAGATGGGGCCAATAATATCTCGCGTTGCCATGTTTGCCTCAGGGTCATGTGCGTGTGTGTGTGTGTGTGCGTGTGTGTACGTGTCAACAGAGCGAGTGTGTTGTTGTCTGTTGGGGTGGGAGCGGTTGAAGCCGTGACACAGCCTGCAGCTTCTGTTGCAGTGCTCCCCAGCAGTCAAAGGCCTCAGGGTCACGGCTGAAACGTCCGATCAGCCTGGAGACGGAAACAGAGCACGGACTTGTATAATATCTATAGTTTAAAACACGTCTGAATGTTACAGGGGAATTTTATTTTACAGATTTCGGACTTTTTTTTGGTAAAGGTTCATTCTGTCCAGTTTTACACTAAGATTTAGGCCTGTCAGAATAATCACTATATCGACTTGTTCTGCCCCCAGTGGAGAAAGGTATTTCTGTTTTGAGTTAATGTGTTTTGTCTGTTCAGAGCCACCGTAGCTGCCACATTGTCGCAGTCATTTTTCACTGTTTAATCTCTGTAAACTGTCATTTGGCCCCATGCAAATATCTGTCTGTGAGTATTATAATGTTATAACATGTTAGCTCGCTCTATAAACTCATTTGAGGCACTTTAAGTTGATTTACAGTGTAAATTTGCGCAAAAATAGAAGACGCTAATACCGCTAGCATGTCTATGGGTTTTTCCATTCATGTTAGCATGATGCTAATCAACAGTTTCACACAGTTTTTCATTAGTTGTAGCTGCCTTTAAGATAATGTTGTGCATATATTATATTATAATAACCTACTATATGTTGTTTTATGTAGCTCTGCATATATTTGTTTATAGGAATATAAAAGTATGATTGTAATATGCAGATATTTTCTTTGTATGATACAGTTTTACCATCTACGTTTCATTAAATGTCCAAAACAGAAGAGGCTTCCTGCTGTTTATTGGAGAAACTGTTCGCTGTCTGTAAATCTAGTTCCCAAACACTCGTGGAGGCAGAATACGACTAGTGATGGGGCCAGTGATTTGGCTCTTTTAGGGGATCTGAATCTTTTGAAGCTGTTCATTTCAAAGAGCCGTTCAAAAGACTGGTGCTTTTACTATGTATTTATGTGACAGAAGCTAAAGTGAGAACTCATTTTAACTACAGAATATTCAGTGAGAGAGACGACTGAGGCTCAGATGTGTTTAGAAAGGTTCAAACCGACAGTGGAAGAATGTTTACCCTTTGGAATTATGAATAATATAAATAAAACACAGCACTACAATAATAATAACTAAAAAATCAAGCTATTATCATGATGTCAGGTAGTTTTTTTGTTCACTCGTGTCGCCTGCTCTGCTTTTGTGCTGATTGTTGTGATGGTTCAGGGTTAATCTAAAAATGCATAAAAAACTGAAAGAAAAAGATTTGTTTCTTTTAAAAAAATGTGATGTGGTTCCAGATCAAAAGAGCCGACTCGTTCATCAGTCACGTCACTATATGGACTTATCGTTCACTATGTGGAAGCTGGAACGATACATCAACATTAATCACGTGTAAAGTTTATTTTGCCATTTTTAAGTAAAATGATAAGATTTGAGCTGTAGAGTTTGGAGAGTTGAATAAATAACTTCTAAGGCTAAATATCGGTACATTTTTCTGTTTGTTGCAGCTCAGGCCTCTCTATTTAAAAAAAATGGCTCAGGCCTGTTTATTTAAAAAATGGTTCACTTGGATTATTCTGCTTTGTTTTTAATTGTGACAGGGCCATAAAGTAATTTCAGTATTGTTGTTTATTGCAATATTTCTCAGTAGCGATATGTCGTCTTTCAAAATTGTGACAGGACTAATTACAATTAGTGATTATTTTTGCATTTAACTGCTTTACATGTTTCAGCTTCTTCCTGTATCTTCCTTAGAAACGTCGCGTGATGGTGTAGTGATGGTGTGGTGATGGTGTAGTGATGGTGTAGTGTTGTGATGGTGTTGTGTAGTGATGGTGTAATGATGGTGTAGTGTTGTGATGGTGTAGTGTAGTGATGGTGCAGTGTAGTGATGGTGCAGTGTAGTGATGGTGTTGTGTAGTGAGGTTGTAGTGATGGTGCAGTGCTGTGTTTTCTACGCTGTTTTACTTGGTTTTGTCAGACAGTAGGTGAAGCTTACGCCCCCTACTGTCTGACGCCAGCACTGCATCCCACATGTGTGTGATCAGGTGTACGCTCCCTTGTCTCAATTCATGCTCCTTGGACCTGGTTTGTGGATCTCGATGATTGTATTTAGATTTTGGCTGATTTCAGATTTCAGATTTTCACATTTGTTTCTCTTTTAGATGTTTTTTTTTGAAGAAAAGAAAACATCATCTGTCAGAATAAATAAACAAAAGTGACAGTTATTTTGATAATTATTTCAGAAAGTGGTGCCATTTTTCAACCCCAAAGTCGTGATTGTTGTCAGTTAAAAGGACTTTAAAGCTACTATCTGAAAGTTTACATGGTTTTATTTACTAATAGTTAACGGATATGAAACCTGCCCATCTTTGCCCCCTCCCCTCTACCCGAGTATCATAGCAACCAAGGATACTGGCTAGCTTTATTGTTCCCTTTGTTTCCTTGGTTTGCTTTGGGTCTGTGGATGAAGTTATAAATCAGACACAGATGACGTCTCAGGCCTCCATTCCTCTCCGATCTTCTCCTGTCAGACCGAAGCTGGAACATTATCAATCAGCAGTAACATATGCAGCCTCTAGTGGTGATATGTGAGAATACAACAGGGGCGGTTGGCTTATCTAATTACATGTGTCAGCTTTAAGCCATAAAATCAGTATTGCACGTTTTAAGAGCCAATCCCCAGAAACAACGATAAGGTTCGACATTTGTGAATCATTTTACGGTGAGAGTGACTCGCCCTCCGTCTGAAAATCTCATTCTAACACATGATCGTGACCTACTGAACTACAAAACGGTGTCCAAAGCTCTTTTAAAATCCATTTCAGTGCTATTATGACATATTGACTGTTTGTTTTTGCTTTCAGGATTCGACCACTGTGACCCCCGTGACCTTAACCGTTGACCCCAAAGGATACTTCCTGTATTGGACTGATCAGAACAAGGTAAGTGCTAGCGTAGCATTAGCCGAACAGCCGAATGTGGTGGATGTGTTGTGGCTATGGCGACATGTTTTACATTTTACAACTTGCTGCTTTGCCTGTGGACAGTTTACTTGCATTTGTGGGGTAACAGTGGTGTAGTTGTCTATAAACTAGAAGGTAGCTAGTTCAAATCCCAACGTGTCCCTTGATTAAACCATAGACTGTATATATAAATGGACATAGCTAACCTGCTAGCTGCCGCGTTCCAAATAAGAAGTTATCAAGGGCTGCGCTTCAGACTCCGTCATTTTGTTCGCATTAACCCGCTCTACATGATCCTGGAGTTTTTATTTGTGTTCGTAAATAAGAAACATCAACATAAGACAAATTTGATTGACAGCAAGATTGATTGATTTGATTGACAGCGTTGCTAAGCTCCCAATCTCCGCTAAATCAATGGTGCGAGGCTATTCGGTTGCTCTGATACTCACGGTCGCAGTTCCAAATTCGCCGTTATAACTGCTAACCTCGATTAGCTTCATTTGACCGCAGCCGAACGCCGTGGGTGACGTAACACTCAGTCTGTTTTTTTATACAGTCTATGAGTTAGACAATTCACTTCCCCGTCAGTCATAGTAATGCTTTTGGTTGTGATAGGAAGAGCAAATCTGGTGCAAATGGGTTTTCCAAATGGACCTGGAGCACACTGCCGAACTGGTTACAAAGTGGCTTAAAGATAACAAAGTCAATGTTTACGAGTGGCTATCACAAAGCAACGATCTCAGTCTTATTGAAAATTTATGGGCAGATATGAGAGGGCCTGTGCGAGTAAGGCGGACTACAAACTCAGCTCAGTTAAGGCAGTTCTGTCGCGAGGAATGCGCCAAAATTCCTGGCAACGATTGCGAGAAACTTGTGCAAAACTTTCAACCAAAGTCATACAGTTTAAAGACAATGGCACCAAATAGTGATGAAATGTATGTAAATTTCTGACGTGAAAAAAGTTTTGTCTTAACCCTTGTGTGTTCCTCCCAGTAGAGTTACGTTGAAGTTCCTCTGGGCCCTATTTATTTTTCTTATAACTCAGCCATAAAATACAATACTTTTTTTTATTTATATAGAATTTGAAGCTTATTTTCAGTCTAACTTCAGACTAATGTACCGATACCAAATGTATTTATTGATTTATTTATTTTATTCAGGTTAGTCGGCCGTATTTTAGCAAAGATTGTGGATTTTTGGACCTCAAAATCGCCTCCAAATCTTAATTTCCATCACTGTACTCTGTTTGTCAAGTGCAGAGGTGGAAATTAAGTTGATCTGAGTTATAAGAGAAACAAATTGGGGTCAAATTGAACTTTAATGTACTTGCATTTTTGATAGAAATCATCCAAATTAACAAGTGGCCCAATTTTCAACCTATTTGATGAAGAAATGTCCAAGTTCTGCTGTGAGTGAGTTGTTTTTTGGGGTCATAAATTACCCCAGGACAACACAAAAAAAATAAAATCTGTAATTATTCTGGCATTTAGCAAATAGAAATAATTTTGATAATCCTAATTAACCTAAAACAGGAAAAGTATAGTCTGATTTCATCTCCGACTGTGCGGGAAAAACGCATATGTGTTTTTATTGTGTATTTAAGCTTCTGGTTTCAACTGTGTGTATGTTTTGTCATATCTAATCGCATGTTGCTGTCCAAACATCCACGTTCCAAATATAACTCTCAAATTACCTGTAAACGATAAAGTAATACGTTTTCATGTTTATGCGAAAGAAATCAAAACCGAAAGTCATTTTTATTTTGTTTTTTGTGAATAAAACAAAGTAAAAGCGTGATCGATCGACATGAGAGGTATTGCGTTTGGCTTTAGTACTTGCATCTTTCTGCTGATCTGCAAACCTGTGGACGCTTATACTATTCTCACACTCCCAAAAGTACGACAGATATGACAGAAGATGAAATTTAAACCTGGAAGTCGAGCCTGAAAATCCAATCCAACCATCTGAAGCTAGCGTTCCCTCTCCGCCCTGCTTTGTTTACTTTGAAAGCAGTTGGTGCCAGTGAGAAATTGAGACAAAGGAGCGTCTATACTGGATAAATAGCAGAGTACGGCAGGTTTCGGTTCACAAATTGTGTATTGGATCGAGGACGTGTGTAAAAGACAACAATGAGGTTTCGCTCGTACCGTTCAAGTGTCTAGATTTAGTGCAGGAATTGCGTTTGGATCACCATGGAAACTACTGCACGTCTTTGGCCGCCTGCTCCTCTGATAATTATAGTACTATGACCAGGTCTGTGGGAGGGAGTCTTGACAAATGAATGAGAAGAATATTTGAAGGTTGCGTTTATGATGTCAAAATTATACACTGCGATTCTCACGTTCTCCAAACTGAAAATCCACCAGAATATATTTTAGCCGGTGAAAGGCTCCGCAAACTGATTTCTAGTCGCGTTGTTGCTTGCGATGTGCGTTTGACCGACTAATATTTGTACTTTTTTTTATTTTACTAAGTGTAAAAAGGGCCTAGAAGTGCTAGATTCGGTCCTTTCTAATGGTCAGTGATCGGCCTGGTTCTTTTTAATGGAGTTCCACGACTTCAGCAATAGGTTCTGTGCAAAATAGCATGCTAGCTAGCTCACGAAATCCATTGCTAATGCTAACGTTTACTAAAAACGTAACATATAAGATAAACAAGCTATTAAATTGATGCGTGTAAAGACTATCCAGTTGTTTTTATGTGTAGATTATTTCAGTTTGTGGTGTTGCTTTATATTTGTCATGCCTCAAAATTAGCATTAGCGTTAGCACTGAGACACTAACATCTTCGTAAACACAGAAGTATCATTTGTTTAGTCTTTCTTTCTTTATTTTTTCTTTGTCAGGGAGCATGTACAAATTCATTAACCCTATAGCGTCAGATGCTGTCGCCACCGAAAAACTCGCGGTTGTGGACTTTCTATTAGCATAACTCCGCGACCAACTTTGCGTCATGTACATTCAAACGGCGTCTCAAAGCAGAGGCATGAGGCTCTTTAAATACGTCACTGTTGGTTATTTAATGTGTCAAAGGAAAAATAAGGATGGATATGTAAAATAGAAGTAGATGTGTGAAAAAAGGCAAAAGTACACGCTGATACTTCCTTTAACGTGATTTTTATGGCTAAAAAATGAAAAAAAAGTCTAGGTGAGCTATAATGATCTATAATTCGCTCAGTCCTTAAAGAGTTAATCTTACAAAAGAAGAAAGAAGATGATTTGTACCAGATTTATCTCCTGCTTTTTTCCCTCTGCAGGTGAAAACACGTTAAAACACACATTTCATTACAATTACATTTTTAAACGATAAGTTCATCATTAATATCAGCAGAAAAATACAATAAAACGTCTCCGTGTCCAGTTCGTGATGTTTCCTTCAGTCCAAACTCATATAAAAATCATTGTGTGCAGGTTTTTACAGTGAAACACAGGACAAATGAACTAGTCTTTAACATGTTCTCAGAGACAGAAACCCTCAAGTCCTGGTCCACTGTTTAATCTTTAAATATTTATTCATTTTAGCGCGAGATAAAACTGGACAGGAAGTAGTGACGCTCACACTGAGGTTGAGGGCGCTGTTTTGCATAGAGCAGAGGCGATAAACACATTTTCACATCAGGAAAAATCATCACTCTCAAAGCGCCAGACGTAATGTAAAATAAAAATAACTCCTTTTTTTAACTTGTTCATAAACTTTCTGTATTTATTACTTATTCAATTTACAAATATTACATATGCTTTTCCATGGATGTAAAAAAATATGTCTGTATAACTTGACATACCTTGTAATTTACCTTGTCGTGGGCCACATAAAATGACATGGCGGGCCACATTTGGAACATGGGCCTCGAGTTTGACACGTGTGATATGGAGCCAATCAAAAGTCTATATAATTTATCTCCAATATTCAAAACAAAATGACCCTAGTGTAAGATGCTTTTTAATAATTCTAACTTTTTGTGGATGATTTTTACAGTTTGTTTTTCATTTTTACACATTACATCATTACACAGAACGTTACATCAGACTTAACGCTTCAGTGAGAGACACAATCAAGACTCGTAGTGTTGAAAATAGTCTCTGTTATTATATTCTCTGCAGTTATAGCCACATAAACCCCGACACCAAACAACAGCGTCAGCGTTAAAGTGCTGGCCTCAGGTGAAATGATTGTTTTGCTTTTAGAGGACGGCACTTTCACTTTTGTTTGACGTGGTTTATATATTAACCCCGTTGGCCCATTTCCTCAAACAAATGAGTTCTGATATCAGCCGGACATTTGGAAATATTCGGTGCAGATACATAAAATGACACATAGGGCTGCGTGTGAAGATTGTACATTAAAATCTCCCTTATTTTAGCTTTGTAGATGTCACATGAATGAACTTATTTAAAGCTGCGTGTGTTGAATTGAAGCCGGTGCTGAAGTGTTTGGTCGGTGACATAACTTCCACGCGCAGACTTGGCACCGGGCGCTATCTCCAGCCCCGATAGGAGCAGTGTGGAGAAAAGAACAGAAATCTGAACAGCCGCACCTGCAACTTTCACCTGACGCCGCTGAAAATCACAGGTGGAACATAAAGTCAAAGTAGTAAAGGATTATATATAAGTATCGTATTTTCTGGAGTATAAGTCGCACCAGCCCCAAAAAATGCATAATAACGAAAAAACAACAACATATATTTCACATATAAGTCGCACGCTCGGTCAAACAATGAAAATAACTGCGATTTATAGTCTGGAAAATACGGTACACATTTGAGGTATTTGTACTTTACTTAAGTACAGTTTACAGGGGATACTTTCTACTTTCACTTCCCGCCCTCTACTTTCGTACTTCTGCTGAAAATACAACGTAATTTAGTTGTTCAGTGTTGTGGACTCGCTACTTAAGGCGTAACGTGTTTTTTTGATGCTATGACGTTAACCAGGAAAAGTCGTCATGTTTGTTTTATATGTGGGAGAATATAAAACATTTGCTTATTTCCTCCTTCATTTTTTTATGTTTGAAAGTTCTGGACATACATAAACACAGTAACTAATCGTCTTTTGCTCGTGGGCTTTGAGTCGAGCAGTTGACCATCTTGACCCGTGGTTTAGATTTAGTTTTGTACCATGGACTGTTTATTTAAATGGACTTAGCTAACATGCTAGACGCCACGTTTCAAATAGGAGGTGATCATGTGTGCACTTCCTGCTCTGACTCTGGCTTCAATTCACTTTCTATTGAAAAACCGTGTCCTCTCTCTGTACCTGCTGCTGTCAGACTCGTCATTTTTGGTCTTAAATGTTCATATTAACCCTCTACATGATCCTGGGGTTTATTTTTATTTTATTTTATTTTTTTGTGGTTTTTTTTTTTTTTGTTTTTTTTTTTTTTGTTTTTTGTGGGTTTTTTTTGTGTGTTTTTTTTTTTTGAGTTTTTATTTTAGTTATTTTTACACTATATATATGCTGCTCTCATTGGGTCCCCCTTGTGTAAATAAAGATAAATAAAAATAAATAAAAATAAATAAGCCAATAAAAATATGTTAAGGAAAAGGTTACTTAAAGGTGCATTATGTAACTTTTCTGGTGGAGGGTCCATTACCTGCTTGTCTCTATGGACGTGTTGTTACAGTATGAATCTGTCTCCATAGAGTAAAAGTGTGATTTTTTTTAAGGTTTTGAGCAATAAAACCATCTTTAATTGAACATATGCACGATAGATAAGCTTAAAGCCATGTTGTGGGACTTTACAAGCAGCTAAACAACATCTCCATGGAGACTAGCGGGTGGTAGACCTCTCACTAGAAAAAAATGACACAGTCCTTTATTAGTTTTATGGTTTTATCTCGTCTCAAGGGGACACGCGACAGGCAGAACTATTTTGAATTCATTTATTTTTGTTTTGTTTTTTGGTCAGTTTGGTCTGTCGGCGTAGAAGCTCTCATGTGGAAAGTACATAATTATCCACTCTGCGCTGAAAGGTATTTTAATATTTAATTTAACCTGCCTCTGTAGAGTTATATGGGACAGTGTAAGTTCAAAGGTCGTCTTCTCAAAATGGTGTTTCCCCATCGGGACAGAAGGATCAGTTCTTAAAGTCGCACGTACACACAAAACTTTACAATCTGGGACTTAACAAGACTTTAATGAAACAAACAGAAGGATTTTTTTATATCTAATTCCAAATCCAAGGCCGTTACGTTGCTCGGACTGGCGTTACCGGGAGGGACTATGCCTGGGAACGCCTTGGGGTCCCATCGGAGGAGCTGGAGGACGTGTCTGGGGTGAGGGAAGTCTGGGAGTCCCCGTTTAAACTGCTGCCTCCACGGCCTGGCTCCGGATAAGCGGAAGAAAATGGATGGACGGATAATTCCAAGTTATTAAAGTTTAAACGAAAAAAAAAAATGAGGCGAAATTAAAACTTTAAGGCAAATTTTCAGTCAGATTCAGTTCACGGAAATACTAAAATAATAACTAATACTAAAAAAAAACCTTTGTGTATTTTTGTATCTAATATGTCAACAAAAAGAAGCAAGACATTTTAAATCTGGCTCTTTTTAAGTTTCAAAAATGGTCAATTTTGTCCATTTTTCCACATAAAACGCCTTATTTTAAGATGAAAACTTTACATGATGAAAAACTTGTAATACATTTTTTTCTTACATTTATTTGACTAAACCACAAAAGAAGTTTCAAATTGATATCTGTAAATTATTTTTTTTTTCCTATTCACCTGCAGTGTTTCGCCCGTATATGCATATGTCAATTTTGTCCATTTATCCACATAAAACCCCTTATTTTAAGATGAAAACTTTACACGATGAAAAACTTGTAATACATTTTTTTCTTACATTTGTTTGACTAAACCACAGGGGAAGTTTCAAATTGACATCTCTACGTTTAATTTTTTTTCCTATTCACTTTAGCGTTTCGCCCGTATATGTATATGTCAGTTTTGTCAATTTTTCCACATAAAACGCCTTATTTTAAGATGAAAACTTTACATGATGAAAAACGTGTAATACATTTTTTTCTTACATTTATTTAACTAAACCACAGGGGAAGTTTCAAATTGACATCTCTACGTTTAATTTTTTTTCCTATTCACCTGCAGCGTCTCACCTGTACATGTTCGATCTATGGCACTTGTTCCATCGCTCAATATCGTCCAGCGTTTTTATCAACTGAAAGTATCATTTTTATTGATTACAACCTTAATAACAATCACGACAAACAGCGGAACAGTATCTATAAGCAGCCGTATTGTTTACATCATGACCTCGCTTAAATATGTGTGTATTTTTAAACGTGTAACTGTACCACCACCGTCAGCAGCGGCGGCGGCGGTGGCGTTGGCGGCGGCAGCAGGAGTAGTAGCAACAGCAGTAGACTAATTAATAGCACTTATTGATCTTGTGTTTGTCCCGATGAGACGATTTGACGTCAGCCATATTAGAAGCGGACGGGACTGCTGACCACGGCACAAACAGGAAGACGGCGCCGACGGGAGGCTATTTATGGGTTTACTGCTGCTACGGAAATAAAGACATATGAACAACACGGCTGGAGAATATTTAGAGAAGCTCCCGTAGCAATAAAAATGCAGCGTGACGTTAGCATTAGCCAGAAAAAACAGCGAATTCTGACGTAGCTCTTTTTAAGACGACGGTTGCCATGGTTACAATCGATGGCACGTCGATCATAATTTGATGTTGTGGGTTTTTTAAATTGCAAAATGGATCTGGAAAGTGCTTCATAAAAGAGGCTGATTTCTGCCGTGCCCTTCGGATTACGTCATCAAAACAAAACGCCGGGCTGCCGGAGCGTTCTCAAGGACCGCGGCGGTTCAAGGTTGCGAGTAGTGGATTTCGCAGCTAAATTAGTCAAATATAAAAACACTCGAGCAGAATAAATACAGAGCAGCTTGTGCGTGTGAGTAAGAGCTCGGTTTGTCGAGTGTTTGTCCGCTGATACGAAGGTTAGCGGTTTGAATTTTGACAGAAACGTAATGTAAAAATGTGACCAATTTAGCAATCACTCTTAATACAACTCCCAATGGGTAAATAAGAAGGGGAAGCAGAGCCAAAAAAATGCATAAAAATGAAGAAAAAAAACACAAAATATAAGTCGCATTTTTGGGGAAATTTTACAAAATCCGAGACCAAGAACAGACATTTTCTCTTTAAATTCAAGTTAGAATAACAATAATAAAATGTGGAAAATTTGCCAAAAAGTGTTTTCTTTTCGTTACCGTCTTCTACAGATATTAACAATGACAATAACGTAAAGAGAATTTTATTAAGAAGAGATGGAATTAGATTGTGACAGCAGTAAAATACATTTGGCTTTTGAAAATATTACTGCACGAAGAGAAAACTACAAGCCTCCAGTGAGTTTTTCCATCGGCATTTATCTGTTTATATTTGTCCATGTACATTTACAGCAACACAACTGTGAAGAAGATTGAAATATACCGTATTTTCTGGACGTCGCTCTGGAGTATAAGCCGCACCAGCCAAAAATGACATAATAATGAAGAAAAAACATATATAAGTTGCATTTTGGGGAAATGTATTTTACAAACTCTAAGACCAAGAACAGACGTTTTATCTTTAAAGTCAAGTTCTAATAATAATAATAAAATGTGGAACAACAGGCTGAATATCAGTACATCACGCTAACGTAACACATTTATATTTATCCAGCGACATGAAGCACAGACAGAACTGAACACGTGTCTGGTTTGTTAACGTAAGATATTAACAGTTAATCAGATAAATAAAGAATAAAAACAAGCAACAAGTTTACTCTGGATCTCACTCCAAATCAATAAATCCACTGAATTCTTCGTCCTCGGTGTCACTTCTGAACATCTATGCCAACTCTGGAGTGAAGATGCAGTACTTTAATACTTTTACTTAAGTAGATTTTCCATTTGATACTTTTACATGAGTATTTCTTTACTCTGGTATCTGTACTTTTACTTAAATAACAACATTGAGTATTTCTTCCACCACTGACCAGAGTTTACTGTGTTCATTTTGATCGGAGTATTTCATTTTTTTGATAAGACCCCGACTATTTGATGTTTACGTCTTATGTCTTGAAAATATGTGGTATTTAAAGCTGTACTGTGTAACTTTTCTGAGGGTATTCTAGCTGATTCTAGCTTTACATGAAGCACAGACAGAACTGAACACGTGTCTGGTTTGTTAACGTAAGATATTAACAGTTAATCAGATAAATAAAGAATAAAAACAAGCAACAAGTTTACTCTGGATCTCACAAAAATCAATAAATCCACTGAATTCTTCATCGTCAGTGTCACTTCTGAACAACTCCACCCACTCCAGAGGAAGATGAAGCGTCGCTCAGGAGAATATGATGTTATTTTAGGGGCGTTTTTGTTCAGTTTTTCTCAGATGTTTTTTTTTTAATTACTGTATTACTGTTGAAATTTTAAATGTTCATTGATACAGGAGAAGTAGATACTGGTACAAGTCTAGAGTTCCCTCGTACAGTGGTCGGTGTGACAATAACAATTATATATTTTAATCATTTCACGTATAAGTCGCACCCCCGGACAAACTATGAAAAAAGTGCGACTTATATTACAGAAAATACGGTAGTTAAAAGCTGTTATAATAATAAGGTTTTATAATAAGCACAACAGCCCGATGACGCTGAAGCGCAGGTCGAGCACAGAGGACAGTTTCCCCAGAGGAATTTCGACTCCCTTGGCAAACGAAGTAAGTTGTAGACACAGACTGTATAAAGAAGTGGACTAAGTGAGTTCAGGGTCACGTAGAGTTCAAATGAAGCTCATCGACGCTAGCAGTTATAGCGGCTAATTTGGAGCAGAGTTCTAACCGCGAGTGTCATAGCAACCAAAGAGCCAATCCAGAGCGGGGCTGTTGAAGGTAACGCCTCTTTCCGCCCGCACCGCTGGTTTAGCATCGAGCGGGCGCTTAGTAACGCTGTCAATCAAACCTGTTGCTAACGCTAGTGGGAGTGACCTCGGGGAAAGAAGGCGCCTGATTTGTCTGTTATTAATGTTCATATCTTGATTTACAGACACAATATCAATCAACGTTTATTTATAGAGCACTTTACAACACTCAAGGTGAGCAAAGTGCTTTCCAGTAAAATCAAATTAAAATAAGTTAAAATCATACTAAAAAAAATAGGAGAATAAAATAGAATAAAGTACATTAATATGCAATAGTGAAATAAAAAACAAAAAAACAAGCAAATAAACCTCAGAATAATAAAAAATAAAGAAAATAAACTGAAAAAACACACCTCAAAGTAATTAAAAATATATATAATAAAAATAACTAAAATAAAACCTCAAAATAACAACAAAAAAAAAAAACAAGAAAAAATATCAAAGTAAATAAATAAACTTAAAAAATTAAACTCAGAATAACTAAAAAAAAAAAAAATGTAGAGGAGGATGTAGAGCGGGTTAATACGAACATTTAAGACCAAAACAAAAAGACGAGTCTGACAGCAGCAGGGACAGAGAGAGGGGTGACATGTTTTCAATAGAAAGTGAATTGTAGCCAAAGTCAGTGGATTCTGCAGTGCGTCCATGATTACTCCATATTTGGAACGTGGAAGCTAGCAGGTTAGCTACGTCCATTTACATAAACAGTGTACGGTTGTAGACAGATATTAGTTTGAAAAATAAACGTGCAAATGAAAAGTCGTTAGTATGAAAAGATAATATATAGATGATGTTAATCTTTCCTCCCGTTAAACGTCGCGAGTACAGCGGTGTGTACGTGCGCGTGTCCGTTAGCTTGCGTGGTGCGGCCGTGGGACTGTTTGGAATGAGACAGAGCACTCGCCTTCTGACACTGTGCAGGATATAATGATGAGTTTATGCCAAAGAGCCCACTCCGTCTGCCGTCTGCACACACACACTCAGCACAGAGAGACGGGACAACGCAACTGTAGTCAGCACGAGTACACAAACTCTACTACGACTGCGAGATTAAAGGTCCTGGATCACACAAAACGGACTCTCGTGAGGTTTAAGTCGTGTTATGATGCTGTTATCTCATCAAAAACAGACCTGGAGTTGTGTTTTGTTTCATTCACACATGTTTGAGTCACATTTTATTATCAGTCTGTTACATCTCCCACGCTCAAACTGCTCCGTTCCACCTTGTGATGTCATAAAGTGGTAGTTTTCAAGTTAGCAGCTCCTTTTTTACCTTTAGTTCAGTAGAAATACCCAATCCCACAGCTGAAATGATGTGTGTGGAGTTTAAAAACACAGCGGAGCACTTCCTGTATCACCTCATGATGACATCACAAGGTGGAACAGAGTGTTTTTTTTCTGTTTGAGAGACAAACTCGGCTTAAATATGCAGGGCTTGTGTGTTAAACATGTGTGAATGGAACAAAACACACGTCCAGATCTGTTTGTGATGAGGAAATGACATTATAACACAGATTTAAAATAAAAATCTGCACAGAAACTGCTCGGCCCGTAGTTTAAATCTGTACAAACATGTTCTGAAATCTCATTCTTGTATTTGTTTGTCAGTTCATACTTCATTCTTTTCTCACTCAGTTCTTTCTGAACGTGTTTAGAATGTGAAGTTTGACCAGAATCCTTTTATTAAAACCATAGACTGTTTATATAAATGGACATCGCTAACCTGCTAGCTGCTGCGTTCCAAACAGGAAGTGACTCCATCGACTCTTAAATGTTCGTATTAACCTGCTCTACATATTCCTGCGTTTTTTTATTTCACTATTGTGTCTGTAAATCAAGATATGAACATTAATAACAGACAAATCAGGTGACTTCTTTACCCGAGGTCACTCCCGCTAGCGTTAGCAACAGGTTTGATTGACAGCGTTGCTAAGGGCCCGCTCCCTGCTAAATGAGTGGTGCGGATGGGAAAGGGGCGTTACCTTCAACAGCCTCGCTCCGGATTGGCTCTTTGGTTGCTATGACACTCGCGGTCAGAACTCTGCTCCAAATTAGCCGCTATAACTGTTAGCCTCGAGCGCTGTGGATGACGTCACACTCACTCAGTCCACTTCTTTACACAGTCTGTGATTAAAACATGGCTTGTCAGAAAAATTGGAATTTGATATTTTTCCCCCAAGTGTTTCCGCTCGAGCAGACAGCTGCAGTGACCCGCGTCGTCTCCGAGCGTCGCGGTGGGCAGTTGCCTTGTGTCCGTCAGGCCGGTGTCCCGTTGTGGAGGAGACGGATTCTTCTCATTTTTCAGGAGCACAAAGACCCGCTGTCTCCGTGGTCACTGCAGGACGGCCGTTCAGCACAACCTTCAGCTCGCTCAAGTCTATTTTTAACAGTTACACAAGACGTTACAGCGCAGGAATCGTCGATGAATCAATCCTGCAGTGTATTTATGTCGTTACAGCGATTCGATTAGGGCCGAATCTAATCGCCGAGGGCCGCATCAGCAAAATGGATCGTCTCAAATTTGCAAAGATATAAAAAATATGTCTGTGTAACTGCAAAACTCCTGATAAACTGACATTTTAAGACAGTCATACATTTAAATTTACCTTGTCGCGGGCCACATAAAATGACATGGCGGGCCGCATTTGACCCCGGGGCCTTGAGTTTGACACAAGTGGATTTGGCCTTTAACGATATCAATATGTCAAATTCAGTCAATAAATCCATCAGTGTCGTCACAATAGTAAAATTTCAGATGTGATATCGATACTAAGGAATATACTCGATGCCGATTATGATTCCAAACCAATAGAATGTGATTTTCAACATTAAATGGCACTTTCTTTTATATTACCATGTGCAGACTGTGTAATTTGCTTGAAATGTTCCACAGTATGGCATCAAACTTCTTTATCGCCATGGAGACGAGCAGGCGCTGACCGAGGATCTGACCGCGCGCTACCGATTATGTTTATGTCAAGAGCGAGATTTGAACCGGCAACTTTCTGAGCTTCAGTGGATGAACGCGCAACCGACTGAGCTACTGTCGCTAGCGTTTTTTAACATTTATTTATTTATTTGGTTGGGACAAAGCAACGTCAATGAACAGACATGACGGACGTGAACCTAATTTTTGCCAAACGCTAATTTCCACCGCGTCAAAATAAAAATTGCACAAATTTCATAGTTGCACATTCAAAATATTGCACATTCCACTCACTTCACAGTTTAATTGCACGTTACATTCATTGCACAGACCCCATTATTTACATTTTATACCCGCCCCCTCCATATTTTGCCCCAGACGTGTAAAATATGTCTCTATAGAAAAGTTAAAATCACATTGTCACTATAAATGATCCGCGTTTGTTTTGACCGTAATTAATAATCTTCATTTGTGCTTTGAAGGAGCTGTACGTGGGACAATCTCAGAGTTACCTGGAGATAATTCCACATGTTTCCCGCGTTAAACGGATAATACGTTCTGACCAAAGGTGAGGGGGTCAGCAGGTCACAGGCGACGTTCTGATTAGCGGACAAATGCTCTACCAACTGAGCCACTATCGCTAGCTAGTTTTGTTTTTTTTCCCGTGTTGTTTGAGGAAAATATTGTACCTAAATAATTTCAACCTTCGTGATCTGCTCATTTCATTCGATTAAACAGCTGTAGTGTTAGTAAAGTCATTTCTACACAATAGCCACGTTGAAATGGTGCAAAGGATCATGGGTATTGTAGTTCACGCTCTTTCTCCTGTCCTACCTCTTCTAACCAATCACATCTTTTATCAATCAGTTTTTTGTCATGTTTTATTGTATTTGTATGTTTTTATATAATTTTTTTAAATCTTGTTCAGTTTCCTTGGGTGTTTTGAAAGGCGCTTATAAATAAAATGCATTATTATTATTATTATTATTATTATTATTTCCACTATGACAAACAGTGTGTTATAGATTTATACTGAAAAATCCAGTCGTAATATTTGAGACTTTGACTTATTTCTGTGTTTTTATGTGACCAAATCCGCACCAACACAGACGGTGAACGTATGAACCGGACGAGTATTGCATAACGAAAAGATATTTATGATTTATGTCACAGAAGCGACAGAAGCTAACAGTTGCTAACGGTCTGTTTCTTTCTGACAGACACTCGTAGATCTTTGTTATAATTTGCGCATTTAAAATCACAATATTCATCTAAAACGACTTAAAAGAAACAAGTCCGCTGAGTTCGCGCGTTAGAAAACTGCGGTGTCGTAAACGTCGCCGTAAACGTCATCGCAACAAAGAGCCGCGGAGCTGTCGGCGCCCCCTATGGACAGATGCACGTCACACTTAGCGAGCAGCGGATAAAAAAATAAATAAAAATGTACCAAAATGACGACGTAACGCTGCCGAATCCTACGAGTGTCACCGATTAAGAAAATAAAATTGAAGATTGAAGTCCGTACGTCACAGTGGAGGTGAAAACGGGGATCGATTGACACAATGGCGTCTTGAAAATAACCGATTAAAGATGAACTCAATAACGCACAAATCACTCTAAAAATAACTTCAGAGGGTAAATGAAATGGAAACAACTATAATATGTTTTAAATCTCTAAAAAGTCCATTTCGCATACGCATATAAGTCTGATAAAACAAAAAAAATTGGTAACTCAGCAAATATTTTAATTTGTGGAAATATATAATAATAATAATAATAATAATAATAATAATAATAATAATGACATTTATTTTGTAGAGCCCAAAATCACAACAGAGAGCTTCTACATCTCTTCAGTTTGTTGTAAAAAATACCTGATCAATTGGGTCAGTTTAGGAGGAGGCATGAGGGCCGACAAAAATAGGTCTGAGGGCTACATTTTGCCCCAGGGCCTGTAGTTTGAACAGCCTTGATTTAACCAATAGAAATGTAGAAAGTCACTGGCACAAAAAAAATTATAAAAAATGTTAATTAACCAATAAATAAACACATAATAATAATAAAACACTATCTTTCCATTGAGAATATATTCAAAAATACATTCTGTAGGGACAGCGCTAACAGTGAGCAGTGTATCCATAGCAACAGCACTCTGGAACATAAGAGAGTACTGCAGTGAGATGTACGTACATGCAAGGACGTGTATTTATGTAGAACGCTTTTACTATGGAGAAACATACAAGGACAAAAGCTCCTTCTCTCAGTAGAGACGAAAAAGACGCAGATTTAAGACAGAACAGGAATTTAAAAGTAATGGACTAGTGCTAATGTACAGGGGCGGATGAAGTACTATTGAAGTATTTTGTTAAGTAAAAGTACAGATACAGAGGTAAAAGGTTGCTCAAGTTAAAATAAAACATGAAAAAATCTAAAAAGTAAAAGTATGTACGTACCTGTTTAAAAATGTACCTTAAGTAAAAACTAAGTATTTCACTCAAGTGTTTTTAATTTGTGGTATAAATGACGTGATATTGATTCAAAATGAAAAATATTTTGGTCAAAAGTAACAATGTGAGTCAGTGTCTTAACTTTTCCTATGAATTTTGTGGATTTATTTTTGTTTTGCTCAAAGCCGAAGCTTGAACTCTTAAACTTTAGTCAGGATGTTTCCACGAACATGGTAAAAAAATCCCCTCGAATCATTTGAAAAGTACTTTTACTGTTCAGTCCTGTTCGAAAATGTAGTGGAGAAAGTACAAATACAAACATTACATACTCTCAAATGTTATGAAGTAAAAGTGAAAAATATCCACTGTAAAAATGTACTTAAGTAACATACGGATACCTAAAAATTCTACTTCAGTACAGTACTAATTATACTTCATTACCTTAAAACTCCACTTACTTAAATAGAAAATGTGTTATATTTGTGTCAATATAAGGATAAATCCACATCAATCAACACAATATATGAAAATGCAAATGTTCCTCATCTTGTTCAGTGTTCAAGGGTCGCCCATAGCAACAGCGCACTTCCATTTAAGTGAGTACTGCAAAGCAACGTACATGTACACAAGGACATGTATACTGTGTGTAGAGTCCTTTTATTACACTGTCATTTGTATAATTTGTATAACTTATCATAACTTACAAACTAATACGAGAATCACATTTCAGAACATGTTTGTACAGATTTGAACCACGTGGAGACACAGGGAGGGCATCTGACACACAGGGACATATCAGAACATGTTTGTACAGACGTAAACTACAGGGTTAGACGTTTTTATGCAGAACAACACAATATATTTAGTTATTTGTGGAGGAAATTATGGCACAGTCGTCCCTCACTCGCTGTCTCGCTGTTTTGTGGAATTTTTTAACCGCAATTTTACGTTTTTTTCCAGTGTATGAGCGTGCATTGTGTCCTGCGTCCTGATTGGCTGTTGGACTGTAGACCATTGTGTCCTGCGTCCTGATTGGCTGTTGGACTGTAGACCATTGTGTCCTGCGTCCTGATTGGCTGTTGGACTGTAGACCATTGTGTCGTGCGTCCTGATTGGCTGTTGGACTGTAGACCATTGTCCATCAGTCTCCTCCGTGCCGTGTCTCCTGTCCAGTACAGAATGTGTTCAGACAAATTTACATAAACGTTGGATCGCAGTGTGACTCTGAAGTGCTGTACGTTTGCAATTTGTTTTCTCCACCGACAAAACCCACAATGTCGATGAAACGTTCTGCACCGACAAAGACGCCTACGAAGGTTTGAACTTTGAGAGAGTTTAAACGAGAGAGAAATGTGAGGAAATTCTTTTTCTTTTCCTTCCTCCCTTTCTCTCTGTTCTTTCCTTTCCACATCCCTCTTTTCAGAATTCTTTCCTTCATCCTACCATTCCGGTTTTATTCATTCATTTATTCCTTTCTTTCTTCTTTATACACTATTCTTTCTTTTCTTCTGTCTTTCATCCTCCATCCCATGGTTTTCTCTTTCTTTTTCTTCTTTTTCTTTCCTATTTTAGTTTCTTTCTTTACTTCTTTCCTTCCTTTCTTCCTTACTTCCCCTCGATTCTCTTCTTTCTTTCCTTCCTTCTTTTTCATTCTTTCTTTGCTTCCTTTCTTCCTTACTTCCCCTCGATTCTCTTCTTTCTTTCCTTCCTTCTTTCCTTCCTTCCCCTCGATTCTCTTCTTTCTTTTTCTTTCCTTCTTTCTTTCCTTCTTTCTTTCCTTCTTTCTTTCCTTCCTTTCTTCCTTACTTCTCCTCGATTCTCTTTTTTTCCTTTCCTTCTTTTTTCATTCTTTCTTTCCTTCTTTCCTTCCTTCCCCTCGATTCTCTTCTTTCTTTCTTTCCTTCCTTCTTTCCTTCCCCTCGATTCTCTTTTTTCTTTCCTTCTTTCTTTCCTTCTTTCCTTACTTCCCCTCGATTCTCTTTTTTTTCCTTTCCTTCTTTTTTCATTCTTTCTTTCCTTCTTTCCTTACTTCCCCTCGATTCTCTTCTTTAGAGTTTAAACGAGAGAGAAATGTGAGAAAATGTTAACTCCTGTGTGAGAAAAGTGTATAAAGTGTGTGGTGAGGGGTTTTACAGACAAAAACATATCGGTCCTAAACTGAAGCTAACCCATGCTAACCACACGCTCTGACAGCCCCGCCCCCTTTGCCCGGGCTAACTCGCCGTTCTATCTCTTCGTTCTATCTCTTCGTTCTATCTCTTCGTTCTATCTCTTCATCTCACCAGTTGATCCATGTGACGTTTCCATCTCTCTGTTTTCTGCTCAGTTGCTGAAGCTGAGACACAGTTCACATTCTGACCTTATCTCCGTGTTTATCGTTTCAGTCGTACAGTGAGATTCCTGCTAGCACGCCCCTGGACATTTAAACCAAGTGACTTTTAAGAGAGAATTTTAGGAATTTTGGGAACGCTTTGAAAATTCCGAGTCTATTGTGCATCTTTAAAGGTCCTCACATTACACTAAACTGACTCGTGTGAGGTTTAAGTCGTGTTTTAATGTTTCCACCTCAAAAACAGATCTGGAGTTGTGTTTTGTTTCATTCACACATGTTTGAGTCACACTTTGTTATTCGTCTGTAACGTCTCTAAAACTCAAAATGCTCTGTTCCACCTTGTGATGTCATGAAGTTTTCAAGTTAACAGCTCCTTTTACCTTTAGTTCTGTAGAGATCGGCAATTCCAGGGCTGAAATGATCCAAATGATTCAAGTAAAGGTGTGTGGAGTTAGTCCTACTGTAGTTCTACTTTGGCCCTGGTTTAGACTTGGTTTAGTCCCGGTTTAGTCCCTCTTTAGACCTGGTTTAGTCCTGGTTTAGACCTGGTTTAGACTTACTTTAGCCTTGGTTTAGACCTAATTTAGTCCTGGTTTAGTCATGATTTAGTCCTGCTTTAGACCTGGTTTAATCCCTGTTTAGTCCCTGTTTAGTCCCTGTTTAGTCCTCGTTTAGACCTGGTTTAGTCCTGGTTTAGTCCTGGTTTAATCCTGGTTTAGTCCTGGTTTAGTCCTGGTTTAGTCCTGGTTTAATCCTGGTTTAGACCTGGTTTAGTCCTGGTGTATTCCTGGTTTAGACCTGGTTTAGACCTGGTTTAGTCCTGGTTTAGTCCTGGTTTAGACCTGGTTTAGTCCTGGTTTAGACCTGGTTTAGTCCTGGTTTAGACCTGGTTTCTCAGTCTCACATATTGATCTTATTACAAACTCTTGTGTAAATCAAACCTGAGACTGTCTCGTTATGGGGCGAGCTCTAACCACTAATGCCCCAGAGCGGCGTGTTTGATTTTCTCGGTTTGTCCCCAGAGTGTCTCTTTGTCCATTTGTACAGTCTGAGAGGGACGGCACTTGAGCTGTTATAGGACTCAGCTAATGAGAGACAGAGACGAGCAGCGTCCACCCGGGACCAGAGCAACCCAGGGACACTTTTACTCCTCCTCTTTGTCTCTGTGTCTGTTGCTCCGTGTCTCTGTGTCTCCATGAATCTGTCTCTGTGTCTTTGTGCCTCCATCTCTGTGTCTCTGTTCCCCCTCCTCTGTCTCTGTGTCTTCATGAATCTGTCTCTGTGCCTCTGTGTCTCCATCTCTGTGTCTCCGTGTATGTCTCTGTGTCTTTGTGTCTCCATCTCTATGTCTCTGTGTATGTCTCCGTGTCTTTGTGTCTCCATCTCTCTGTCTCTGTTCCTCCTCCTCCTCTCTGTCTCTGTGTCTTTGTGTCTCTGTGTGTCTGTTTCTCCTCCTCCTCTGTGACTCTATGTCTCTGTCTCCGTGTCTTTGTGTCTTTGTGTCTCTGTGTGTCTGTTTCTCCTCTTCCTCTGTGACTCTATGTCTCTGTCTCCGTGTCTTTGTGTCTTTGTGTCTCTGTGTGTCTGTGACTCTATGTCTCCGTGTCTTTGTGTCTTTGTGTCTCTGTGTGTCTGTGACTCTATGTCTCTGTCTCCGTGGCTTTGTGGCCTTGTAGCTCAGTGTCTCTATGGTTATTGTGTCTCTGTTCCTCCTCCTCCTCCTCCATGTCTCTGTCTCCGTGTCTCCGTCTGTGTCTCTGTGTCATTGTAAAACATTTTTTAAGTCTGATCTGATGCTTCAGAAAATTAAATGTATATTGTTTTGTTTACACCAGGGAAATATTTAGACATGCCCTTCAGTGTTGTTTTTTTTATTTGTTTTTTTATTCTACTTTCTACATTTTCCACACACACAGAGGACATCACATACATGAACTCATATATATGGAATCATAAATATCATCAAGTAAAATAACTCAGTAACTTATACTCAAATCCTCATAATATCCGCTCTTTGCTTTGTCGAAAAAAATTCAAAATATTTAGTAAGACAAGTGCAGGGACATGTCCGCCGCGTTCACCTCGTTTGTGTGTTTGTGTCTCTGTCCTCTCCGTCCTCAGCTCTGAGCCGCTCCGTGACTGAACGACTGTGTGAGTCTTGTTTAGACGGGACGCTCTGTCTCTGTCACGGACCAAACAGGAGTGAGCTTCCATTTTTGGGCTTGAGTTAGCGTCTTTGGAAGTCACGAGTACAAGAACTGGTTTATATACTGCACAACTAGTTATTAAATCTGTGGCTACTACGAGACTATTGCCGTTACTACTACTACTACTACTACTACTACTACTACGATATACGATATACTCTGCAGGTAGAAAGAAGTATGGCCCATTTAACATCATCACAAAGTCGTTTTTTGCGTTTGCGCTGCAGTTGTGCCTCACTATATCACGCTTCACCTTTCGCTGCCTCGCCTTTTCATGGATTTTTTTATTATGAGTGTGCATTGTGTTCTGCGTCCTGATTGGCTAAGGGACTGTTCAACTAAATTTACATAAAAGTGTGACTCTGAAGTGTGTGTGTGTGTGTGTGGGGGGGGCCAGTGACGTCCAAAGTGCATTAAAAGAAGAGCCTTTTGCGAGTATTTTTACAATTTTATTTTCTTAATCGGCGTCTGTGCGTGATCTCTCAGTCGTCCGGGTCTGATCCAAAGCAAAAGACGAAATTTTAATCTGTCAAAATTTTGGTTTTTGCTTTCGTAATCGGTGATACTTGTAGGATTCGACAGCGTCATGTGAAATAGCGAAATAAAAACCCCAGGATCATGTAGAGCGGGTTAATACGAACATTTTAAGACCAAAATGACGAGTTTGACAGCAGCAGGTACAGAGAGAGGAGCGACGTTTTTTCAATAGAAAGTGAATTGGAGCCAGAGTCAATTTTTCATTATTTTTTACATCGTATGACCGTGCATTGTGTCCTGCGTCCTGATTGGCTGTTGGACTGTAGACCATTGTCCATCAGTCTCCTCCGTGCCGTGTCTCCTGTCCAGTACAGAATGTGTTCAGACAAATTTACATAAACGTTGGATCTCAGTGTGACTCTGAAGTGCTGTACGTTTGCAATTTGTTTTCTCCCCGACAAAACCCACAATGTCGATGAAACGTTCTGCACCGACAAAGACGCCTACGAAGGTTTGAACTTTGAGAGAGTTTAAACTAGAGAGAAATGTGAGAAAATGTTAACGCCTGTGTGAGAAAAGTGTATAAAGTGTGTGGTGAGGGGTTTTACAGACAAAAACAGAGAGAATAATGTAAAAAATAAAGCTGATACTTCGCGGATTTCATCTAATGCGGGTTATTTTTAGAACGTAACCATTGTACTTCAAAAACTGTGATTTCTATCTGATGACGATGATGAGTTTTGCAGGCACTAAACTGAAGCTAACAGATGCTAACTCATGCTAACCGCAAACTGATACCTATTGCGGGTTATTTTTAAAACCTGAGACGGTACAAAGTGGAAATATGCGAGTTAATATTTACATAACAATCAATCACACAGTATTCCACACGGTTCTGCACCTGTTTTTACCGAAGAACACACAGAAAATCACACTTTAGCGAGCGCGGGACGACTGCACGACTACACCGTCCCACCTGCCGCAAATACACCACGCTTATTTTTAGACTTAGGAAGTGTTCAGTTGAAATTCAAATCAGTTTGTCCTCGTACAGCGGTGTTAGCGAAGAGGAAAAATGTAAATTTATGCTAATGATGTAGTTTAGGGAGCGCGCATTAATGGTTAGCTAGTAGTTTGTTTATTTAAAGACACAGGGGACGTGTATTGTACCGGGGTGTAGCGCTACTGCCAGTTTCCACCGGTAGTACAAGGCATACTAAGTCGTTAATTAGGTCTTTAGTATTCACGAAGTATTACAAATGTGTTTCTTTTCCGTGCGATCAAGTGTTTTTATTGTTTGTTTGTATTAATTTGCTCATTAGCGCTGCATAATTATAAACTAACAGCTGAATAACTGATGTATAGATCTACTACATACACACGGTCCCTTAGCCAATCAGGACGCATGTATCGAGTATCATAGCAACCAAAGAGCCTCGCTGTCAATCACACCGACGGACACAATAGTGAAATAAAAAAATAAAAAACAAAACAGGATCATGTAGAGAGGATTAATACGAACATTTAAGACCAAAATGACGAGTCTGACAGCAGCAGGTACAGAGAGAGGACACAGTTTTTCAATGGAAAGTGAATTGAAGCCAGAGTCAGAGCAGGAAGTGCGTCCACGATCACTTCCTGTTTGGAACGCGGCGGCTAGCAGGTTAGCTATGTGCATTTATATAAACAGTCTATGTTTAAAAGTGAAGACAGAATGAACCTTTACCAGAGAAAATAGATAAATTAGTGTTTTTTTATCAATAGAAAGCAAAAAAATAAGAAAAGTAAAATAAAATAATCATTAATTTGCCGTACGCTGGTGTGTGGGGTAACGATGAGCAGTAATGTTACTTTTTCAAACTTGAGTGTGGCTTTAAGGTGAAGCCGAAATATTTTTTTAATGTCGATACTAAACTGATCAAATTTAAGTCAAAATTAAAATTCCGTCACACTAATATTTCCACACCCTTTTTGACTCTTTTTCTATGACGTAAACATCAAACTAAGATAACAGAACAAAATGGATCGTTATTAATGTCTGTAGGAAAACGAATGCAAGTTATGTTTTAAGAAAAAAAAGAGGAAAAAAATAGAAAATGAATCGGCGTCAAAGTTGTTGATCACTTCCTGTTTGGAGCGCGCGGCTAGCATGTTAGCTATGTCCATTTATATAAACAGTCATGATCCAAACTGATATTATTCTTTTATAGGTTATTTATATTGTACCCACAGCCATGGCGTCAACATTCTTTATTGACTGGAAGTGTGACGCTAACTGTAGGCACTGCTCTGTCTGAAGCTCCGTGAGGACGTTAATCTGAACTTTATTTTAACACAATCCGACCGTAAAGAGAAACAGATTTGTCCGGAACTGCAGCAGAGGAGCTGATTTGTGCTGTTAAACAATCTCTCACACGTCAAATTACAGTTACAAGCTAGCTAGCGTTAGCCAACGGTTTGTCACTTTCTCACTTTTTTGTTGAAAATTAAAACACCTAAAAACAGGACCGTGGACGCTCGTTTGGATCGCAGACTCCTGAAAATGTGTTTAAATCCATTTTGTGTGTTTTTTTCCTTAAGTTTTCAGACAGTCTTAAAACTAATGCGTGTATCCATGGTAACTGCTGAGCATTCCGCCATAGAGATACATGTAGAACACCCCCAGCAAGATGTCTCAAGTATCAGTATGTACATTTGATCCCATTAATTTTAAGAGAAAACGAAATAAATTCACGTGTTTTGACATTTTTATACCATGGAAACAGTGGTTGATGTTACGTAATGGCATTAAAATAGTCCACGTGCGTTTATTCAGTTCCACGGGTTTTAGTTGCTGCGTCTTCTGCGTGTTTGCCACTGTACGGACCATTCTAGTACGTAAATATGATGAAAAATCGACTTTTTGGAGCGTCTGTCCAAAGCTCCGCCCACACGTCTATGTCACCCACGACGATTCTCCATAAATACACAAAAACATCCAAAACTGTGCACTACAACTTCACAAACCCGATGTGATGTGTCGATAGTTTTATTAGCAGGATGCAGCTGATTTTAATGTGATGGCACTCTGAAGGAGGTATGAGTTAGCACAGAGAGCAGAGGGAAGGAGGGGCTCACCAAAACCGAAAGTGAAACTGAATAAATGTTTTGAATAAAGGCGATTAAAGCATTTTCAAAACAATAAAAGAAAACATGATGTAAATATGTTACATGTTAATGCCCCACAGAAGTAAATACCTCCTCTTTAATACCCCACAGAAGTAAAATACCTCCTCTTTAATACCCCACAGAAGTAAACACCTCCTCTTTAATACCCCACAGAAGTAAAATACCTCCTCTTTAATGCCCCACAGAAGTAAATACCTCCTCTTTAATACCCCATAAAAGTAAATACCTCCTCTTTAATGTACCATATTTACTATCATGAGTATTACTAGCACTAGCTCCTCTTGTACCTCTTGTACCTGTGAGGAGGCAGTAGTACACGAGTACACGAGTACACGGGGGCACTGTTATGTAAACGGCTTGTTCAGAACTCGTCGGCTGCAGCGTCCGTTTGTCCAGACTCCCGGCTTCACTTTGAACGTCTCACACTCCGACGGGCCGCCCGTCAACAACTACAGTATTTCATCTTTTCATTACACTAGAACATATCAGGACACTGGGTGAACATTTCATCAAATAAAGGATTTATAAATTCATCATAAAATGGACAATACAAAAACAAAAAAAATAACTAAGTAGATATTTTACTTTTACTTGAGCTTTTTATTTATTTTTTTCTTTTTTTTTTGCTCCAGTATCTGTGCTTTTACTTAAACGTCTTCCACCACTGATCCATGGATATGTTGTTCGTTTTCCTGGAATGTTCCACAGTATGACATTCAACTTGTCTTTCATTTTTTTCAGTTTTGTTTTCATTTTAATTTATTTTTTTTATTCTCTTGACAAACAAACATGTATTCTAACCGTGTGTGGGCTTGAGACACAAAAAAACAAAAATATAAAACCCCCAGGATCACGTAGATCGGTTTAATTTGAACATTTAAGACTAAGATGACGAGTCTGAAAGCAGCGGGGACAGAGAGAGGACATGGTTTTTCAATAGAAAGTGAATTGAAGCCAGAGTCGATGGAACAGGAAGTGCGTCCACGATCACTTCCTGTTTGTGACCCTGCGGCTAGTGGGTTAGCTACATCCATTTACATATAGAATGAACCTTTCCCAAAGAAAACAGTTAAATTATTGTTATTTTTAGTGTTAAATTTGGACCCGGGGAAAGTTTCTGTAAAAACTTTCACTTTGACTCCACCGTCTCCACCGAAGCTGAAATGATTGTTGAAATTACTCAATGACACGTGTGAGCGAGTTACACTTTCCACCCACTGACGCTTTTCAAGTCTCCTGCTTTATTCTCCTAACTGCGGCGCCATGGCAACCGGCGATCAAACCGGCAGCGTTTCAGACACGCTTCGCCGAACGCATTTGCATAAAAAGCGATTCCAAGAAACACATGACAACATTCAGCGTTCCAGCACGGCGCCCGCGGGAACAGGTGTTTGTGGACGGGCAAAATCAGGACACTTCCCCGGTTTGGACTGAAAGAACGTTTTTATATTTGTGATAATAAAAAATAAATAAATAATTAAAAAACAACAACAAATGAATGAAAACAAATAAAACCCAACTCATAATCTTTTTAAAATGTATTTCTGTGACATTTAAACAAAGAAAAAAAAAAACAAAGAGAAAAGACAAAACAAAAAAAACAAAAATAAAAATTTTACTTTTTAATTTATTTTTATTTTTGTGACATTTATAATTCTACTTCCTGGTTTGTTTTGAAAGTGCATAAAACAGATCAGGCTACTCGTTTAACTAAAACTGTTTACATTATTATATTTGTAATAATAAAAAAACAAAAAAACAACAATTCATACTTTTTAATTTAGTTTTAAAATTTTTGTGTTGTTTATAATTCTACTTTCTGGTTTAAGTATAAGACAGGTCAGGCTACTCGTTTAAAACTGTTTACATTCTTATATTTGTGACAGTAAAAAATATTAAAAATAAAAAAAAACTAACATAAAAACTCATATTTTTTATTTAATTTGAAGTTTATAATCCTACTTAATCGTTTGGTTTGAAAGTGCATAAACCAGGATAGGCTACTCGTTTAACTAAAAGTGTTTACATTATTATATTTGTGATAATAATAAAAAATAAATAAATAAAAAAAATTCATACTTTTTGTGTTCTTTATAATTCTACTTCCTGGTTTGGTTTGAAATTTTATAAAACAGGACAGGCTACGCATTTAACTAAAAGTGTTTACATTATTATATTTGTGATGATAATAATACAAATAATAATAATAATAACAATAATAATAATAATAATAATAATAATAATAATAATAATAAAAACAAAAAAAGTCATATTTTTTCATTTATTTTTTTATTTTTTATTTGTTTATAATTCTACTTCCTGGTTTGGTGTGAACGAGCATAAACCCCGTTAGGCGACTTATTTAACTAAAGTGGTTTACATTCTTATATTTGTGATGATAAAAGCAAACACCTCATATCTTTTTATTTTATTTTATTTTTTATTTTTTGTGAAGTTTAGATTTCTACTACTCCATGGAGATGCTTTGCCTACAATGTCCCGCAGTACGGCATTAAACTATGAAAATAAGCAATGCAGCAATAACATCAGTCAACCATAGACAGACAGTGGCTCCCTCTTTTCTGCATCACTCGAGGAAAAGGAAAAACTAAAACACAACTCTGCCCACACCGGTCTGACCAGCAAGTCGGACTCACTAACAAAAAAGTTCCACAGTGCACCTTTAAGCATCAGTATGAAATGTTTGTTTTTGTTTTTTAAAGGGCCCGTGTTATCTCTGTCCTAATGTCGTTTCCTCGTCACAAACAGACCTGGAGTTGTGCTTTTTTGTTTCATTCGCACACATTTAACACACAAATCCTGCACATTTAGGCTGAGAAAACGCTCTGTCCCACTTTGTGATGTCATCATGTGGCGATACAGGAAGTGCTCCACTGTGTTTTTAAACTCCACACGCCATTTCTAGAATCATTTTGATCATTTCAGACCTGGAATTGCCACTTATCTCGACTGAACTAAAGGTAAAACGTAGCTGTTCACTTGAAAACTACCACTTGATGACATCACAAGGTGGAACAGAGCGTTTTGAGCTTTGGAGATGTAACAGACTAATAATAAAGTGTGACTCAAACATGTGTGAATGAAACAAAACACAACTCCAGGTCTGTTTTTTGAGGTGGTAACAACATTATAACGTGACTTAAAGCTCAAAAAAGTCAGTTTTGCGTAATATAGGCCCTTCAATCCGTCATAAAAATGTGTTTTTTTTTCTGTTACTCAACACTACTTCCTGTATTTTGTACTTTTCACCTTTCCAACTGTTACTTCACGGATGTAAAACTATGATAAATATTTAGCACACGTACACAGTTTGAGTTTTAATTAGAGATGATTGTAAACCTGCTGTTTTCTTTTTGAAGCTCGTGAGTCACATGAACGATGCTTTTGTCTTAGTTTTTCTCACGGTTGCTAGGTGACAGCACACCGCCACGTCCATGTCACAACTTCTTCCTGCCCCCGCTCTTGTTCTGGAGTTTGAATCTGATATCGTTCTTTTCATTGTGCAGAAGGCAACAGGTTACAGCCACAAAAGGAAGATTACTTGGGAAATATAAGGCCACGAGTTTCATTTTGTATAAAAAGTGTGGTTTTTTTTAAACGCATTTTTGACATAAATACAGTTTTTTTTTTCAATTTGGGATGCGTTCACACCATAGATTATAAATATAAGCATAAAAGGACATAGCTAACCTGCTATAGCCACCGCGGTCCAAATAGGAAATGAGCACGAGTACGCCAAGTACGTCAACTCTGGCTCCAGTTCACTTTCTATTGAAAAACTGTCTCCTCTCTCTGTCTCTGCTGCTTCAGACTCATTCTGGTCTTAAATGTTTGTATTAACCCTCTACATGATCCTGGGGTTTTTATTTCACTATTGTGTCTGTAAATCAAGATATGAACATTAATAACAGACAAATCAGGCGCCTTTTTGGTTCGAGCCCTGTTTGTTTAGTTTAGCCCTGGTTTAGTCCTGGTTTAGCCCTGGTTTAGTCCTAGTTTAGACCTGGTTTAGTCCTAGTTTGAACCTGGTTTAGACCTGTTTTGGTCCTCATTTAGTCCTGGTTTAGACCTGATTAAGTCCTAGTTTAGACCTGGTTTAGTCCTAGTTTAGACCTGGTTTAGTCCTAGTTTAGACCTGGTTTAGTCCTAGTTTAGACCTGGTTTAGACCTGGTTTAGTCCTAGTTTGAACCTGGTTTAGACCTGTTTAAGTCCTAGTTTAGTCCTAGTTTAGACCTGGTTTAATCTCACTGAGTTTGGACCTGGTTAACTCTGGTATATGATTTTCTTTAGTCCAGTTTTTGATGTATGTCTGATGTAGACTTGGTTTAGTCCTGTTTTAGTCCTGGATTATCCCTGGTCTAGCCCGAGTTTAGTCCCAGTTTAGTCCCAAATACTATGTGAACGCATCCTGCATTTTCAAAGACCTACAAACACAATATCACACAAAAAGCCGGTTTCGTAGGGGCCCAGAGTCGGACGATTTTCTTATTCATTTCTTTTAGAGGGGGCCCATATGAGACTTCTTGCTCCGAACCCCCAAATTTCTGTCTCTGGGCCTGTATAAATAATTAAACTTGTACCTGCCCTTCACCAAACCACGTTATAATCCCGTTACCTCCTCAAAAACAGACATGGAGTTGAGTTTTGTTGAGTGACATCATTAGTCTGTTTACATCTCCGACGCTCAATCGCTCAGATCAGAACAAAGCGTAACACAAGCCCTTTAAACTGTACGTCCCTCGTGTTATGACACATTCTCACGGTCCTATTTTGGGAGATCGATGTGGCGCTTTGCACACGCCGTTGAAAGATGTTTAAAGGTGAAAGACGTTCGACTCGTAAATCGCCAACTCAGCAGCTGCAGTTCGGAGCGGCCGCGTCAGGAATGCCCTCAGCGCCGGGCTCAGCGACGCCGACGGGAACGGACTCGCGCGGGGTTAGCTCAGTTTAGTTTATTGGTTTATTTTAACAGGGAGCGTGAGCAAACACCTCGTAAAAGAAGAGATCCGGTACAACGAAAGCGAGTGACATCTGCAGTCGCCGGGCAGATTAGAAACACTTAAAGTACATCCAAGTATCTGTCCATTTAAAAACACCTCACTCCATATTTACGCATCTAAAATTAATAAGTATTCGCTGTTTCGCAGATTTTTTTAGCGCAATTTTGCATGGTTTTTTTTTTAAAGCGTACGAGCGTGCATTGTGTCGTGCGTCCTGATTGGCTGTTGGACTGTAGACCATTGTGTTGTGCGTCCTGATTGGCTGTTGGACTGTAGACCATTGTGTCCTGCATCCTGATTGGCTGTTGGACTGTAGACCATTGTGTCGTGCGTCCTGATTGGCTGTTGGACTGTAGACCATTGTGTTGTGCGTCCTGATTGGCTGTTGGACTGTAGACCATTGTGTCCTGCATCCTGATTGGCTGTTGGACTGTAGACCATTGTGTCGCGCGTCCTGATTGGCTGTTGGACTGTAGACCATTGTCCATCAGTCTCCTCCGTGCCGTGTCTCCTGTCCAGTACAGAATGTGTTCAGACAAATTTACATAAACGTTGGATCTCAGTGTGACTCTGAAGTGCTGTACGTTTGCAATTTGTTTTCTCCCCGACAAAACCCACAATGTCGATGAAACGTTCTGCACCGACAAAGACGCCGACGAAGGTTTGAACTTTGAGAGAGTTTAAACGAGAGAGAAATGTGAGAAAATGTTAACGCCTGTGTGAGAAAAGTGTATAAAGTGTGTGGTGAGGGGTTTTACAGACAAAAACAGAGAGAATAATGTAAAAAATAAAGCTGATACTTCGCGGATTTTGTCGAGTGCGGGTTATTTTTAGAACGTGACCCCCGCGATAAACGAGTGACCAGTGTACAGTTATTTTCTGATCTGTTCTAATGTTTTAACTTTAAAGGCCCATATTACACGATTCTCTGATCTCTGTTCTAATGTCATTTCCTCGTCACAAACAGACCTGGAGTTGCGTTTTGTTTCATTCACACATGTTTCACGCACAAATCGGCATATTTAGGTTCTTCTCTCAAACTGAAAACGCTCTGCTCCACCTTGTGATGTCATCATGTGGCGATACAGGAAGTGCTCCACTGTGTTTTTAAACTCCACACACCTTCATTTCTCGAATCATTTGGATCATTTCAGCCTTGGAATTGCCGCTTATCTCGACTGAAGTAAAGGTAAAAGAAGCTGGTAAAGCTGCTGAAAACTACCACTTGATGACATCACAAGGTGGAACAGAGCGTTTTGAGCTTTGGAGATGTAACAGACTAATAATAAAGAGTTACTCAAACATGTGAATGAAACAAAACACAACTCCAGGTCTGTTTTTGAGGCGGAAACGAGGAGGAGGCCACATACAAAACAATTACAATAATCCATGTTTCAAATACATGAATTGCTTTTTCAAGTTATAAAAACAATTGTGCGATTTAGACACAAGTTTCTTCTCTTGTTTATACGACTCAGGTCACAGTTACAGAATTACCCGTGTATATCTACTGCACTTTTTCAACCAGGAAGTAAAAAACTAACCTTGAAATAAAGAAAATCGTAGGTGTAATTTTAGTGCAGTCTTAAATACACAAAATCTCTTTTATTTCTAAATATTTTTCTTTCATTTTTCCAGAGCATTTAGAACGACACTTCTGACATTAATCTGAGCAAATCCAGCACCGAGGAACGAACCCTCATTGTACAGTGGGACTTTGAGTCACATGGGTCAAATTTGACCCCGAGCGCAATCGCCATTAAAGGAATAATACATGTTTTTCACAGACAGGGGGCAGTATCTCCACAGACCTGACTAGTCCTGATTTCTTCCTGTGGGTCGATCTTAAAGAAAAGGTGTTTGTGAATAAACCTCAGACGACTTAATAAACAACTTAAAACGTAATATCGAGGATCAAATAAGAGACATAAGCCCGGAAATGGTTTAAATGTGACGCAAAGTGTGTTGGATCGGGCTGTTCAGGGCGAAAACGAAAATGGTGGACACAAAAATTAGATAATTTTTACTTCCTCTAGTTTAAGTAGTGATAAGTTCAAGTGTAAGTGAACGATTATAACTGTAGATATTGCTAAAAATCTCGGAAGTTTCAGTTTTGGTGAGTATATCTTAAGAATTATAGGATTATAATGATGTGTGTTTTAGTGCAGTGTGTGGTCCAACCCGTCGTACTCTGTGACTTCAGCGTCTACATTTCAAACATGTTTCTGCTGTTTCCTCGTTGTAAACACACTGGAGTTGTGTTGCGTGTCTTCTCTGTGTGTTATTCTGTGTTAGTCCTGTGTTTTTGGTTTAGTTCTTTGTAGATTGATAGTTTTTTCACTTGGGATTTTTTAAATTTCTTTTTAATATCAGTCTCTTTTTTCTGGTGAATGGTGGAGTGGAAAGTATTGATTTGTTAGGGTTTATTTTAAGTTTGTGATCTTCAAAAAAGACCTGGTTTAGTCCTAGTTTAGTCCTGGTTTAGATTTAGTTTAGACCTGGTTTAGTCCTAGTTTAGTCCTGGTTTAGACCTGGTTTAGTCCTGGTTTAGTCCTGGTTTAGTCCTAGTTTAGACCCAGTTTAGTCCTAGTTTTGTCATAGTTTAGTCCTGGTTTAGACCTGGTTTAATCCTAGTTTAGACTTGGTTTATTCCTAGTCTAGTCCTAGTTTAGACCTGGTTTAGTCCTAGTCTAGTCCTAGTTTAGACCTGGTTTAGTCCCAGTCTAGTCCTAGTTTAGACCTGGTTTAAACCTGGTTTAGTCTAAAAGCCAAGTTTTAATGTTTTAACACCGATACATAAAACATTTTTAAGATCAAATTCACGAAAATCTGTTTTTTTCCCTTAAATTGTGTGACCCATTCCGCCCTGTTGCCAGCAGAGGGCGCTGGGATTATCAACAAGTATCGAAAATCAGATACTAATCGATACTAAAACTCACATAGAAACTAGATGCTCATTTAAGCTTTTATCGATACTAAAAAATCACATTAAAAATCTACTTTTTAATGGTAAAAATCACATTCTATCGTCTAAAGAAAGAGTTTTTTTTCGTCATGGTATCAGAATCGGTATCGGAGTCTGTGCCTTAGTATCGACATCAAATTTGAAGTTTCGATATCGTGAATTTCCCTGGCTGGGGATTAATAAAGTATTTATTTATCTATCTGTCTACACTAGAGGGCGCCGGACAACCCAATCCAAGCTTTCAAATGGAAAACAGCTTTACAAATAAACGAAAAGAAACAGATGCAATATTAAAACATAAAACGTAAAAAAATGATGACCCACATATTTTTAAAGCCCTGACGGAGCACAAACCCTCTCCTTTAACCGTTCTTGCTTTGACCTGTACAGCGGCAGACAGCTTTCCTCACCCAAACGATTTGTTATCCCTGAACGCAGCAATTTTGTTTAAGTACGCCGCGGGCCGCTCCATCCTCCGCACTCAGCACTATTCAGGGAGTCCGACAAGGTATAAATCCGCAGCCAATCGACTCAAAGTGAACGCCGCCCCTGCCAAGGCACGGGCGGCGTGTACACAAGCGCCGATCGGGTTTGACGGGAGCGACGGTGAAATATGTCTCTGCGCCGGTTTGACGTCGCTGACAAACGTTCAGTATAGAGCGGAGTGAAGAAGAAGAGGAGGAGGAGGAGGGGCGTTTGAATGAGACTGTGTGAAGACGTGGACCGAGCGATGACGGGGAAACTCTGACCACGAGTGTCATAGCAACCAACGGACCAATCAGGATAAAGCTGTTGAAGAGAACGTCCTTTTTTAGGTCAGCAGTCAAACCTGTTGCTAACCTGCTAGCAACTGGTGTAGTCCTAGTTTAGTCTTAGTTTAAACCTGGTTCAGTCCTGGTTTAGTCCTAGTTTAGACCTGGTTTAGTCCTGGTTTAGACCTGGTTTAGACCTGGTTTAGTCCTAGTTTAGTCTTAGTTTAGACCTGGTTTAGTCCTAGTTTAGACCTGGTTTAGTCCTGGTTTAGACCTGGTTTAGACCTGGTTTAGTCCTAGTTTAGTCTTAGTTTAGACCTGGTTCAGTCCTAGTTTAGACCTGGTTTAGTCCTGGTTTAGACCTGGTTTAGTCCTGGTTTAGTCCTAGTTTAGACCTGGTTTAGTCCTTATTCAGACCTAGTTTAGTCCTGGTTTAGTCCTGGTTTAGACCTGGTTTAGTTCTCATTTAGTCCTAGTTTAGTTCTAGTTTAGTTTTAGTTTAGACCTGGTTTAGTTTTTGTTCACTCTTTTTTGGTCGTAATTTAGTTAAATTGTTTAGACTTGGTCTAGTCCTGGTCTAGTCCTGGTCTAGTCCTGGTCTAGTCCTGGTCTAGTCCTGGTTCACTTCCAGGTTTAGTCCCAGTTTAGTCCCTGCTTTCGACTTCAGCCTGATTAAAACTGCACTAACAAACATTCTTCCTGTAAACGGCCTCATCTCTCCACAGATCTGAGCTGTATCTTTGTCCTTTCTGGGCTGTATGATGTAAAATAAACCCTGAGTGTCATGTGTGTGTTATAACATTATTCAGGTGCAGTTTTTCTGTGTTTAAGCAGAATAGCAGGTTGTAAATATTATGACAGTGTTGGGTCTGACTGTGGGTCCATGAAACGCAGGGACAGTTTTTATTGGTGCCCCATTTACTGTAAGTGGAGCCAGAGGGATTCTGCCTTCAAAGAATGTAAACGACTAATGTGCCCGGGTCCCACCGAGGGGAGACCTGGACTACAGCTGGTTTAGTCCTAGTTTGGACTTGGTTTGGCTCTGGGTTAGGCTTGTTCAAACCTGGTTTAGTCCTAGTTTAGACCTATTTTAGTCCTATTTTAGACCTGATTTACTCCTGGTTTAGATCTAGTTTAGTCCTAGTTTAGACCTGGTTTAGTCCTAGTTTAGACCTGGTTTAGTCTCAATGGGGTTGGACCTGGTTTAGTCCTAGTTTAGTCCTGGTTTAGTCATAGTTTAGACCTGATTTAGTCTCATTGGGGTTGGACCTGGTTTAGTCCTAGTTTAGACCTGGTTTAGTCTCATTGGGGTTGGACCTGGTTTAGTCCTAGTTTAGACCTGGTTTAGTCCTAGTTTAGACCTGGTTTAGTCCTAGTTTAGACCTGGTTTAGTTCTAGTTTAGACCTGGTTTGTTCCTAGTTTAGACCTGGTTTAGTCCTAGTTTGGACCTGGTTTAGTCCTAGTTTAAACCTGGTTTAGTTCTAGTTTAGACCTGGTTTGTTCCTAGTTTAGACCTGGTTTAGTCCTAGTTTAGACCTGGTTTAGTTCTAGTTTAGACCTGGTTTAGTCCTAGTTTAGACCTGGTTTAGTTCTAGTATAGACCTGGTTTAGTTCTAGTTTAGACATGGTTTGGACCTGGTTTAGACCTGGTTTGGACCTGGTTTAGTCCTAGTTTAGACCTGGTTTAGTCTCAATGACTCACTTTACACCTGTAACTGATAAAACTGTCCAAGAGATTGTCACCAGTCTGAGTTCATCTACATGCTGCCTCGATGTGCTACCCACTAAATTTTTAAAGTCTGTGCTCAACAGTTTGCTGTCACCACTCACTCACATAGTTAATATGTCACTTCAATCTGGAACATTCCCAAGTGCTTTGAAAACTGCGGTTATCAAGCCTCTCCTAAAGAAGAGCAGTCTTGATGCCACAATATTGAACAATTATCGACCAATCTCAAATCTGCCATTTTTAGGCAAAGTCCTTGAAAAAGTTGTTTACCAACAGCTTATTAACTTCCTCCAAATGAACAACTCCTTTGATGTTTTCCAATCAGGTTTTAGACCCCACCACAGCACTGAGACTGCTCTTATCAAGGTGACAAATGACATCCGCCTGAACACTGATGCAGGCAAAGTCTCAGTCTTGATCCTGTTAGATCTGAGTGCTGCTTTTGACACTGTTGATCATGGGATCCTCTTACAGAGACTGGAGGACTGGGTGGGCATCTCTGGTACGGCACTAAACTGGTTCAAGTCCTATTTAGAAAACAGGGAGTACTTTGTTGAAATTGGAAAATGTATATCAGATAAAATGTCCCTGACCTGTGGGGTGCCCCAGGGTTCAATCCTGGGACCCCTGCTGTTCAATCTCTACATGCTGCCATTAGGCCAGTTAATACGCAGCAATAATGTGTCTTACCACAACTATGCAGATGACACTCAGATCTATGTCTCACTAGCAGCAGGTGAATATGGACCAGTGGATTCACTCTGCCACTGCATCCAACAGATCAGTGTGTGGATGCAAAACAACTTTCTCCAGCTAAACTCAGACAAGACTGAAGTTATCATCTTTGGCCCACAGAAACATAGAGAAAGTGTCAGCAGTCACCTCCAGTCTCTCTCTCTAAAACCTTCAAATCAGGCTAGAAATCTAGGGGTAATAATGGACTCAGACTTGAACTTTAACAGCCACATCAAATCAATAACATCTGCAGCTTTTTACCACCTTAAAAACATTGCAAAAATCAAAGGTATACTGTCAAAGCCAGACTTAGAGAGACTTATCCATGCATTTGTCTCCAGTAGGTTAGACTACTGTAACGGCCTGCTCACTGGCCTCTCCAAACGAGCCTTAACACAGCTGCAGTACATCCAGAACGCTGCTGCTCGGGTCCTGACTAGAACCAGGAAGTATGAGCACATAAGTCCTGTGCTCAGGTCTCTGCACTGGCTTCCTGTAGCTCAAAGAATAGACTTTAAAGCAGCTCTGCTTGTGTATAAGTCTCTCCATGGCCTAAGTCCAAAGTATATCTCCGACATGTTAGTGCCATATGAACCATCTCGCAATTTGAGGACTTCAGGGATCGGCCTCCTGCTGGTGCCCAGAGTCAGGACTAAACATGGGGAATCAGCATTTAAATTTTATGCAGCTAAAACTTGGAACAGTCTTCCTGAAGATGTGAGACAGGCCTCTACTTTGACAATGTTTAAATCCAGACTCAAAACAGTTCTGTTTAGCTGTGCATATGACTGACAGGTTTTTATTCTGCACTCTTCTCTTTTAATGTTGATTTTATGATGATTATTTGTGATTATTTATGTTTGATTTGTGTGATTTTAATATCTTTCTTATTCTGTAAAGCACTTTGAATTACCTTGTGTACGAATTGTGCTATACAAATAAACTTGCCTTGCCTTGCCTTGCCAATGGGGTTGGACCTGGTTTAGTCCTAGTTTAGTCCTGGTTTAGTCATAGTTTAGACCTGATTTAGTCTCATTGGGGTTGGACCTGGTTTAGTCCTAGTTTAGACCTGGTTTAGTCTCATTGGGGTTGGACCTGGTTTAGTCCTAGTTTAGACCTGGTTTAGTCCTAGTTTAGACCTGGTTTAGTCCTAGTTTAGACCTGGTTTAGTTCTAGTTTAGACCTGGTTTGTTCCTAGTTTAGACCTGGTTTAGTCCTAGTTTGGACCTGGTTTAGTCCTAGTTTAAACCTGGTTTAGTTCTAGTTTAGACCTGGTTTGTTCCTAGTTTAGACCTGGTTTAGTCCTAGTTTAGACCTGGTTTAGTTCTAGTTTAGACCTGGTTTAGTCCTAGTTTAGACCTGGTTTAGTTCTAGTATAGACCTGGTTTAGTTCTAGTTTAGACATGGTTTGGACCTGGTTTAGACCTGGTTTGGACCTGGTTTCGTCCTAGTTTAGACCTGGTTTAGTTCTAGTATAGACCTGGTTACATTCTTCTTAAGTCCAGTCTTTTGGGGTTTATTCACATTTGTCTTGTCCTGGTTTAGTCCATGTGTAGTCCCTGTTTAGAATTGGTTTAGTCCAGTTTTAGGGTCTAAACTTGATTTGGTCCTGGTTTAATCCTAGTGACATAATGATCTCAACTTGGTCAGGTTCTAGTCCTGGTCCAGTCCTTAGTCCTGTTGTTCCTGGTTTATTATGGCCCTTCTAAACCCTGGTTCATTGTAGCTTAATCTTTATTTAATGGTTTATTTTAGTCCTTAGTTTAGACCTAGTTTAGTCCTGGTTTAGACCTAGTTTAGTCCAGATCCAGCCTTTGATCCCTGCCTTTGTCCTGGTTCAGACTCTTGTGCTTAAACATTCTAACAGCATCGTCTTTAGTCTCTTGAAGCCTGTGTGAAGCTGACAGGCCTTGAAGTATCTGCTCTGTATGTGCTCCACAGTTTACCCCGCCGTTCTTCACAACTTAGTCCTGGTTTAGTCCTGGTTTAGTCCTGGTTTAGTTCTTGTTTAGACCTAGTTTAGACCTAGTTTAGTCCTGGTTTAGTTCTTGTTTAGTCCTGACCTTGGTCTGTTTTAACAGTTTTTTACATGCAGCCGTACTTAAACAGTCTACTTTACTTCTCCGTATGTACTCCCATACTTTACCTCTCTTTATGTACTCTTATACTTTACTCCTCTGTTTGTACTCTTACACTTTACTCTTATCCTCTCCTCTGTACATACTCATATACTTTACTTCTCTGTGTGTACTCTTATACTTTACCTCTCTGTGTGTACTCTTATACTTTACCTCTCTGTGTGTACTCTTATACTTTACCTCTCTGTGTGTACTCTTATACTTTACCTCTCTGTGTGTACTCTTATACTTTATCTCTCTGTGTGTACTCTTATACTTTACCGCTCTGTGTGTACTCTTATACTTTACTTCTCTGTGTGTACTCTTACACTTTACCTCTCTGTGTGTACTCTTATACTTTACTTCTCTGTGTGTACTCTTACACTTTACTTCTCTGTGTGTACTCTTATACTTTACTTCTCTGTGTGTACTCATATACTTTACTTCTCTGTGTGTACTCTTATACTTTACTTCTCTGTGTGTACTCTTATACTTTACTTCTCTGTGTGTACTCTTACACTTTACTCTTACTCTCTCCTCTGCTCTCGTACCTGCTCCTGTTAAAAGAGGAAAGTCTCCGTCTAACTCTTTTGGATTAGTACTTCCTGAGCGACTTTAACTGCTTAATGGTCGCCTCAGTTAGCTCGCCGCTCCCCTCGCCTCTCCGCTCGCCGCTCCCCTCGCCGCTCCCCTCGCCGCTCCCCTCGCCGCTCCCCTCGCCGCTCCCCTCGCCGCTCCGCTCGCTGAATACAGATTAGTGCTTCTTCTCCTCACACAGGTAAACAAAAGCCTGCTCCAGTGGCCAACTTGTAGGAAAAGCAGAGAAAGCCGTCAAACAGCGAGCCAAGAGGGGATTTGTTCATTCCCGCTTTCAAACAACCCGTGTTCCCAAATCCGACGCCAGCTCTGCGGAAGGAGAGCTTTTCATTGTGTGATTTAAGACGTCCAAGTGGATTTAGGCTACTCATTTAGCTAGAGATTTTATTCAAAATTACCCCTTTTTCTTCTTTTTCTTTTTTTTTTTCCTTGCACTTCCTGGTTGCTCGTCAGAAGCAGATGTGACATATGTTAATTCCGTCACTGTCACCTAGCAACTATAAAGCATCAAAGCAACATTACCAATCAAAATAGACTGTGTAAAAAAGTGGATTAAGTGAGTGTAACGTCACCACAGCGCTCAGCTACAGTCAAATCAAGCTAATCGAGGCTAGAGCAGTTATAGCGGCGAATTTAGAGCCGATTTCCATATTTGGAGTTCCGACTGCGAGTATCTTAGCAACCAAAGAGCCAATCCGGAGCGAGGCTGTTGAAGGTAACGCCCCTTCCCGCCAGAATCGCTGGTTTAGCAGAGAACAAGCGCTTACATAGCAACGCTGTCAATCAAACCTGTTGCTAACGCTAGTGAGAGTGATGTCGGGGAAAGAAGGCGCCTGATTTGTCTGTTTTTAATGTTCATATTCATATTTACAGACACAATAGTGAAATAAAAACCCCAGGATCATGTAGAGGGTTAAAATTTAAGATCAAAGTGACGAGTCTGACAGCAGCAGGTACAGAGAGAGGACACAGTTTTACAAAAAAAATAAAAAATAAAAAACCTCAAAATAACAAAAAAAGAAAAAGAAACTAAAAAACACCTCAAAATATCAAAAAATAAATAACTAAAATAACACCCCCCCCCAAAAAAAACAAACAAACAAACAAACAAACAAAAAAACACTAAACACTAAAAATAACACAAATAAAAATTAATTAAAAAAAACAAAACTGAAAATAACTAAAAAAAATGAACCATGTAGCGCGGGTTAATACGAACATTTAAGACCAAAACGACGAGTCTGACAGCAGCAGGTACAGAGAGAGGACACAGTTTTTCAATAGAAAGTGAACTGGAGCCAGAGTCGATGGAGCAGGAAGTACTCCCATGCTCACTTCCTGTTTGGAGTGCGGCGGCTAGCGGGTTAGCTATGTCCATTTATATAAACAGTCTACAGGACACACATTCTCATTCATTTTTATTTTATTTATTTATTTTTTTTTTTTTTACTACTTTCTATATTTTATACACACACAGAAGACATCAGATATATAAAGTAAGATATATAGAATTATGTAGTAAAGAAAAAAAATTTAAACAACAATTTTTAAATTTTATTTAATTAATTTATTTATTTATTTATTTTTGACAAAGCGAAGGGCAAATACTTTAAGGAGTTATTTACTTTTTCCATTGCTCCATAATTCCATATATCTTACTTCATATATCTGATGTATTTTGTGTGTTTGTAAAATGTAGAAAGAAGTAAAAATAAAGAAGAAAAAACATAAAATAAGAGGGTGTGTCTACATTTTTGACTGATAAAATAAACATCACAATAATTATGATCAGACGACTAAAAATAAACTTTATGTTGTTAAATGGAGGTTTTAAAATGCCGTTTCTGTGGTGATAACGTAGATAAATGGGTTAAGTTTTACAGCTCAACACTTCTCCCTGTGTTTTTTCCTCAAATTCAAAGGCAGCGCTCCAGAACGAGAGGTTGTCACTGTGTGTTTTTAGACCTGCAAGCGGATTTTAAGGTCCACTGCTTGGGCGAGGTGAAAGTTGGCTACACATAAGAGGGTGAGGGTTGAAGACGAGCTCAGTCCTTCTGAATTTGAGCGATAAGACGAGCCAATCAGAGCCCGGGACGCGATTCTGATGACGCTGCAGTTTGAGGCTTCGGCAAAATGTGGGATGAGATTAAAGAGTTACAGAGAGAGAGAGAGAGAAGAGAGAGAAGAGAGAAGAGAGGAAATGTGCTTAAAAATGCACCATGGAACTTTTCTTCTGCCGAGTCTGCTGTGCGCTCGTCTCCATGGAGATGTTGGTCGTTGTTTTTCGCAGAATGACGTCGATCTTGTCCGTCGACGTCATGACGCGCAGGTGATGTCAGCGACGGGTACGAGTTAGAGCTGTGGAGAGGCGAGGTCTTTGTGTTTCAGGGTGAATGGTTTGTAATAATGACAGTATTATGCAAGATAGATGACTGGGTTAGTCCTGGTTTAGTCCCGGTTAAGGCCCGGTTAAGTCCTGGTTTAGTCCTTGTTTAATCCTGGTTTAGTCCTTGTTTAGTCCCGGTTAAGTCCTGGTTAAGTCCTTGTTTAGTCCTGTTTTAGTCCTGGTTTTAATTTTTAGTTCTGGGTAAATCCAGATTAAGTCCTGGTTTAATCCTGGTTACATCCTGGTTAAGACCTGGTTAAGTCCTGGTTTAGTCCTGGTTTAGTCCTGGATTAGTCCCGGTTAAGTTCCGGTTTAGTCCTGGTTTAGTCCCGGTTAAGTCCTGGTTAAGTCCTAGTTTGGTCCTTGTTTGGTCCTTGTTTAGTCCTGGTTTAGTCCTGGTTTAGTCCTGGTTTAGTCCTTGTCTAGCACTGATGTCGCCTTTTTGCTGTGCTTTTTGTCCTGGTTTAGTTTCTTTGCACGATTCTACTTATTGTTTTAGTTGAAAAAAAAACAGATTTCATGGTCCACAGGAAAAGAACAATAAAACAACGAAACACCAAGCTGCCCTGTGTAACTCCTATTAAATACCAGGGAGAAGATGTGTGTTTTCAGTCTAGTCTTAAACAGCGTTAAAGACTGAGAGGATCTGACAGGCAGAGGGCGCTGTTCATAGTCTTGACCTCTGACCTCAGGGCTCTGGGTGGAGGACAGAGCTGCAGTAAATAAGTCAAATAAAGAGGACCCATAGAGCGCACGCATTTAAATTAAATCAATAACATTTTGAATCGCACCCGATACAGGAGCCAGGGCAGGGAACAGCACAAAAACACAAAAACAAAGTGGGAATTTCAACGTCAACCCTGTATTTTTGTCGACTTTACTTTTTTGTGGTTCATTTTGGAGCTGAAACAAATATATGCGTTTTATTCTGACTGAGTGAGATAACAGATTGTGATTGACAGATATCTCACATTCTGTCGCTCTGGTTGGATTTACACTTTATTTAAAAAGACCTCCATAATTTGATGTAATAATCCTGGCTGCGTTTGTGTCCGTGGGCTTTTGGGTCTGCGCTGCCAGAATAAGTGTGTGAAAGGTGTTCTTTGAAAGTGAAGAGGATGAGTTAGCTCCTCCTGGGTCCTGGTATTTATATCACTCCACTGGCCTATTTCTCTACAGTTTATTCAAGACTCATCCCTCCTCTGCTCGTCCAACGGCTGACCACGGAGCGGGTTTGGGTCAGTCCTGGTTTAGTCCTGGTTCAGACCTGGTTCAGACCTGGTTCAGACCTGGTTTCGTCTCAGTTTATTTCAGTCCCAGTTCTTGTGAAGATCTCGTTAGTCCTGGTAGCGTGTGGTTCAGTTTTGGTTTAGACCTGTTTAAGTGATGGTTAAGTCCCAGTTCAGTCCTGGTTTAGTCCTGTTTTAGTCCTGTTTTAGTCCTGGTTCAGTCCTGTTTTAGTCCAGGTTTAGTCCTGTTCTAGTCCTGTTCTAATCCTATTTTAGTCCTGTTTTAGTCCAGGTTTAGTCCTGTTTTAGTCCTGGTTTTGTCCTGCTTTAGTCCTGTTTTAGTCCTGGCTCAGTCCTTGTTTAGACCTGGTTTAGTCCTTCTCTAGTCCTGGTTTAGTCCCAGTTCAGTCCTGGTTTAGTCCTGTTTTAGTCCTGTTTTAGTCATGGTTTAGTCCTGGTTCAGTCCTGTTTTAGTCCAGGTTTAGTCCTGTTTTAGTCCTGGTTTTTAGTCCTGGCTCAGTCCTTGTTTAGACCTGGTCCAGTCCTGGTCCAGTCCTGATTTAGTCCTGGTTTAGTCCTGGTTTAGTCCTGGTCCAGTCCTGGTTTAGTCCTGGTTTAGTCCTGGTTTAGTCCTGGTTTAGTCCTGGTTTTGTCCTGTTTCAGTCCTTGTTTAGTCCTGTTTTAGTTCTGTTTTAGTCCTGTTTTAGTCTTGTTTTAGTCCTGGTTTACTCCTGTTTTAGTCCTGGTTTACTCCTGGTTTAGTCTTTTTATCGTCCTCATGGTTTCACTTTCGATCGCTGACTCGATTTCTTTTATCCTGATCTTCTGACTTTGCCGTTGCAGGACGTTGCGAGAGAAAAGCTGGAGCCTAAACCCTTGAGTGACATAATTACTGTCTCCTGTCTTTGGATTTGACGCTTTTGAAAATCACCTCTCGATTTAAGTGTGAAAAATGAATACTTCCTCTGCCAAAGAAAAGGCTTTTGATGTGAGAATGTCTGGTTAACTGTGACGAAGAGGAACTGACTGTGCGGCAGGACAGGAGGAAGGTTACGCTCTCATCCGGCGTTTGTTAAAGACCCACCGTGTAACTTTTCCGGCGGGGGTTACGGCCATCTGCTTACCTCACGGAGATGCCGCTGTTTTGTCTGAAAGTCTCCGCAGTGTGACATTAAACGTATCTATCGTTCATTTATTCAGTTACGGTTTGTTTTTGGTTGTTTTCGTCGGGATGTACTGTGCGTTTAATGCTGTACTGTGGAACATTTCAAAAAGTTAGGCCTACATTGTACATCATTTAACGTAGTTTGCGTTCACAGCATTGGAATTATAATTTTTCAGATGAAGGGAAAGTCGAAACTCGGCAAAAACTTAAAAGAATAAAAAATTAAATTGGACAGGAAGTAGTGACGCTAACAGTGAGGTAGAGGGCGCTGTCGAGCACGGAGCCCGTTGACTCTGCTGTTGTTTTGCTCTTGTTTTGCTGTGGGTTGCAGCGTACAGTTGTGTTTCCTTACACCAGAATGCTACAATTTTAACCATAAACTAGTATACAGTCCTGTATCACACAAAGCTCAAACGCTCTGTTCCACCTTGCGATGTCATCAAGTGGTAGTTTCAAGTGAACAGCTCCTTTTATGTTTAGTTCAGTAGAGATTGGCAATTTCAGGTCTGAAATTATTTGAGCTCTGGTTTAATCCCGGTTTAGTCCTAATTAAGTCCTGGTTTAGTCCTGGTTTATTCCTTTTTTTTAGCCCTGGTTTAGTCCTGGGTTAAGTCCTGGTTAAGTCCTGGTTTAGTCTTGGTTAAGTCTTTGTTTAGTCTTGGTTAAGTCCTAGTTGAGCCCTGGTTTAGTCCTGGTTTAGTCCTGATGGCCCTGGTTTAGTCTTAGTTAAGTCTTTGTTTAGTCCTGGTATAGTCCTGGTTAACTCCTGGTTTATTCCTGGTTTAGTCTTGGTTTAGTCCTGGTTTAGCCCTAGTTTAGTCTTGGTTAAGTCTTTGTTTAGTCCTGGTTTATTCCTGGTTAACTCCTGGTTCGGTCCTGTTTTTTTTTTGTCTGTTTATTTCAGTCATAGTTTGAAGTTCTTCTGTTTAGTCCTGGTTAAGTCCTGGTTTAGTCCTGGTTTAGTCCTGGTTTAGTCTTGGTTAAGCCTTTGTTTAGTCCTGGTTTAGTACTGGTTAACTCCTGGTTTATTCCTGGTTAAGTCCTGGTTTAGTCTTGGTTTAGTCCTGGTTTAGTCCTGGTTTAGTCCTGGTTAACTCCTGGTTTAGTCCTGGTTTAGTCTTGGTTAAATCTTTGTTTAGTCCTGGTAGATTGTGGCTCAGTTTTGATTTAGTCCCAAACAGCGGAGCACTTCCTGTATCACCACACGATGACATCACAAGGTGGAACAGCTTGTTTTCAGCCTAAATCTGCAGGGTTTGTGTGTTAAACATGTGAATGAAACTCCAGATCTGTTTGTGACGAGGAAACATTAAAACACAGATCATAAACGAGCGCGGCACAGACTCTTTAAACCGTCGGCGTGCTCTCTTAACGTGATGTCGCCAAACGCCGCCTCGTCCCGACTGCGTGACAGCTCAGTCGATTGCCGAGCGGTGGCACTCTCTCTCTTATTGGTCTATACGTCTCTTCTCATTACCCTTCTCTGTTTCTCTTACCGCCGTTGGAAAACCTCTTTACCTTTCCATTATCACCCGTCTGTAATGAGACTCGCCGTTTCGTCTCTTGCGCTTTAAGGTTTTACAGCGGCAGTTTGAGGGACAGACACTGAATACAGATTGTTCTTTTCATACAAGAAGAGTGCGACGGTTTATCTGGGGCGGTGACGGAACATTAAAGCGGAGATAGAATGATTCGTGCGGGTTTGAGTAATGTTTACGATATTTTGCAGATAAATCCCTGTTTTCACTGCCACTGGGACACGCCCACTGTGACATACGCACTTTGTTCTTCAATATTTTTTTTTTTTTAATTGTATTTTTATTTTTTTATTTAATGTTTTATTTTATTAAAAAATTTTTAAATGTTTTTTATTTTATCTTATTTATTTTTATTATATTTTTTATTTAATTTGTATTTATATTTACTTTTTTATTTAATTTAATTTTTATTTTTATTTTATTTTATTTTTTTATTTTTTTTATTTTATTTTTTTATTTTATCTTATTTATTTTTATTATAATTTTTTATTTTATTTTTATTTATATTTACTTTATTTTTATTTTATTTATTTTTATTTAATTTTTTATTTTATATATGAGAAAAAAACACAGTTCAGTACAAAACATAACAGGACTTGGCAAGAGATAGAAACATGTAAAGAAGAGAAAGAAACAGACAAGAAAATGATAAACCTACAAAGTAAAAGACAAGAAACAGAAATAAAACAATGATCAGAACTGGGGGCGTGTTGAGGGGGCGTGTTCAGGGGGCGGGTTCAGGGGGGCGGGTTCAGGGGGCGGGTTCAGGGGGCGTGTTCAGGGGGCGTGTTCAGGGGGGCGGGTTCAGGGGGCGGGTTCAGGGAGCGGGTTGAAGGGGCGGGGTCTTACAATGAGCTAATGTAACTAATGTAATGTGAGCAGGAAAAATGAATGAGTGAGTTTAGTTATGAAGTTAAAACTAATTAACTATTAAAACTAATTTTGACATAGTTTCATTTATTTTTCCTCTTAATTTCTTCCCTTATTATTTTCCTTCCTTTCCTTTCTTCCTTTTTCTTCTCATCTTTCTTTTTTTTCCACCTTCTCTTTTTTTCTTTTCCCTTTTCTTTTTCTCTTTTCCCTTTTTCTTTGAGTGAATAATCAGATAACCCCACATCATTTCTGCTCTATACTCGAGTCGTCCAGGTCTGATCCAAAGCAAAAGACAAAGTTTAAATCTGTAAATTTAGTGACAAAATCAGACGGACGCCCCCTGCAGTCCGTCTGAGGTTATAACAAGATAATAGTCTCGTAGTAAAAATATCACTACTTTCATGTACTTCTACTTTAAAGCAGACCTATTACGCGTTTACGTTAGTGTTTAATTCATGTTTTTTGCACATTTTAAAAACTCTACAGAATCATCACGATTTTTAGATTTAGACCCTGATTTGTTTCTCCGAGATTTAAGATCCTCAGAGGAGATTTTTACACTGCCAAGGAGAGAGAGGGAAGGAGAGAGAGAGGGGGGAGGGAGGGAGTCACCTGTAAGACAGAAGAGGAGGGAGGGAAGGGGAGAGAGGGAGGGAGAGAAGAGGGAGGGAGGAGGTGTGGGAGGGAAGGGGAGAGAGGGAGAGAGGGAGGGAGGGAGGAGGCGTGGAAGGGAAGGAGAGAGAGGGAGGGGGAAGGAGAGAGTCACCTGTAAGACAGAAGAGGAGGGAGGGAAGGAGGGAGAAGAGGGAGGGAGGGAGGGAGGGAGAGAGGAGGGAGGGAGGGAGAGAGGAGGGAGGGAGAGAGTCACCTGTAAGACAGAAGAGGAGGGAGAGAGGAGGGAGGGAGGGAGAGAGGAGGGAGGGAGAGGGGAGGGAGGGAGGGAGGGAGGGAGGAGGGAGGGAGAGAGGAGGGAGGGAAGGAGGGAGAGAGTCACCTGTAAGACAGAAGAGGAGGGAGGGAGGGACGGAGAGAGGAGGGAGGAAGGGAGAGAGGAGAGAGGAGGGAGGAGGCGTGGGAGGGAAGGAGAGAGAGGGAGGTGGAGGGAAGGAGGGAGAAGAGGGAGGGAGAGAATCACCTGTAAGACAGAAGAGGAGGGAGGGAGGGAAGGAGAGAGAGGGAGGGGGGGAGGGAGGGAGAGAGGGGGGAGGGAGGGAGAGCGAGCGTGTAAAAGTATTCACAGTATCAGAATGCAGTACTCAGATGTTACAAATACCTTTTAGTCCAGGTTTGCAGTATTCTGTACCTAAACTCATTTGTATTTTTAAATAAACTTTGGTCTTTCGTTCTCGTTCTCGTTCAAACTCTCGGGCTCTTGGGGCGTCACGTTCTTCATCAGGAGGAAGAGCAGGTTCAGCTCCTCAGATCATGGACGTGAAACGTGATTAGCCCCTGATTAACTTCACTCATTATGAGCTGAACCCGGAGCAGCTGGGACGGGCCCGGGACAGGAATCATTCACTTAAAGAGGTCAAAGGTCAAGACGAGGCTCCACACGTCAACAGAGAAATGAATCTGTCACATGTTCAGTCAAATGTACAAGCACAGCCTCTTTATTTTTTATTTTTATACATTTTATATACAAACAGAAGGCAATGAATATATTAAGTAAAATGTGGAATTATGTAGTAAAGAAAAACATATTTTTTTATATTCTCAAATCCTCAAAATATTCACTCTGCTTTGACAAAAAAAAAAAAAAGTTTTGTTTTATTTGTATTATTATTATTTTGTTTTTACTGTTTTCTAAATTTTATAAACTCACAGAAGACGTCAAATATATAAAATAAGATATGTTGATTTTATGTAGTAAGGGGAAAAAAAGTTTTGTTTTTTGTTATTTTTATTTTCAAATACCCAAAATATTCACAATTTGAAAACTCTTTAGCTTTTAGTTTTTTATTTTTTGTACTATTTTCTACATATTATATACACAGAGTAGACATCAAATAAATTAAATAAGATAAATGGAACTATGTAGTAAGAGTGTTTTCAAAAAATAGTTTTATATTCAAATCCTCAAAATATTCATTTTTCTTTTTTTTACTACATAATTCCATATATCTTACTTTTATTTATTTATTTATTTATTTTTACTATTTTCTACATTTTATAAACAAACTGAAGACATCAAATATATGTAATTATGTTGTAAATAAAACACTTTTTTTCATGTTTTGTATTTAAATCCTCAAAATATTCACTCTTTGCGTTATAAAAATTTTTTTAGTTGAGTTATTTCACTTTTTTTCTTTACTACATAATTCCATAAATGTAACTTCATATATTTAATGTTTTCTGTGTGTAAAATGTAGAAAATGGTAAAAAATTATATATATATGAATATGACGTAACAAATCTGGAATTATGTAGTTAAGAAAAAAGTCAAATAACTCAACTAAATATTTTTCGACAGAGTAAAGGGTGGATACTTTGAGATTTGAAAAAAATATATATATAAAAATGCAGTACTTCATATATTTGATGGATATAAAAAACAGAAAGTAGTAAAAAAAAATTAAAAAAAATACAGAACATTGATTGAGGGACCAAACGTTTGTATCCCGCTCAATAAAACACAAAGTTATTAACACAAACATGATCAAAATCAAAATATTTTTCCATAAATCAAGTCTGTCGTAGCATGTCTTTCGTTAGCACTTTAGCGTTAGCAAGCGCCGTGCTAAATTTTACCCTTGTATTTGCACAAAACGTGTCTTTCCCAGCACAAAAATATTGCAGAAGCAGCTCTTGAGATCAAAATAAGTCTTCTGTGAGCCGTCTGCATCGAAAAACGTTTATTTGTCCGATAATCAGGAATTTCACTGTTAGCATGCTAGCTGTATTTAGCTTTACGGTGACGGTAAACTCCACGCTGATGCTCGGATTGCGTAAGGTAAGTTGAGGAATAACTTGGAAAAAAACTGTTTCAAATGTCAACTACTTCTGTTTTTCGTGTTTTTAAGTCGGTAAAATTCCGACACGGCGCCGTTAAAGTCGACCCTGAACGTAAAAGACGAGTTTTTCTGTCCGTCTTGTCGCACAAACAGAGTAACGTCAGACCGACAGCCCGTGCGTGTCGTCTCTGCTCGTGGCGACTCGTTAGCGTCTTCTGCTCATGCAAATGTTCACAGCTCGGCCTTCGTGGTTTATTAAAATCTATTCAAATCAGAACAGCGCGAGGATGACGAACCGCCGCCATAAAACAACACGCGCCGCCATAAAACCACGAGGCAATCTGCACAAATGTACGCCTGGCATTTCGAAAGTTCAAAGTTCAAGGGTCATGTTTGCATCATTTGTGTGTTGACGCGAGCAACGAAGCGACCAGCGGCTCAGCTTCAGTTTGTACGATTATTCTCTCTGTTTTTTGTCTGTAAAACCCCTCACCACACACTTTATACACTTTTCTCACACAGGCGTTAACATTTTCTCACATTTCTCTCTCGTTTAAACTCTCTCAAAGTTCAAACCTTCGTCGGCGTCTTTGTCGGTGCAGAACGTTTCATCGACATTGTGGGTTTTGTCGGGGGGGAAAACAAATTGCAAACGTACAGCACTTCAGAGTCACACTGAGATCCAACGTTTTCCGGAGTGTAAGTCGCACCAGCCAAAAAATGTGTAATAATAAAGAAAAACACAGATATTTCACATATGAGTCGCACGCCCGGAAAAACTATGGAAAAAAGTGCAACTTATTGTCTCTTTCCCCCTCTCTCTTTCTCCTGTCCTGCTCTCTCTCCTCTTCTGTCTTACAGGTGGCTCTCTCCCTCCCTCTCTCTTCTCCCTCCCTCACCTCCTCCCCTCTCTCTCCCTCCCTCACCCTCTCTCCCTCTCTCCCTCCCTCCTCCCTCCCTCCATCCCTCCTCTCTCTCTCCCTCCCTCCCTCCCTCCCCCCTCTCTCCCCCCTCTCCCCCTCCCTCTCCCTCCCCCTCCCTCCCTCCTCTCTCCCCCATCTCTCCCTCCTCTCTCCCCCATCTCTCCCCCCTCCCCCTCTCTCCCTCCCTCTCTCTTCCCCTCTCTCCCTCCCTCTCTCTCCCCCTCTCCTGTCTCCCTCTCTCCCTCCCTCCTCTCTCCCTCCCTCTCTCCCCCTCTCTCCCTCCTCTCCCCCTCTCTCCCTCCTCTCCCCTCTCTCCCCCCTCTCTCCCTCCCTCCTCTCTCCCCCCTCTCCCCCTCTCTCCCTCTCTCCCTCTCTCCCTCTCCCCCTCTCCCCCTCTCTCCCTCCCCCCCTCCCCCCTCCCTCCCTACTAAATCACATCAGTTTAAGTCGCTCCCTCATCCAAACTATGAAAAAAAAAGTTGATCTTATCGTCTGTAAAATACATTCAGTCTGTCTGGAAAAACTGTTAATTGGTGAATGCATCTTTAAAAAACCCTGTAACTGAAATGGACATAAGGTAAATGCCGTATTGAGGAACATTTCAGGCAAAGCGACACCTTGTGGTTGTAGTTTATGTAACAGCAGACTGTTCTCCTCTGGACTCATGCACAGGTGAGACGATGTGGGGGAGTTTCTCGTCAAAGGAAAGTACTTTTCCTCCCCCGTGCCGCTCGCCCACTCCGCCGCACAGAGCCGCCGCCGCCGCCGCACAGACGAGAACGCGGCGTCCAAATTCACCCAGAGCCAGAGCTGCCACAAAGAATCACCGGCTTATGTAAAAAAAACTGCGGCGTTCAAGTTTTTATTTCAAACGTTTCTACTTGTTTTTGATTTTGTCTTAAAAAACGTGAAAAACAGAACTCATTTTCAACAGTTTGATTCAGAACACGCTAAATACTCACCATGATGAGTTTATATGCGCTCCCAGACGCTAGAGCGGAGTTTAGCGATGCGGTAAAGCTAACGACAACTAGCATGCTAACGCGCACCTCCTGATTATCGGACAATGAAAGGATTTACACTTACAGGGCTTTACGTTTTTGTTCTTAGCACCACGTTTTTGGATTTGGTTCAGTGCGTTTCTGTTTTGTTTCAGTGTTTTTGTCTCGTTTCAGTTGAAGGTGGAGGTTTCTGCTGCTTGGAGATGCTCTTAAAATGTTCCGCACTGTGGTATTAACTCGTGTCTTATTTTTATGGCTGAAAATACCTTGAAAATCGCGTGTCCTTATATCAGACGTGTAACTGTTTGTCGTCACGGCGATGAGTGAGTTTAACGCTGCACTGTGAAACATGCAACAGGCGACGAGATCACATCTCCGTGGAGACGAGGTGTCGGACGCTACACCAGAAAAGTTACATAGTGCAGCATTAAAATGATATACCTAATGTTTGTTTTTTTTGTATTTATTTATTGATTTTTTTTAATCGAATCGTCGCTTCATTTCAAAAGCGTCTTGTTTTCTAAAACCCAATACTGCAAAAACAACAGATTTTCACCTTTCTTCTCTCTCTCCCTCTTTCTCTCTCTCTCCTTCTCTCTTTCTGTCAGTCTCTCCATCTCTCTTTCTCTCCCTCTTGTTCTTCCAAACCAAGCTCATGCAGTTTCCATGACGATCCGATCCACGGCGCCTGTTTTCTGATGTTGTGAAGTACATTCGCCTCCCCCCTCTCTCCTTTCACTCTCTCCCTCCCTCTATCTCTCTCCTCCTCTTTCCCTCCTGCTCTCTTACTCCCTTTTCGTATCTACTATCCCTCTCTTCTCTCTCTCTTTCCTGTCTTTACCTCTCTCTCACTCTGACTCTTTTCTCTCTCTCTCTGTCCTTCTCTCTCCTCTTTTGCACACTACCTCTCTCTACCTCCCTCCTTTTGCCCTCTATCTCTCTTCTCTCTTTCTGTCCTTCTCTCCCTCCTTTTCTGCCATCTACCTACATCTCTCTCAGGCTCTTTCTGTCCTCTCTCTTTCACTCCATCCTCTCCTGTCCTTACCCCTCTGCTCTCTCTCCCCCTCTTCTCCTCTCTTCACCTCCCTCCCTCTTTCTTTTTCCCCATCCCTCCCTTCTCTCCTCATCCCTCTCCCTCCTTCTCTCTCTCTCCCTCTCTCCTCTTGTGTCTTACAGGTGGCTTCTCCCTCCCACTTTCTCTCTGTCTCCGTTTACTCTCCTGTTCTCACCCGCTCCCTCCCTTTTTCCCTCTTTCCTTCCCTCCTTTCTCTCTCTCGCCCTCTCTCTCTCCTCTTTTTACTTTTGTCTTTTCTCTC